>NC_062569.1:153961666-154336666 GCF_022837055.1 Prionailurus viverrinus
TCTTTGATTTAGGAATAGTTGCCCATCACTGCCATTTCTCTGGTGTTTTATATACGTGCTGCTCTTTCCTCACCTTATGTCACGTATGCACTTTGAATCATGATTTTTTTACCCTTTTCCTCTTTCCAGTTGAGTTCTCCCAATCCTTTACTCTTTCCTGCCCCCAGTGGTTCTTGTAGTCAAAGGTGGGTGTTCACTAACTATACCAAACATTTTAGGGAAAAGAGTCAGCGAAATTTATCATAAGGGATAGTTTATTTTTCATTTTCAGAGGTAATTTTGAGGTGCTCTAAATCATGGTATGTAGTGAAAAGAAAAATAAAAGGATGCTTTACAAGAATTCAGAACATCTTTATCAAAGTTTAATCACTTTGCTATTCTTAAAATGCAATTATAGGGTATTTGTAGATGCATTGGAGCTAGTTGAGCTCCTGATTTCTGTGGCAGCGTTTCTTAAGAAAACCATGTCGTATTTTGAAATTTTTTCTTATGTCTATTTATTGGCTTGTCTAGGAGAAATTTCCAAACATTTGATCTGTGTTAATGTTGCATCAAATCCAGTTTGATAACATTTGGTAGGAATGCAGGTCTACCTATTTCTACTTGCTTTTTTTTTTTTTTTTTTTTTTTACTTAGCCAAAATGTTGTCCCTTTACTTTTATGTGGCTTTATTTTTATACGGCTTAATGATATTTTCAAAATAGTGATTTTTATGAGACTACCTGGATTATTGGCTTAGTTTGCATGACCAGATTCTTACCATAATGATTTGTGGCATAAGGGAAGGAACACAGGAAAAATGGAATCAAAGACACGAGTTCTGGGTTCGCTGTCATCAGTTACCAACTTAGTGACTCCTGAGGTGGCCCGACTTCTTCATCTTTAAAAGAAGGATAAGGCTCCCCCGCCCCACCTCACAGGTGTACTGTGAGGGTCAGATGAAGCAGTGACTGACGATGGCTTGAAGACCCCAAAGTCCTGTTTGATTCAATTTATCACACATGGAGCTGGGAGCCAGCGTGGGCTAGTGGTTCATAATGCAGGCTTGGGAGCCTGAATGCTAGGTTCAGATTCCAGCTGTATCACTTGCTAACTGTGTGACCTTGGCCGTTATTTAATGACTTTGTGCCCTAGTTTCCTCATCAGAGGGTTGTTGTGGGATCAACGGTGTAGGTCCAATAAAGTCTTTACAACAGCACTTGGGTCATGGCCATCTCCGTATAGCCAATCGCATCCCCGATAGGAGCACACCATTGTGTTGGGCATCTGGAAGTGCCCTCAAAGATGGATAGAAGAAGACAGAGTCCTGTCCTCAAGGACCTCCCGGGAAGAGTAGACCATGCACATGCAGGGATAACATGAGTGGCCTGGAGATGCTGCCAGGTGCTGTGAGGGAGACAAGTTCAGGTTTGAATTGGGAGGGGAGAGAGAGAAAGAGCAAAGCCTGTACAGATGACTCCGTGTTGAGGTGCCCTTCTGTGCTTCGAAGGTTTGGGGATGCTAGGCCAAGGGGGGAAATGAGAGAGGAGGGGGACACCTGGATCAAGGACACAGGGCCAAAGGCATGACTTAATTGATATGTTCATGGCACATCAAATTCATAGATCCATGTGTTTTTATAGCAGCTTTGCTCAAAGCTCCACATCTATCAAGTTGTCTGTGCCTAAACATGCATTTTTGTCGGTTGGCAATTACCGTAGCTTTTAGTTTTGATACACATGGAAGATTAAGCATTTGGGATGATAAATTCTTTCCCAAGGTCATGTGGAAGGAACCCATAGACTGGGCACCGAACTTGGTCGTATTACCTGGGTTCCAGTGGTCTGAATGGCTCTTTGTTCCCAGAGGAACAAATGTTCTCTAAGCAACAGGATCTTTTTCAAGGGAAAAGAATCTTGAAGAAAGAGGAAACATCCATGTTATTTTTAAAATGGTTTAGCTGAAGATTTATTTTTTCCAGCTCATGTATCAGCAAGAAAAAGAGAGCTTACATAGCTCCCTCTAGAGTCATCTTAGATCTGTGTGAATGCTACAGTCATCACCTTTGTATAGAGTGTTCGTTGCGCTATGCGAAAAGCTTTGTGAAAGCCAGTGGGAAAAGTTGAATCACAAATATGTGTAGAAAAAGGAAATGCTTCCGGTTGCTGCATTTGTCCATCCATTGCCAAGTCTGCCCATTAAATCACACACCAAATTCTAGACCCCTTGTATTTCGAGGGCCAGTAGACTTGAGTTCAAGATCGTCCCTTGTTAATTGAGGCAATACCGCTCCTTCCAGTTTCTGTCATCTTAAACCTCTCCACCAAATGAAACAGTGAGTGGAGAAGAAGGAATAAGTACAAAACCCTTTACATGTAAGGAACAAATCCATTTCCCTCGCATTGTTGCATTTACAGTAATCCCTGCGTTAGCAAACCGGCTTTACTTACTCCGAGAGACTATTGAGGAAAGGAATGGTTGGAAATTTAACATTTTAGAGTAAGAAGAGCTTTCAGAGCTGACCTAGTCCCATCTAGTTTGGGAACTGTTGGGCATCCCCTAGAACTTTCAGGGTCCGTAAGTCACGACTGCTTCCATTATAATACTAACATGTGAATTGCCTTTCCTACGCTCACTTCACTTGTGCCCACAGGATGTCTTTCCCAATAACTGATGTATAATGATACAAAGTCATGCAAAAGTGAAAGGTCAGTTAAAGCGCCAGACAGAGCAATGGGTTTGTATGTCAAAGAGAATGAGAGTTCCTTTATATAGTTTCAGTTTCCACAGTGCAACTACCCTGTAAGAAATCACTGCTTGCCAAGTGTTGGTACAATATCAAGGCACATACGTGATTATTTGAAAAACCTTCTCACTGTTTCACCTGTATATCCATGGGAGGTCAGATTTATTTATTTGTTAAAAAAAATTTTTTTTAAAACGTTTATTCACTTTTGAGAGGCAGAGAGTGAGCAGGGGAGGGGCAGAGAGAGAGGGAGGCACAGAATCCAAAGCAGCTCCAGGCTCTGAGCCGTCAGCACAGAGCTCAATGCGGGACTCGAACTCATGATCTGTGAGATCATGACCTGAGCTGAAGTTGGAGGCTTAACCAACTGAGCCATCCAGGCACCTCCATGTGAAGTCAGTTTTAAAAATATACTCCAGTAAAGCCATTTATTGAATATATTGCAACAGCTTGAATGCAGAACCAGATAGGAGAATCCAGCTAGACGTTAAAGAGACTTGCAGAAATCTAAAACAATGATATTCTTCTCAATAATTTATGTTGGGTTAAAAACACAGGTGTTTTTCATCATAATATGGTAATCCACGGTGACATGTAGTGATTTGTCATTGTTATTTTAAATATCTTTAAAAATAAATATTCTAATTTCAAGTATGGTAAATATTTTTTATAGTTTATTTATTTTGAGAGAGGGAGAGAGTGAGCGTACAAGCAGGGGAGGGGAAGAGAGGGGGGGAGAGAGACGGAGGGAGGGAGGGAGGGAGGGAGGGAGGGAGGGAGAGAGAGAGAGAGAGAGAGAGAGAGAGAGAGAGAGAGAGAGAGAGAGAGAATCCCAAGCAGGCTCCATGCTGTCAGCACAGACCTGATGTGGGCCTTGAACTCAGGAACCACGAAAGCGTGACCTGAGCCAAAATCAAGAGTCAGATGCTTAATCGACTGAACCACCCGGGTGCCGCTCAAGTATGGTAAATATTGATAGAACATAAACAAAATGTCTTTGGAGTCCTCAGTGATTTTTAAGAGTACTGAAACAAAAACATTTGAAAACCACTGATCGAGTCAGATTGTTTCATCTGACCTTTAAAAACAGAGAGTGATTGCCCAGGTGAGGGCAATTTGACTGAGAACTGAGGGTTTTTTTTTAAATGTTTATTTATTTTATTTTGAGAGAGAGGGAGAGTGCAAGCAGGGGAGGGGCAGAGAGAGACACACACAGAATCTGAAGCAGGCTCCCAGCTCCGAGCTGTCAGCACAGAGCCCGACGCAGGGCTCAAACTCATGGACCTTGAGATCATGACCTGAACCAAAGTTGGCTGCTTAACTCACTGAGCCACTCAGGTGCCCGCCCCAAGACTGAGTTTTTGATTCTTAGTCCAGTGTTCTTCCCATTATATTATACAACAGGGAGGATATTTTAATTTGGACGCTTGGATGTTTCACTAAGGCTGTGTCTTTACTGGAGCCAATCCTCAGGTTATTTTATTAATATTAGCACACACAAGTCCTATTTTCGTATAGGTTGTTTATAGTGTGAACATTGACATATGCAGGTAGGCCATTCATAAAAACCGTAAGGTTTTTGATTTATCTATTATATTCTGGTACATAATTTTGGGCAATTATTGTTATAATTATATTAGATTTGATTTTGAATTCATTTGCAACTGGAAAAACATTTTAAGGAAATACTATAGGAAGTTCTGTTTAGAAATGTATGACCCCCCAAATAAAATGAAATGAATCTGACTGACCAAAGGCCAGGAACAACTTGCTTCCCATGACCCTGAGATACGTTCTCCGACAATGGAAAGAATGTATGAAGGTTTTTTTTTCCCTTTTTGCTTTTGCTCCCAGGAGAGCCCAGGACAACTTTGCAACTTCACTTGAGTGACTGAGTAGCCTACTCTGGCAGGCACACTTGCCCTCTCTTTCCCATAGAATTCATATTCTCCTGGATCCTGATTTTTATTTATTCATTTCCTCTGGAATTATATGTTCCCTGGTGAGCAACCTCCCCTTCTTCCATGAACCTGGCAGGTCTAAATAAAGACACAGGTCAAACCTGAGTTAAGGTTCTCGATACAGACACAGCCAGTTTGGCCTCGGGAAGATGGCTCTCGTGAAATGCGATCCAAGGGGAAAATTAAAGACAACCTGGAACCAACAGAGGTATGGTCACCCCTTTGGAACACTTCTCTTTTCTTCTTTAGTTATGGGGGCGTTGCTCATTCCCGGAGGCAACCTTGTAGTCGCGGAGGATGAACCTTGTAATGTGACTTGCCACGCATGGGGCTGGATCCCGCCCCCAGGTATTTCCTGGGATATCGGCGTTCCCGTGAGCCACTCGAGCTATCATTCCATTCCGGAGCCCAACAATCCCCAAAGTGCAGTGAGCGTCCTGACTCTCACACCACAGGGCAACGGGACTTTGACTTGTGTGGCTACCATGAAAGGGCTGCATGCCCACAAGTCTGTAACTGTGAATCTTACCGTGGTTCAGCCTCCTTTGGGTAAGTGAAGACCTTTTGCTTTATATAAAATAAAAATATTGTTGCATGCTTGTATTTCATACGGGGTGCTCTCAGTCAATAATGCCTAGGAAAATCGGATGATGACCTTGATTTTAGGTAGGGATGGTGATGGAGACAAATTAGTGTCAGCTTAATGATGCCGCAATTCCACTTGCTTTTAAATTTCATTTTCAAGTGTCTCTCTTTTTTTTTAATGTTTATTTTTGAAAGAGAGAGAGAGAGACAGAGCGTGAGCAGGGGAGGGGCAGAGAGAGAGGGAGACACAGAATCCGAAACAGGCTCCAGGCTCTGAGCTGTCAGCACAGTGCCCGACGCAGGGCTTGAACCCACGAACTGTGAGATCATGACCTGAGCCGAAGTCGGACGCTCAAATGACTGAGCCACCCAGGCGCCCCAAGTGTTTTCATTTTTGACTTCCTTATGGAAACCATTAAGAACCTTGACAATTATCATAAAACACATCAGGTTCAGGGATAAACACTTGAAGTCAGTGTTTCTCTGTAGCTTTTATCTGTTGTTCCAGTTTGATCCCATCCTCTTGGCCAGTATGGGGCAAGCTCTTCTAATATTTGAGGAGGGTGTGCAGGCCCTCTTGTGGTTTCTTTCTTTCTTTCTTTCTTTCTTTTGTTCTTTCGTTCTTTCGTTCTTTCTGTCTTTCTTTCTGTCTTTCTTTCTCCCAACAAATCCACAGTGTATTTGAAGGCACCACGTCTTATATTTTAAAAAATATAACTAAAAACTCAACTAAATGACATAAATTTAGAGTTTAGATTCCCAAGAGAACCTACTGTAGGGTCCTTGGCATACCAAAAACTCTAACCACACAGCCTACAGGGCTGCAGAGCCTGCTTGAACTCTGTCAGCCTGGAACAAGAAGAAAACGTGGGGCCAGGACTGGAGATCAACTTTCAGTCTTTCATTTTGCAAAAGAGGACTGAAAGGGAGGCCTAGAGAGGTGCTGTGCTCTGGCTGGGGCAGAGCAGGACCTAGAAGCCAGGTAGGGGTTCTCTCTTGGTCCAAAGAGTTTCCCACTACAAAAACACCTTTACTTGAGATCTTCCAAAGTTCAGAACAAAGTTCTAGCCAGAGAAAGATTGATGATGAAGAAGAGGAAGAAGGAGAAGGAGAAGAGGAGGAGGAGCAAGTGGAGGAAGAGAAGGAGCAAGAGGAGGAAGAGGAGGAAGAAGAAGAAGAAACACAGCATTTGCCAAGTAAAGGCTCTGTTTTAAGTGCTTCTCAGATGTTAACTGAATTAACATGCACAGCAGGTCTATGAGTGGACCCTGTTATTACTTCTGTTGCAGAGGTGAGGTGACAGGGAAATAGTATGGTTTGGAATTTGCCCGTGTCCGCAGAACTAGTAAATGGCAGAGATGGCCCTGCTGGTCTGTCTCCAGAATCTGCTCACCTGTCAGCTCTGCGTTTCACTTGTGTGGGCATGTGGGCAGCCACGTGGGGGGATGGGAGAGTGTCCTATGGCTTCCATAACAGTGTTCCACAAAGTGGGTGGCTTATACCAGAGAAATATGTTATGTCACAGCTCTGGAGGCTGAATGTCTGAGATCAAGGTGTTGGTAGGCCTGGTTCTTTCCAGGAACCATAAGGGAATGATCTCTAGGCCTCTCTCTTAGCTTCTGGTATTTGCTGGTGGTCTTTGGTGTTTCTTGGCTTGTAGAAGTAGCAACCTGACTTCTGTTGTCATCTTCACAGGATGCTCTCTCTGTGTGCTTGTCTGTGTCCAAATTTCCCCTTTAAAATTTTTAAAAAATTTATTTATTTTGAGAAAGAGAGTGAGACAGGGAGAGAGAGAGAGGTGGGGGAGGGGCGGGGGCGGGGGGAGAAAGAGAGAGAGAGAGAATTCCTAGCAGGCTCTACTCCGTCAGCACAGATTCTGATGCAGAGCTTGAACCCATGAACTATGACATCATGACCTGAGCCAAAACCAAAAGCTGGATGCTCAACCAACTGAGCCACCTGGGTGCCCCTAAATTTCCCTTTTTTATAAGAACACCACTCATATTGGATTATGGGACCCATCCCATCGAGTATAACCTCATCTTAACTAAATTGCATCTGCAATACTCTGTTTTCAAATAAGGTTACATTCTGGGAATACTGGGCGTTAGTACTGTAACACATGAATTTTAGGGGGACACAAGTCAACCCGTCATCACAGATGATGTCTCCGTGAACCTATAAAAAGCCAGTCAGAGACTAACCTGTGGTCAGTACCAACAGTTCTGTGCTTTGCACTGTGGGGATTAGTCCTTGGTGCAACGAGCACAAGCTTGTCCCACCATTGCTAAAACTTTGCCTCTTGTCTCTGATTCAGATGCTCCCAGAGACCAGGCAGACAACAGAAACGAAAGCATAAGTGAATACATGTGTCAGGTAGAAGATGGAGTGGAGGGGCCCATTGGGAACCAGACATCATGCTCCATCCACGTGGAACAGCTCTATCAGTGCCAGCTGGTTGTTGCCAATGGGAAAGGAGATCCAGGGCTGGCAGATCTCTGACCTGGATCTGGTGACTAGCAGTGCTTTTGAGGGCGAAGGACACCGAAATCTGTGTTTCTTTGGTTTTAAGTCAAGATTAATTTATTTTGGCTTATTAAATTCAAGGGAGTTTGGCTTATTCTCTGCTAAGACGACGTAAGAAGATAAAACGAGAATTCAAACCCAGCTTGCTTTTCTGTCTCCAGTTTGTTATTTTGAACAACTAAAACCTTTAGAAAAATTGCAAGACCAGTACAATGAATACCTGTCTTCCTTTGCCTAGATACAACAAATGTTAACATTTTGTCCTGTTTGCCCCTCTCTCAGCTTTTTCTTTGGCTGAGCCATTTGAGAGCTTCTGTTAAATAAATACCTAAATACCTTGGCATGTGTATCATAAGAACAAAGGCATTCTACTTAACCACACATGATGTCGTCAGTGATCACGAAATATAATGCTGACACAATACTATTATGTAATATACAGCCCATATTTGCATTTCCCCAAGTATCCTTTGTAGTGATTTTCTTCTCCAAACCAGTATCCAGTCAAAGACCATGCATTGCCTTTGGCTGTCAGGTGTATTGTTTCCTTCCCTTACTCTTGAATGGCTCCCTCACCTTTTCTGTCTTTCCTGATATAAACCGATTTTGATTTGGGGCTAAATATTCTTGGCAAGCCATGGGTATTGTCATGTGGGCACATGATGCCGATTTTCTCTATCATTGGTAATGAATTTGGTCATTTGGCTAATGATTTCTCTGTTGTAATGATACCTTTCTCCTTTATAATTAATACATAATCAGCGTATACTGTATGAATGTCTCATTTCCTGGCAGTCTTTCACCTCATAGCTTTTGTGTTCATCAATAAGTCATTGCCTAAATCTGTTGCTTCTATGGTGGTTGTAAAAGAATGATTTTCTGGCTCCATAATTTTTCTATATTTGTTAGTTGGTGGTCTTCTGTTAAGAAGAGACTTCTTTTGCCTTTTTTTCCTTTTCCTTTTCTTTCTTTTTTTTTTTAAACAGTTTTAGTATGGACTCCTTTTTATCCAATACACTATTATCTGCTCCTGTCATTATTCATTTTGATGTTCAGGTTGCTCCATATTTGGCTAGTGGAATCCCTTCCAGCTGGTCCAGTGTCCTTTTTGACATGGCCCTTAGTTTTTGAGCAGTCAGCCTAGTAAGATGATGTTCTGAAGTCCCTATGCATTTCACCTCTTCTACCTGGAATCAGCCATTTCTCCAAGGAGCCAGTCGAGCTTGCTTTGAAGCTATTTAAATATGATAAAGTATGGTCCAGGCTTTGAAAGGGAGGATTAAAAAAAAAAAAGAAAGTTCCATTAGCCCCAAATGCAATGAAATCGACTGTTGAAACTGCACATCTTAACAAGGTAACACTGCAACAGAGCTCTGGTCTGATGGATCATGCCCCAGAGAAATGGATTTTAGAGATTCGCTTGCCTCAAAGCTTTTCTTTTGTAGGGAAGGGTAAGGAGCACTTAATTTCCGTTGATCAGGTTTAATTCAGCTGAGGGCCTCGTAAACTGGGACTGGGGGAGTTAGGCCTTAGTTACGGCAGCTGGGGTCCCCGCAGCCTCAAAGGGAAGCCCAGTGGGCGCCTTGCAATGAGTCTTACTTTATGGGACTCATTTGGAAAAGGGTAATTTGTTTCTAAATTATTCATCAAGATCCAGAGCAGCTGGCGGCTGGCTGCGTGTTGTATATTTTATGCAAGTTTTAGTAGCTGAAGACCTCATTACAGCGCGGGCTGCTGGTGCGTGGGAGGCTTCCAGAAACACAGCCAGCGGTCCGGAGAGCCCAGAAGCAGCAAGCCTGGGCTGTGCAGGCTTCTTCAGGAATCGATAAGCATCAGTCCTGCCACCGATTTCCTCCTAAAAGTGCAAGAAGTCTTCACTTCTGGAATAGTCCCTGTAAGTCGTGGCAGGAATGACAATGGCCGTTTAGGAAGCCTGTAATTAGTTCAAGCCAAATGAAACACTCACTGACTCCTGAAAGAGAAGCATCCTGAAAAGGATACTGCTAATTTTTTTTTTTTCTAAAGATCGATTTTCTCGATTCCAGAAGCAACACCGCATTGCAGACACACGGACGGCTGAAAGTGAGAGCCCCTCTCACAACCCTTCTTCAGATAAGCGCTCTCAGCCCTCTGTGCGCCCAGCTGCCTGGTTTCCTCTGTTTTCTTGCTTGGTGTGCAGGCCAGTGAAGCGTTCCAACAAAGCAACATTGTTGGGACAGGGGAGCACCCGGTAGAGTGTAGTGATTCCTGGTTATAATCTTAGTTTTGTGGGGAGTGGTGATTTCGACGGCCCGGGAGTGACAGTCCTGGGTCACAGCTCTGGCTCCCGCTATGTGATTCTGAGCAAGTCACTGACTTCGGAGCTTAGTCTTCTTGCCTGTTAAATGAGAAGCAGAGGGGCGCCTGGGTGGCGCAGTCGGTTAAGAGTCCGACTTCAGCCAGGTCACGATCTCGCGGTCCGTGAGTTCGAGCCCCGCGTCGGGCTCTGGGCTGATGGCTCAGAGCCTGGAGCCTGTTTCCAATTCTGTGTCTCCCTCTCTCTCTGCCCCTCCCCCGTTCATGCTCTGTCTCTCTCTGTCCCAAAAAATAAATAAATGTTGAAAAAAAAAATTAAAAAAAAAAAATGAGAAGCAGAAGCATAGAGCAGAAATTCTCTTTCCCGGCTGCCTGTTAGCCTCCAGGAGCTTTGACGCACATGGTGAATGCTCATCCCAAAGGTTCTGACGTAATTGGTTTGTGCGGGACCTGGAAATGGACATTTTTGAGAAAGCCCCAGTTCACTGGGCAGTCAGAACTGGGGGCTCCTGCACAGGGAAATCTTGAAGGTCTTGCCTCCTGAGCCAGCTTCATTAGTGCTGTTATCCACACAGACGTGGACACCAGAGAGCCTGGGCTCAGATTCCCAGCTTGCCTGCTGTGTGACTTCAGGCAAGTTACTTAACCTCTCTGTGCCTCAATTTTCTCATCTGTAAAACAGAGATGATAATATCTACCTCACACAATTGTTATTGGTGTCAGAAGTAAGCAGGTTAAAACGTCTAAAGTGCTCAGGACAGTCCCTGCTGCAGAGCCCAAGGGCAGGAGAGGGGGGCAGCTTTTATCACTTGTCTCATTGATTCAGAGATCTCCTGTGTCCCTTCCAGTCAGCAGAGGAGCACCTTTTCACATGCCGCTGGTGACATTTTGTTTCGATCCAATTGGTTTCGAGAAATTCTATAGGCCCTTTTAAAACCCAGAGCATTTCTGTGAGAGCATCTGGGAAGAACTGTCTTCCTTTTCTGTGCAGATGGGTAAAGGACAGCCTTGAAGCTGAGATTAAAGGTGCACAGGAAATTCAGGATTGTGGCCATGACATGCACAGTTGTGTGAGGGAACGTAGGGCCGAAGGCAAGCAGTGCTCAACTTGGACGTGGTCTTCCTTGGTCACGAGGTGCACATGTGCATCCTTTCCAGCAACTCTGTCGTTCACCTTGAACCGATTACATCCACATCCTTTGCTAGGACATACGTCAGGGTCCAGCACCTACCTGGACTCCCCATTTCCCGTAAGACCTGGGCTGCAGCTTCCCAGAAGGATTCTTCCAAATTGGACACACAACACAAATAGACAAGAGTCACAGCACCGGGTTTTCTCCTGTTCTGAGAAACAGAACCGAGCCTGTTCTGGTTTTCTGTTGTCCAGCATTCACTGAGTGTCTTTGTTCCACGTGCCTTATCTGTACAATGGAGGATTATGGACAAGGTCATACCAAGATTCTGTGCTTTCTGCCCGCTCTCATGCTTCCCATCAGTAGATGACCATTATTTATTTTTCTTCCAATCCACTGTAAATGTACCATTTAAAAAGCATCACACTAAGACGTCTATGATATATATGCCTGTGTGCATTCATATGTATGTCATATATGATAAATTAAAAATTGTTATTCAAATAGGAAAAGTTCTTCTGTGTAGCTCCAGTACCAAATTACCCTCCCCCCCTCGTGGTGCATGCACCGTGCTGTCTGGGGGGCCCCACTGGACTAGAGGGAGAGCGAAAGTCTTCCCTCGGTGTGAAACCCCAGGGGAGATTTGACCCCCAGTGGAGGGTGGTCACAGCATATAAGAAGCAAAAGAACGAGCCGTGTGCCTCCTGATACCAGTCGCTGTTTTGGTGAGAGTTTGGGGCTTTTAGGTGAGTGCAGGCAACACTTTGCTGAGCACGGTGGTTGAATTAAGAGATAAGAGAGTGAGTGAGATCACAGTACCCAGCAGGGTAGCCCTTCCCTTCCTTTAAATAAGTCCTTCCTGAGGGATAGGCAGCTATTTCTGTGCTAGATCAGAGGAAAGGTTGTCACGGTCAAGACTTGGTTGACAGAAGCTTGGCAGACTGGTCATTTTCTCCAGTAGGGGAGGAAAATGCCCTGATAGGGAATGTTTGGGGCAAGTCAGCAAATGTGTGTTGACTTCACCAGTGTGAATTTCAAGCCTATCTCTTGAATGTTTCAAATAGGCTCCGGGCCAGACATGGAGCTTGAACGCGGGGCTTGAACTAACGACCCTGAGATCAAGACCTGAGTTGAGATCAAGAGTAGAGTGCTTAACTGACTGAGCCACCCAGGTGCCCCGCCCCCATCTCTTGAATATTGAGCCAGATCTTAATGTTTAACCCCAGCTGGCTCCCTTAAGAAAGCTAATATTTGCAAACTTCAATTCGTAAACAGTTCATCATACTGATTTAGAATGATGTCAGCAATCTCGAACGTGTGTGTTGTACCCTACAGTGTTCTCAGCACTTTGACATGCATCCCGAGTCTCTGACCAGCCTGGGGGGAAGGGAGCAGGACCTGTGGACGAGTGAGCCAGTGGCCAGTAGAACACAAGTAAACAGTGGCCATGAGATTTCGCTGGATGCACTGACATGAAGCCCAAAGCTCTTTGTCAGTTGCAAAGTTTCCTCACGGTGCTCTGAGTTTAAACTCCAGATTGTGATGATCATAAATGTGGTTTTGGACTTATTACTGTTATTATTTTTATTTTTATCACATCCATAAGCTGGAGCATCCTGTTGTGTGGCAGGTTGCTTGGGAAGTGTTTGCCTTTTGGTATTTTCAAAGTGTGGGTCACCAACCACCTGTATCAGAATCACCTGGGTGCCATTGCAAACCCCCTGACTTGGCACCACTGGAGGCAGGCTCTGCATTTGCATGTGCAGCGAGCATTCCAGGCGATGCTTGGGATTTTGCTCTCGGTGCAGCAGGTGGACAATCTGTATTCCTCCCTGGATGGGAAGACACTGGATTGTTTTAAAGCTCCAATTCTGGGGCTGAGGAGGGGTGGTAGGAGAAGGGTAGAATTCTGCCCCTACCAACTCTGCCTTTTCTGGGGAATTCTTTTCTATCCCTGTCTGTCTCAATTCATCTCAGAGAAATGATGGGTCATGTGGAGATACATCATCCATCCTTCCTTCCTTCCTTCCTTCCTTCCTTCCTTCCTCCCTCCCTCCCTCCTTCCCTCCCTCCCTCCCTCCCTCCCTTCCCTCCATCCTTCCATCCATCCTTCCCTCCATCCTTCCATCCATCCTTCAATCCATCCATCCTTCCATCCATCCTTCCCTCCATCCTTCCATCCATCCTTCAATCCATCCATCCTTCCATCTATCCTTCCATCCATCCTTCCATCCATCCTTCCCTCCATCCTTCCATCCATCCTTCCATCCATCCTTCAATCCATCCATCCTTCCATCCATCCTTCCATCCATCCTTCCATCCATCCTTCCATCCATCCTTCAATCCATCCATCCTTCCATCCATCCATCCTTCCATCCATCCTTCCATCCATCCTTCCATCCATCCTTCCATCCATCCATCCATCCTTCCATCCATCCTTCCATCCATCCTTCCATCCATCCTTCCATCCATCCTTCAATCCATCCATCCATCCTTCCATCCATCCTTCCATCCATCCTTCCATCCATCCTTCCATCCATCCATCCATCCATCCATCCATCCATCCATCCATCCAATGTGCCCAATATGTACCAGGTGCTTGGGGTATAAGAAAAATAAGACATAGTCCTCAACCTTGAGGAGACTAAGTTTAGTTTAGATAGTAGCAAATGTGTAAGAAGAACTGAAGGTGAAAGCTGCCAGTTTCACAAACATTTATGGTGGCAATGAATGGGAGATGTATAAAAAAAAGGAAATTTAAAAAACCATCACAGGTAATGCGGAGAGGCTTTGCACAGAGAGCAGAAAACAAGTACCTTTTTATATTATGTAATTCTTCAAAGCACAGAGTTCTCTGAATTTTAGCATGTGCTTCGAGATCAGTCCATGTATTATTTTGCAGTGGAATCCTTTCTTGTCCGTGAGTCAGAATCCAAGTGGTTGATGATTGTAGAAACTAGGGCATTAGTGATCATCTCTAACCATTCCTGTAAGGTTGTCTGAGCATTTAACTTTGACACAGGATTAGCAAATTATGATTTCAAGGTCAATTTTCATGGAAAACTCTAAGAACACCCAAGAACTGTTTTCCCACTATAACCTCTGGTTCCAAAGTGCTAGAAAGTCTGTTGATTTAAATTTTTTAAAAATGTTTATTTAGTTTTTGAGAGAGACAGAACATGAGTGGCAGAGGGGCAGAGACAGAGGGAGACACAGAATCCGAATCAGGCTCCAGGCTCTGAGCTGTCAGCACAGAGCCTGACAAGGGGCTCAAATTCATGGACCGTGAGACCATGACCTGAGCTGAAGTTGGACGCTCAACCAACTGAGCCACCCAGGTGCCCTTAGTCTCTTCATTTAAAAACAAACCCTCTCTTCCTTCATAGGAAGTCTATCGTTTTAATATTTTTCTAATGACTTGCATTCAATACAATAGCATTCATTTACAATGAGAATCCAACCAAGCACTCAGGGTTGAGTGACAGACTTTACTGAAGAGTAATTCACATTGGAACGGATCAACTTAAATGCGGGTTGACCTCAATGTGGTTCGGGGGTCAAGTGCAATGCCGGCCGGATAAGGGCTGTCTTCGGAACGTGGGTATGGTTCTTCTAACCCACGGCTGCACGGTGCTGTCCAATGGGACTTCCTGTGGTGAGGACCATGTTCTGCACCTGTGGGAACTGAGCACTTGAAATGTGGCTAGTGTGACTGAGGTGCTGAGTATTTAATTGTATATAATTCTGGTTAATTTAATTTGAATTTAGAGAACTGTGCAAAGCATGTTGGACAGTTCTGGCTAAGACAGCGCTGTACTACATCAAAGTGGCTTTTTCTTCTCTCTTCCCTTCTCTCCTCTTCCCTTTCACTCTCTGCAGGCACTACCTTGCCTGTCTGTTCCCTTTCCCAAATCTGTGACTACTGGATGCAACAAGAGGGCAAAGCAGACATTAAGGGCAGTGCCTCCCAAAGTGCCATGGGAAACAGCAATGAGCAGATGAGGAATGAAGTCTGTGGGCGGGGTGTGGGTGGGCTGGGGCCGAAGGCCCTTGCAGTACAATCCCTTAGACGTGACTCTTCTTCAGTTTGGCCTCGTTTCCTCTGGGCTCTGGACCCTTGATGGGTGGGAACGTGGAAGGGAGAACCAAATGCTGGTCTTGCAGTCTTGTCTGGTAGTAGCTGCCTAGTAAGTATTCCTTGGCGAAATAAAGGATGTTGGGGTGAGGTAATCACTCCTCCCACTTGGGAGCGGTCTTCCTGTGCTGCCTACTCTACCTCTAAGAACAATAGAGGCGCTAACTGACAAATACTGGGACCGTGTTACTCAGCAGGTGCTTATTGGCAGCAGTAAGTATTGTAATGGAAGATCCTGTAGAGCATTGAATATCTGAGCACACTGAAGAGAAGTTGACCTATGACACCCAGCTGTAGTGGCCAAATGGTTATAATATTATCGGAAAACAGAATCTAACTTACAGGGCGGCAGAAATAGTGATTACGAACCCTAGACGGTAGCAAGCATCACTAAATAAATTTTTTTTTCTCCTCTCAACTTTATAGGCAGTATTGATAAAGCAGGTACATCATTGCCTACCTGGGCCATAATTCTGCTTGCAGTATCATTTTCGTTGCTTTTGATCCTGATCATTGTTCTGATTATAATAATCTGCTGCTGTTGTGTCTCCGGGAGAGGGAAAAAAGGTAATTTTTTTGTTTATATAGATTTGTGTATATATTTGAACGTTTGGTACAAACACTTGTCGGTCATTAGCTCCTTAACTCTTTTGTAAGATGCATTGGCCTTTGGAGCACACTTTATTTGGAAGCGGGCTTCAGAGAAGGAAAGGATTTTATGAAGAAGGAATACATTCCCTTTGGGGCTTGCTGTAACCACTCCCAGAAAGACTGAGATCTGCACACTTTTGAGAGGGTGAAGAGACAGTACCTTTCTCAGCAAAGACGCTGACTATTTGAGTTCTGTGCTTATTTGCGAGGATAGAAGGACATTGTGATCTGCCACTTAGATGCTGTGCTTTTATCTAGAATAGTATCTACCTATCTGAGCACATGAAAAGATTATTTCCTATTTTGTGTAATTCCAAATTGCATTTGGAGGTGCATGTTGATATAGTGGTGGGAAGAAAAAGAAGGTCTGCCAATAAAAATAGTACAAATAAACTTAATAATCACACATTTCTTCTGAATGAAGTCTTTCGAGGACTCCAAGATATATGAAAGCAGTGGCCTCGTTTGGGGGTCAGGCTTCACAATGGGGTGGGCTCACCAACATTGGGGGGTGGGCTTGTCGTGAGGTTCAGCCATTCGTGACTTCAGAAACCAAAGGATCTTTGTCATGTAGAAGGCTCGGGACTTTCCAAGTGCTGAATGTGTGTGTCCAGCCTTACCTTTCTTTGTCTCGGAAAACCTCACCTACGCCTATTTGAATATTCTCTACACTTAAATTATTTTTCTTACAATCAGACTTCTGATATTAGGCTATGTGTCAGTTTAATTGCATTTAAAATGTCATTAGTAATGGGGCGTCTGGGTGGCGCAGTCGGTTAAGCGTCCGACTTCAGCCAGGTGGCGATCTCGCGGTCCGTGAGTTCGAGCCCCGCGTCGGGCTCTGGGCTGATGGCTCAGAGCCTGGAGCCTGTTTCCGATTCTGTGTCTCCCTCTCTCTCTGCGCCTCCCCCGTTCATGCTCTGTCTCTCTCTGTCCCCAAAATAAAATAAAACGTTGAAAAAAAAATTTTAAATGTCATTAGTAATAATTGCCATTTGATGAGCCCTTTTTTGTGGGTGACCCAGGCACTGTGTTAATTATCTTACATGGACTATCTCTCTTAGATAGTCTATGCACAGTGCATAGTTAAGCCATATCTAAGCTAATTGCCTAGCCTCAGCCCCTGCATGGATTTGGTTCGGGATTGGGAATTAATTCTGTGATACAACTTTATTCCCTAGGAAACAGAACATGAAAAGTAGTAAGCCTCTGTTGGCCCAGATTTGATGGCAATTTGCTTTAACTTGGGAGTTACCCTATATGCCACAGATGGATTACTCAAGTAAAATACACTGGATTTTAGATGAAAACGATTGGATAACTTAAATTTTAATGTAGACGTGACTAGGATTGTGCAGTGCCTTCAGAATACTATTTTCCACATTAGCTACTGTGGTGTCGTTGAAGGAGCATTCTGTTTATTTGGATTCCTGCTTCTCCTAAGCTGTTTTTTGCCTGTTCCATAATAGCCTAGTAGGAAGGTTGTGATGGTTGGTGGCCCAGGTAAGATATGCACCGGGGGGACTGTCTGATTTTTAGCATTCTCATTTACAAGATGGGGATAAGTGCCGTCCTATAGATCGGTCATGAGGACAAAATAAATTGCTACATGAAACTGTTTCCATTCTAGATTAAAAAAAATTTTTTTTACTGTGTTTTATTTTTTGAGAGAGACCGTGTGCTGACAGCACAATGTGGGGCTTGAACCCACAAACCGTGAGATCATGACCAGGGCTGAAGTTGGACACTAAACCGACTGAGCCACCCAGCTGCCCCTCCACTTTAGATTTTATCCTTTACTTAACTTTGAGATGAAAAGCTCATGTAAGAGTGAGCTATGTTTATTCCCCTGTGTCTTAACAGGTCTAGGTAAGTGTTGTGAGCAGGGCCTGTGGCGACCTTACAAAGCTCACCCCCATTGGGTGGGACTCACAATGGACACTACATTTCACCTTGACATAAATGGAAAGGATGCAATGAAGGCCTGGGTTTCCCCCATGACAATTATTTCCATCCTTAAAAATGGCAAGCATCAGGTTGTTTTCAGAAGTATTTTCTGGCACTTTGCTTTGCTGATGCCTGGAGAATTCTCAATGGTCTGACTGGTTAACTGGAGACCGACTGAAGAGAGCTGAGGACCCCACTAAGTGTGGCCTGAAGGCCATGGGATTGTTTCTGCTATTAGAGCAAAGAAGCCAAGAGCCCATCTCCTGCAGCCCATTCCTTAAGGAAACAATAGTGACATTCTGTGTCTCTCTTTCAATTCAAATAAGATTGCTTCTGAAGTCCAATTTGGGGTGTGAATTGGCAGATGATATTACGACTGGAAGTAAGTGGGAATATTCTCTAAAAATAAGGAAAATGAATATATTTTAGATCTCAGTAAAGCTTTTTTTTAACATTTTTTAATAAATGTTTATTTTTGGGAGAGAGAGACAAGAGTGTGAGTGGGGAAGGGGTAGAAAGAGAGAGAGAGACACAGAATCCAAATCAGGCTTTATGCTTTGAGTTGTTAGCACAGAGCCTGATGCAGGGCCTGAACTTACAAACCTCGAGATCATGACCTGAGCCGAAGTTGGACGTGTAACCGACTGAGCTACCCAGGTGCCCCTGTAAAGCTTGATGAATAGAAGGCCTAGACAGGACAGCAGAGTTGCAAAGAACACTGGCTTTTGAGACAGATGATTGGAGACTGGAGCGTGACTCTGTTTCTCTCTACTTTCAAGTTCTATGTCCCCTCCAGTCCAAGAATCCTTTGATTAAAAACATCAGCAATTTAATGACAGCTCAGGGTTGGGGGGGAAGGGGATCCACCTCTATGAATCGATACCATTGGTACATGTTGATTGAAAATGAATTCTAGAATTAAGTAAATACAGTGCTTAAGCAATGTAATTCCTTATTTGTTAAAGTATGATAATACAACATGATAGTGTCTAGTTTGTTAATAATATGATGACACTAATACCTATCTCTTGGGTTGTAATGATTAAATGAGTTAAGTGCTGGCACACAGTAAGTACTGAATGAATGACACTAGGGACTGGGAATGCAGAATGCCTCTCCCTGGTGAACGGAGTCTTTGTAGTCTTGCTAGTCAAATTCAGTATTCACTAAATACTTATTAGGTACCTACTATACTACAGGTACCTAGGAATTATTTATGTTTATGATAGTTAATAGTGAATTCTACTTCCTTTATGCTTGAAAGTCATTTGGTAATTCGGTGTGGGGGAACTTAATAATACCTAATGGGTCACAGATACTCAGCAATGTATTTAATCGGCAGGGGTGGGGGGGTTGTCTATAAAAACTGATGATATTTTATTTTGTGATTTTGTGATATGTGATTTTTTTCCTTTTTTTCCCCCAGAATCTAGTTATCAAAGTGAAATAAGGTAAGTTTGAAATCACATCACTTTCCTGAAAACAAAGACAAGCAAATGAAAAACAACCAAACAACACCAACTCTACCACCACTAACACACACACAACTGTGGTGTTCCAGGATTATGTTACTCAAAATTAAGTACTGAAAGTGGACGACTCTGAAAAACACATATGCCAAACACAAACTCATATGGCAAAATTAATCATAGAATAAAATAGGGGCTGGTTACTGCCTAAGTTTGACTTGCCCTGGCTCACTTAGGAGATTTTCTACCTGGTGTCTGGCATTTACAACTCTTTCCACAAGAGGACACTAGGCGCCTGCACCGTGACTGTTGGCCCTCCTGTTTTTAGTCAATGCAAAGGACTCAAGGAACATTTCAAGGATATTAAAGAACCATGCAGAAATCCTGTGGCAGTTTCTGGGGTGGTGGAGAACAGTGGGGCCAGCTGGATGGCTTCAGGCACATGAAACTGACCAGACAGACAAATTAGGTAGCATTTACTGCTTGTACCACTGATAGGGGAGGGGATAGAAAAATTCCTGACAATCCCATGGCCGTCCAGAAGTAGCCGCAAGCACTTTGAAGGTAGCTGTGTCAAGGACCTACAGTAATACAATAACTAGTTTAAATGTCTGCAATATTTATACAAGTATAAATGCGCTAAGGGGAGGGATTTTTAGACAGCGGTGATTTTGGTGGGGGTGTTACAGCCAACCATGTCTAATTTTCACTATTTTATTAGATAATTTTTGTTTTTGATAGGCTGTGGTTTAAAAATACCTTTAGGCTACATGCGGTGAATGAAGATGTGTGTAATCATTGTGTAACAGACACTAGCTGTTCTCCCTTTGACCCCGGTCACTCCCCGGTGATAATGCGGATTTGGGAGAGGCAGCTGCGGTCTCTCTCAGGACACCACAAAGCAGCAATCTGAAATGACACCTCCTTTGGGGCCTGACTTAGGGCAAGAGGAGAGGAAGGCAGACTCACTCTAATAATTATTCTGGTATCTCTCAGCCTGATGGCAGCCTGGATTCTTCCGTGGACCGTTATTGACTTTGTAACATCTTTCACTTGTGTTCTCTGGGATATTAGCTGATTTCAAAACATAGGACACTGGTCAGCAGCGACTCGGGGGCATGGGTAGAGAATAAGAACTACTGACAACAGCAGCAACAATATGGCAGTAGTGATGACAACAGCTGGTTTATGCCAAGTGCCGAACACACGTGCCAGGTGCTGTTCTACACGCAGTGGAGCCCGTTTTCTCGCCGGATGCTCACGATGATTTTATGGGCCGTTTCTTCATTTTGTAGAGGAGGAAACTGAGGGGTACAGAGAGGTTAGGTAGTGTGCCCCGGGTCTCCCATCTGGAGAGTGGATGGTCAGGATGTGAGCGAGGCCGTCCTGCTCAGGGCCTGGACCTTGCCCCTGTGCAGCTCTCACACTTAGATCTGAGTGCATTAGGTCTGGGGAGTAAAGACGGGGAGACTCACTGGGACCCCCATATCCTAGCTGCTTTCCCTGCACTGTGCCAGCTGTGCTGGCTCCAGCTGCTTTCAGACGTCTTCTGCAGTAAAATAACATACTTCTTCCTCTAGAATCAATGCATGTTTATTATAGAAAAAATTAAAAATACAGTTTAAAAAATATATTTATTTATTTTTGGGAGAGTGCAAGTGGGAGAGGGGCAGAGAGGGGGAGACAGAGGTTCTGGAACGGGCTGTGTGCTAACAGGCTTGATGGCAGCAAGCCCGATGTGGGGCTCGAACTCACGAACTGAGAGATCATGACCTGAGCTGAAGCTGGACGCCCAACCGACTTGAGCAACGCTCAGCCCAAGTGCCCCAAACGTATCGTTTTATTTGTTTATTTATTTATTAAAAAAGATTTTTTTTAACGTTTATTTTTGAGACAGAGAGAGACAGAGCATGAGCAGGGGAGGGTCAGAGACAGGGAGACACAGAATCCGAAATAGGCTTCAGGCTCTGAGCGGTCAGCACAGAGCCTGACGTGGGGCTGAAGCTCACGGATTGCGAGATCATGACCTGAGCTGAAGTCAGCTGCTCAACCGACTGAGCCACCTAGGTGCCCCCAAACATATCGTTTTAAGAAATGATTTTGAAATCACCCCTAATTCTATTGTTCAGAAGTAGGTGTTGTCACCTGAGTATGTATATGCTCACTTCGATGTATATGCACGCATCGATGCGTTCACGTCGATACACACACACATGCATTTTGTAAAATTTGGACCATAATAAACCTTACTTCATAACTTGCTCTTCTCTCTTGAAACTCTTCTGAAGATTATTTCCGTTGACAAATACTTGCCGGCCACATTTTTGCTTCATTTGCTTAATAAATATATCTTACTGAAGTGTGAGTACAGAAAAGTTCACAACTCGCGGGTGCATTGCTTGATTTTCACAAGGCATATGGGCCTTGAGTGGGGCCATGCAGAACTAGAACACCCCTAGTGCCCAATCTCCCTGCCCCCCCACATCGCTGCCTCTTCCTCAAATGTCACGTCTTCTGACCTCCATCCCCACATCCCCAGAGATCAGATTCATATGAACTTTGTGTAGATGGAATCATGTCATGTGCACTCATTGATTTTGGTTTTCACCCTGTGAGATTGGTGCATGTTGTTCAGAGAAGATGTGGATGGTTGATTATTTTATGGTACCACACACTGGGTATATATGCCATTTATCTTCTCCTTTTCCCTTTAAACGGGCATTTGGATAGTTTTCAGGTTGGGGTCATTATTAATACTGTGGCACTAAGCAATTTAGCATGTATCTTTGGTGACATGTTCATAAGTCCTCATTCCTGTTTTGTATTCAGTTGGGTATGTGTCTACTGGTGAACGCTGGGCTGCAGGGTAGGCAGGGTAGACGATTCTGTCATCATCCAGTTTTCTGAAGTAGGTGCACCTGTTTATACTTTTACATGCGGTGTGTGAGAGTTCTCATCGGTAATAACTTTTATAGGTGGCATGGAATTTCATTTTAGAGATGGATTGTCATTTATTTTACAGTCCCCTAGGGTGGGGCGCATGGACTGTTGGCAGATCTTGCTGTCATAAAGCGTTCATGAATGAACATTCTTTTAAGTAAATCTTTGCCCATATCTTTGGCCATTTCCCTATAATACATTCTTAATGGTCGAGCATGAATATTTTTAAGTCTTTGGATACCCATTGCCAAGCTTTCTTCCCCTGGGCAGCTGCACCAATTTTGGAGATTGGCATACCTTTTCTTTAAAGGGCCAGATAGTAAATATTTTTGGTGTTGTGGGCCACACTGTCTGTCACGATTACTCAGTTCTGTTGTTGTAACATGTAGGCAGCCATAAATAACATGGAAGTGGACAGGGGTGGCTCTGTTCTGATAAAACTTTATAAAGGGGCGCCTGGGTGGCTCAGTGGGTTGTCGTTGGCCAACTCTGCTTAATTGGGTCACTGGTTTCTGGGGGTGGACTATATTGACTGGGGAATGGTGCCCACGGGGCTCTCGTGATAAGGTTTCATCTCTCCCCACCTCAGTGGGAGTGTGAGCAGGCAGACCACTTGCATAGCTGTGCTGGTGGCGATGATCATCTGTCCTGATGCGGTGGTAAGTTCAGTGTGCGAGGATGCCCTGGGTGGAGCAGTGTGAACCAAACATCCACTACTGATTAACATTTGGCTTTTAAAAATGGTCTGATTCCAGGAAATCTGCAAGTGTGAAGACAAACAAAGAAACTTTTGAGACAAACTTAGAAAGTGGCAGTGAAAACCTGGGCTACCATTCAGATGAGCCGCGGACAGCAAGTGAGTGGTCGGTGGGGCCGTGGGAATACCCGAAGGGGCGTGTGGAGGAGGGGCTGGCCAGCCCAGCACCAGCTGTGCAAGCCAGAGGACTTAGCCATTCCTGGGCATTGTTCTTTGAGTAATTTTCAGAAGAAGGAGAAATTTCAGAACTAGTAATATTCTAGTAGGTAAACAGTCTACCTATTTGTCCAAAGTTTAAAGCAAAGTGGAATGACAGTTTAAGGACTTTAAAATAAACTTTCTGTTTTCATGTTCTCTTTGGATATAGCCTTCTACCTTTAGTAAAGTATGTGAGGAGGCATTTTAAGACATTGAGGGTCACTTCCCCAAAACTTCAAATAAAGGTGAGACTCAGCAAGAAATCCATTCCTATTGAGCTTTAGAGGGAGTGGGAGAATGTTGAAAACAAAACCTAACTTTGAAAAGTCTTTGTGGCACCTGAATGTCTTACCTTTACAGGACACAGTCCTAGTGAGGGCATCTTGGAAGGCTCGGGCACTGGTTAGCGGCAGGGATCTTCCAGAAGGCAGATGAGAGGGGAAGGGAGTACAAATGGGTTGGAGGGGGAGACCTGGCCCTTCTAAGTTGCCTAGAAAATCAAACTCCATGGAAAGATGTTTCATTAATCAGTTCTTACTGACAGGCTCCCCCCAAAATTGTTTTCACTAAGATTGGGGCTGTGCTCATGTCCCATCTCTCCCACTTTGCCATGGCCGCCTCACATATCTATTCAAAATGGCTCACTTAAGATTTTTAAAAATTCCATGAAGCACGACTGGTTCCTTTTTTTTTTTTAAGTTTATTTATTTATTTTGAGAGAGAGTGCATGCGAGCAGGGAGGTGCAGAGAGAGAGACAGGGAGAGAGAGAGTTCCACACTGCAGCACGGAGCCCGACTTGGGGCTCGATCTCACGAACCGTGAGATCGTGACCTGAGCTGAAATCAAGAGTTGGTCACTTAACTGACTGAGCCACCCAGCAACCCCTTGACCGTTTCCTTTCATAATCGGATCATAGCTTAAAAATTTCCTGTAGGAGAATATTTATTTCTTAGTGTTTTGAGCAATTAATCGTGTAGCTTGACCAAAATCATAGCCCAAGCCAAACCTATCTTTTTTTCCCCTCTTTTGCCCTGTGTTTATTTTCCTTGGTCAGCATTACAGCTATGGGTTCACCTTGTCTCTGGATGAGACTAATGAGTCAAGGAAGAGCTTGATTGTGAGTTTGCCATATTTTTATTTCATTAGAAAGGTAGGAGTTGCAAAGTATGTAACCTCAAGGTTAACTCTAAAAACAATCTGTTTATGGTTAAAGATTACTTTATGTGAGGGTTACTATATAAAAACAAATGCGTTTCCTTCTAAATCAGAATTGTGAGAATGTGTTATTTGGGTTTTGTCATTTATCACTCTAAAATCCTTCTTCTGTTTCAGAACTTGCTTCTTTTGCTCCAGTGTCCTCTGAATCCAGTGTTCAGGAGCAACACAGCAGTAGGCAACCTTATCAGGTGATTCAGACCATTTTACCCATTTTGAGACTCTTTTTTTTTTCCCCCCTTTAACAACCCTTGCCGTGGTAGGTGATTATAAAATCATGCCTGTTTTATGCTCATGATGGAAGAACATGGCCTTTGCTCACTGGTCAACCTGTCAACACGGAGGGAATGGGCCAGGACATGTAGTATCTCTTGGCCTTCGTAGTGGGTTTTGGGGGGAAGATCAGAAGTGTAGGTGGGGGCTTATAGATCTTGGGGTATCTCTTACATGAGGGTGCAGGTGTATGTACAGGTCTGGAGCTCCAGTGGGGGAGCACAGGTGGTAGGTATTGTTGGTTGTTAGGCTAACTCTGATGGTCTCCATCCTTCCAAAGCGCACATAAAGAACATAGTCACCCAGGAACCGTGACGACACAGTATGTTACTTTTCTGACACAGAGTCGGTGGTGGTTGTCACAGATGAGTTAGAGTGCCTGCACAGAAAATACAATTCTTTGCATAGGCATAGTCATATTAGGCAAAATATGTATTTTCTGACCATTTATTGACCTGCACAAAGGCACCTTGAAATGAGAAACACTTCGATGTGACTCTGCAGTGGTGTCCCCGATATGGATGAATGTTCTCCCCTTTGGCTTTTGGAAAAGGCCCACTGGCAGATTGGGATCCCGAAAGCACTCAGGGTCCGAAAGCACTCAGGGTCCGAGGTCTTGGCCACATTCTGACCGCGAGTCTCTATCAGCCTGAGGCGCTGCTGCTGGGAGTGCCTTCCTAGACCCGTCATTCTTTGTACGCGTAGATATTGACTTGGGCTTCTGGGCAGCCCCAGGCCATGATATTCCTCTCGGCAGCTGGGATTCAGCTCAGCCCATACATCTTGTCAGTGATGTGTGCCTCCTGGGCCTTTGGGGGTGGGTGGGGGGAGGTGAGGTTTGATTGATGCTCATGCATGTATTAAGAGACCTAAATGGTCTCAAAAGAGTGGTAGCCAGGTGGGAAGACATATGGGGGGGGGTGTCTGTGGCACGAAAGAACATGGGCCTACGTGACAAATAGTTGAGTTCCTGGTACAAGTTCAGGCTATTTCCCTAGGGTGAGTGTCGGGAAAATGGAGAGGTAAATTTCTTCCCATCTAATCTGCTCTCTTTGGCACATAGATCTTCTGATACATTTAATCTGGCCCTGGGTGCGGTGGCTTGTGGAGACATAACAGATTTCCTTTCCAGGGGCCATCTCTTGACTAAGGCGGGGGGGCTGACCCAAGAGAGTAATCACCAGGCTGTGAAGGAGCCTATCAACCCTCTAAGACTGGACCTGAGTGGGGGCCATGGGCTGATGGAGGGGTTCTCTTCACTCAGAACCAAGCACGGTCATCCAAGAACATGTTTACTCCAGCCCTTATTTCTGTGGTTACCTTTTACTGTCAGGTGTCTTTCACTGGACAAGCCAAAGTGCTTACGTCTGGCATTGGGTGGGGGGCATTGGGATAAGTGGGGAGGGGAGTCAGAAGAAGTCACGTAGATGATCCCCCCCCTAAAGTAGAAATGAGGACAAGGGAGAACTCTAGATGCATTTGGATACAGGAATGGAGAATGACGTTTCAGAGCTTAGAGTGGATCCTTCTAGAGTTTGAAGTGTTTTGAAAATACGTGGGGAGAGAAACTTGAGAAGTTTCTGCTACTTAAACATGTAATCAGCTAAATAATCTATTGGTGGAAAAAGAACAGTGGCCTGGAGGTGCTGGCCCTGGGGGACTGTCACACACACCTGTGTTTCTTGAAGTGTCTGTCAGTTTTCTAGGGGAAGGTGCATCTCGGCCCAGAGCATCAGGGTCCTTAAGAAACTAACAGAACACAAGGAGGATGAGCTGTTCTTGCCTGGACTAGAAGCTGGTGAGAGGCTATTTAAATAGCTGGATTCTTCTGTTTAGAGTTGGGGAACTTCAGGGCAAACCCTGTTTTGAAGAGTCCCCCTTTGATCAGTAACCAGAGGGTGCCTCTGCACGTGCGGGCCCAGGCACTGTCTGCAGGTTGTCCATTTGGAGAACCCGGACGCAAGATGTACCGTGAGGTACACTTTCCATGAGCACTTTGGGAAGGGAGGGAAGAAGGCAGATGGTGGAGCAAGTGGCCGAGCCTAGGAGCCCTCGGCCCAAAGAGGACATATTCTGCACGTGGTCAACTGGCCACTCGAGAGCTGCCAAGAGGCCACGCCGCTGCTTCTAGAAACAGGTCAAGGTGACTTGCAGCACAGAGGTTCCTTTTAGAACTTCCCCAGGCCAGGCCTGTAGCCCTGCCAGGTCCGTGCGTCCGTGTTCATGCTGTGCAGCCCGAGGAAGACCTTCGTCAGAGCTCATTAGGCCTCACTGAAAGACGACAGTGCAATCTGCACTTTCTTTTCTCATAGGCTCTCTCCGTTCTGTAGTGACCCCTAAAGGCCCAGGAGAGGCATCTGAGAGCTACTCAGAGCTCTTTCATTTGTCTTTCATCCCGGCCTCTTCTCCAGAGACCTCAGTGTGACTCCAGCCTGTGACAGAGCCACCTGCGCCACTGTTGGGTGTTTCCATGCTCATGGGCCCCGGTGGGACTCCTGCCCATAAAGCTGGCTTGTTGGAGTTTAGGACTGTGGGCTACAGACTACGTGATTGTGCAGAAATTCTGCACCAGCCTCGGCTCCTCAAAAGCCCGTAGCTTCAGCTGAGACATGTCCAGCTAGGAGTCAGCCTGCCCAAAATCTCTTCCCGGTGTTCTCTGCATGGAGCTCGTTGGGGCAGATGCATATCCTATCCATGGAGGCATGGTGTGCACAACACCAGCCGAGGCTCCTGTTTTGTAATAGGTCTCACGGTGGGGTGATCTTGGTTTTGCCAGCAGCTCAGCAACTGTTGAGTACGTGCCCTCGTTCTCTCTTCGTGCTGGCTCTCTTGTCTGCTCAACCTGCTGGTGTTATGTTAACTCAGCATTTTCAGATCTTAACCGGTGGCCCAGGCCTACGCACAGTCTAGCACAGCATTACTGGGGGCTCATTAAAAGCTATGCGCTGATGTGGAGAATGTCTTCAGTGCTTAGCCGTATGCTGTCACGAGCAAGGCGATACAAGGAGTGTGCGTGCGTGTAGATGCGCTCCCTTTGCAGATAATCACAACCTGATCACCCCAGGACATTTGTTAGACAGGAACAAAGGAGGACGCACCATAAAAATACTGTGTTTGGGGTTCATTGAAGAAAAGTAAATAAGTCCATGTCAGATTGCCACTTTGCTCTTGGGCACTTTGGTTTCCTTCAAGATTATCCTGTTCAAACACAATCTGAGGAGGAGGGAGCCTGAAGGGCCAGGGGCTGCACTCAGGAATCATTGATGTGGCCTTTGGGATGCCCAGACTCTTGGTCTCACCTGTGGACCTCCTGGCTCAGTGGACTTGGGATGCAGCCTCAGTGCGTCTGAGTTTTGGACAAGACAGGGCGGTTGTCTAGGTGGTGAAGCCTAAAGGCAATTGTCTACCTTATAACAAGCTGGAAATGAGGGGCTTCTGGGAGAGACAGTGGAACATTGCCAGTGACCAACTTGCCTACTTTGTGATGATTATTTGCTAGCGTCCCAGGGCATTCACGACACCCAGGTTACGTACACCGGGTAGCAGTTACACCGGACCTTTCCCGAGGGTGGAGGGCGCCTGTGCTCTTGTTGGAGTCATGTGGATCTCCTATAAGTAGAGGAGGGTCCAGTCCCCGAGCCCTGCATGTGCCCACACTGGCTCAGGGACCAGAGAAGTGTCCCAAGGAGCAGGCAGCGTCTTTGGGCCACTCTTCTCCTCGCCTTCAAGACCGCAACTTCCGGCTCCACCCAGAGTCCACGTCTGTGTCTGATCTCCAGGTCGTGGTGAACCTCCATGTGCCACGTCTTTGTCGTGCAGCACAGGCATGATTTTAATTACATCCTACGCCCAACAGTTACTAGAGCAGGAAATTGGAGTTTTAATACTTACGAGGGGCATTTGCGGCTGCACCAGCCCCCATAACTCTTGCCCCATCGATACCTTCTGATTGAGGTCCAAAACACAGGAGGCCCACACTGCCTTGGGGAAGATCAACCTGAGACGTCATGGGGAACCTCTTTTTTAGGATCTCTCATCGTGTCCAGATGCTTTTGGTGCTGAAGCCCTGAGAAAGCTTCGGAGGGGTGAGGGCTCTGCTCAGGGACAGGCTGGCATGAGTCAGGTCCTTTGGTGACCCTGGGCTGTAATCACAGGAAAAGGTACCTGCTGGCTCTTCTGGGGCTCCCTCTCTGGCTCATCCCCACCTGTCAGCCCACTGCCCTGCTAAGGTCTGCCCTGAACACGGGACTCTTCACCAGAGGCTGAGAGATAGGGGCAGTCCTTGTTCCTACCAGCAACTGGCAGAAAGGGAGGATGTGTTTCCAGGATCCAGGATCCCAAGGAATGCTTGCTGAGCCTGGAGGCACAGCCAGCACCTGTAAGTTCCTGTGTCTTGGTACCTTGCTGGCTCAGCAGTGGCTCTCAGTGGAGCGGTATACTGGAAGCTCTTCAGGTATTTGTTAAAATGCAAAGTCCTGAGCTTCTTCCAGCCTTTCTGGATCAGAACCTCTGGGAGATGGGGCCAAAGAATGGGTGTTTTTACCATGTTCTCCAGGTGATCTGCTTTGACAACAGTATTTTAGTGGCCCCACATGAAAACGAAGACATGTACAGCCTGTTTCTAAGGGCAAGTTACTGCTGAGTGCTGGGGTTTTTCTTACACCTGTGCACTGGGAATGACTTCTACTCCATGAGTGTGCCACCAAGTAGGTGGCTAGGCAGTGCTGCGAGGAGCGTTAGATGGAAGGGTCTGGATACCGAGATACTTTGCAATCTAGGCTGCACTGTAGTTGGGGTAAACTTATTTCTTAATGTTTATTCATTTTGAGAGAGAGAGCATGAGCAAGTGAGCATGTGAGCAGGGGAGGGGCAGAGAGAGATGGAGAGAAAGAATCCCAGGCAGGCTGCTTGCTGTCGGCACAGACCCTGATGTGGGGCTTGATCTCACAAACCATGAGATCATGACCTGAGTGGGACGCTTAACCGACTGAGCCACCCAGGCACCCCAGGGGAAAGCTTTTTTAAACCTCTTATGTTTTAAGTGGGTCCGAAGGCATACTGCATTCACTCTGGATGAAAGAAAAAACAGGATTTTAGGCTGCAGAGACCCCAAGAGCATGTATTAAATTGTAGGAAAGGTCAGAAAGGAAAACAAGAGAGTGATTTTCAGAAGTTACAGACACCAAAACGTGATACTTCTTTCCCCTGATGATTCCTATCCAGGCTGGATTTACAGTTAGGATACATAATACTGACTTTATATTCTAGAAAGGAGTTGATGTTGGTGAAGTACAATAAACTTAGGTATAACTGCCCATGAAACACATTAGGACAAAACTAATAAATAAAACTAGAGGGGCGCCTGGGTGGCTCAGTCCACTGGGCTTCCAACATCGGCTCATGTCATGATCTCGCAGCTTGTGGGTTTGAGCCGCACGTCAGGCTCTGTGCTGACAACTCGGAGCCCGGAGCCTGCTTTGTTGGGATTCTGTGTCTCCTTCTCTCTCTCTGCCCCTCCCCGGGTCATGATGTGTCTCTCTCTCACAGAAAAATAAATAAATATTTAAAAAATTAAAAATAAATAAAAATAAAATGAGAAATTCTTACAATTATAGCCAGTGGGAAGGGCAAACACCATTTTTTTTTAATATGATGTCATGGGGTTTGCAAATATTTTGCATCTTGATCAATAGTTAAAACCAAGAGGCCTCCTTTTCCTCTCCTCTTTCTGGGCCTCAACTCACTGTCAGTCAATTTTTCTGTTTATTTTGGGCAACTCTGTCCCTTTCTCTCCGGAGTCTGTCAGTTTTGAAGGGTGAACGCTTGAACAACTTGAAATGTGGATCGACTCTTCCCCGCGAATCACCACCCTCCTGAGATCAACAGAAACAAACTCTTGATAAATTTAGAAAAAAGCCAGGCATTAGTGCAGCCCAGTCGTGAAAACAAAAGGCAAATAACAACTGCAAAAATGTCGGGCATATTTACTGCAGAAACCCACTTCCTAGAGCACGTTGCTGAGGTGGCTCCGTCAGCCTCCTGTTTTCCCTGCATGACCAGGAGTCACCAAGTTCAGACCACGAGCCTGAGTGATTCTATCCTGCAGACTTACTGACATTCCATTGCAATGTCAATAATGCATGGTGCCCGGTTGCATTATTTAGGATGTGCAGTGTGGCTGCGGTACCCTGGAACCTGAGATGGCACTCTCAGGACTGGCAGGAAAACATATTGTGTGTTTTTTAGTAGGGCAGTATAGTCAGGCAGGCACTGGTCCCTCTGGAAGAGTGTGTGGTTTGCCGGGGATCACACTTCCGAATGAGAACAGAACAGCAAAGATGGCATTTCTGGCAGGAGGCAGCAGCCTGGCTGCCCGAGGAGACAGACGAATGATCTGTGCCCCTCCTGTAGAAGGAATGTGTGTTATTAAAGAAGGTTAGAAATCTATCTATCTATCTATCTATCTATCTAAATGTCTTTATTTTGAGAGAAAGTATGAAAGGAGGAGGGGCAGAGAGATAGAGAATCCCAAGCAGGCTCCACGCTCTGTGTGGAGCCTGATGTGGGCTCGATCCTGCAACCCTGGGATCATGACCTGAGCTGAAATCAAGAGTTGGATGCTCAACAGACTGAGCCACCTGGGTACCCGCCCCCCCGAAGGTTAACAATATTTTATATTTTCATATGGAAGTTAGAATTTCTGTAGGAAGATTGAAAAAAAAGAAAAGAAAACAAACCAGAACATCTTTGTGGTACTTTGCCTCCATACAAACGAATATTGGATTCTTTGACCTGCGTTGCTCATGTGGCCCTGAGCTTGGAAACTTCAGGCGTGCGTGGAAATACTGACATAAAGGAAGGATGTGCGTTAACATTTTTGCTTCCTCTCTGGGTCCTCGTTTCTTCTTATCTGATGAGCGGAGGTTTCTTCTCAAGTGTGCCTTTTCCGTCCATCTCCACTGATTAAATCCACCCTCTTCTCTTGTCACCAGGGACCTGACCGCCGGTGGCGGGGTCCAGCAGGTCGCCCGCAGGTTTCCTTCCCCGTGGCCAGTCCTAGGACCGTGAGGAATGTAACTTTGGTCTAGCGAAGACGTCCCTCGGGTTCCATTCTGCACATGGCTGATAACATGCATCACGCCCGCGTTGTCCTTCCTCTCTGTCCCAAGGCTGGGCTCCCGCTTCGCCAGTGTTACCGGGAAGCAGTGATACTGGAGTAATCGGAATGGACACTTTATCGTGAAAGAAGGGGTCCATTTCCCCACCTTCCAGCATAGAATTTGGTTTTCAAAACGTTTCACGATTTTAGTGAATTCCACCAAGTTGCTGAGTAAAAGCTACGAGTCCATCGTGGTGATTTACTCGTCACCGGACACTCCTTCTTGCTCTCTAATAAGTGGCAGATAAGCCTATATCATACCATGACTTTTAAAATATTTTTGTTATTGTAATCATATGAAGACAATATTTATGTATGTTTAATATGTGGGACATTATTGTATATTGTTTGTGAAAAAAAGAGCATACATATTAGGATCAATCAGAAATCTAAGATTGCCTGGGAAATCAGAACTCATAGGTTAAGAAAAGATTAAGTTCAAAGCCGACGTACACATTGTGGATATTTCCATGAAGACATTCACTTTCGTCTGCTCCTTATCAGGCTCCCTCTCCAATGAGTTAGATGTGGATTTTGCTTTGTGGGGGATGTAACTTACATACCACAAATGCCATGAAAACACTGGAAATGGGTAACGTGTTCTTTAATAAATAAAAGAGAAAACACCAAAAAATATGTATTGCCTCTCTTAATTTCTTACTATTCAGGTGGTAGTTTAAGGAATCATGATGTTTAGGAATCAAACATTTCTAAAAAGCAACATGAGATGTCTGAAAAAAAAAAAAATCAAAGGGTGCCTGGGTGGCTCAGTCGGTTGAGCATTCGACTTCGGCTCAGGTCATGATCTCACGGTCCGTGAATTCGAGCCCCACATTGGGCTCTGTGCTGACAGCTCAGAGCCTGGAGCCTGCTTTGGATTCTGTGTCTCCCTCTCTCTCTGCCCCTAACCCACTCGCATTGTCTCCGTCTCTCTCAAAAATAAATAAACATTAAAAAATTTAAAAAATCACATTTTCATGTTAGTCTTTGACTACTGTACATTTGCCCCATAAAAGTTAATACGAGGGGCTCCCAGGTGGCTCAGTCAGTTAAGTGTCCAACTCTTGATCTCAACTCAGGTCTGGATCTCAGGGTCGTGAGTTCAAGCCCCATGTTGGGCTCTGCACTGGGCATGAAGCCTACTTGAAAAAAAGCAGTTAATATGAACGTTGTTATTAAGAAAAAATTTGTCTTTTCCAAATATTGCTTTTTCGTGTAGATATTGTCAGTACATTTCACTGCCTACCCATCTCTTCATATTTACCCCGGAGACAGGACAGGTGGCTGAGTCCTGCACCAGTTGGTACAAATTTCTGTGATGGTTAGTAATTAGCAACTGCTCAGTAATTAACGACATGCCCAACCATGGACTTGCTAAAGTGGAATTTGACTTTTAAAATGGGTTAAGATTTTAGTGATTCCTTGGAGTTACTAAGTAAACAATGTACATTTATCGTGATGACGTTTCTTATCACTTAACACTGCTGCCTGCTAATCCAATCAATGGTGGACAAACCTATATACCACCATGACTTATAAAATATTTTTGTGATCTGAAATCACACTCAGCCTCTACCCTGAAGGCTTTCATGTGAATCAACAACTAATTCCAGAGCTATCTGCTGGTGCAGATGTCCGATTCACTGGCACTCATACAGTATCTGCTCTGATTGGCTGGTGTTCATGCCTTACTGGTTGTCCAATATTTTGAGTATCACCACTGCCTAGAGGATCCTGAAGAAAATGCCATCTCTTCTAGCACTGTGTCCCTAAAGTGAGGGAATTGGCCACCTCTTTCTCTTTGAAGTAGAGCTAAAATGCAAAATTTCAAAAACCCATGACAGTTGCTAGATCACTTTCCCAAGATAACTTTTTATGAAAATAGTTGCTAATTCACCTGCTTCAAAATGAGACTCTTATTCATTATAACTTCTTAACTCTCTGCCAGTGTGTTTCTGTCGTCCATCATCATCCTTGAGTGGGTACAAGTCAAGGGGAAAGACAAGAGTTTCAGAAGACCTTTTGGACAGAGCTGTTCAGTGAGTGAACTCTGTATTCTTTACTTCATGGTTTGCTCTCCCGAAACCTTCACAGAACCCAGATCCTGAGACAAGGCAAATGTCATGTCATTTATGCCTTTTGTAACCTTTACAGGCGCTAGCATTCTTGTAGGCATTGAGTAAATATTGAGATCAAACAGGGCAATATTGAGAAAGACAATATATTGAAGTGTAATGAATATTTGCCATCTGCCTGCTATAAGAATTCCATTTTGGTGGTTGTTTTAGGAATCAGTGGGAGTTGCATGGGAAATATAATTGAACTTTAAGTTCTGTACTCTGGAGAGCAATGCCAAGTGATTTTCATGGAAACTGCTTCAACTTCGTTGGTGCCTGTTGCCTCAAAATATTTATCAGTCCCTCGGGAAGTTTCTCTGTGTCACTAATGAGCTATTTCCTTACTGTAGCTTATTCCAGAAGTAAGGTTCCTCAAAGGGACCCCCAGCCAGTTTTTATTGCACAGGAGGTGAATAAGTTATTTGAACAGAACTGTCTATAGCTGTCCTGCCCAATACCATAGCACAAGTGGCTATGCACATTTAGGTTATTTGGAATTAAATAAAATAGAAGATCCATTCTCTAAGTCCCACCAGTCACATGTCAAGTGTTCAATAGCCACACGTGGCTGGTGGCTACTGTATGGGACAGTGCAGGTGGAAGTTTTTCACTGCTGCAGAAGATTCTATAGGATAGTCCTGACCTAGAGCTAGCTATTTGGAAATGACCTTGATGTGTCCAGGATGGGCTCTTTTACACAAACACTCAATTGGTGTTTTCTGTCAGTGTTATGTCTGTGTGCTTGCTAGTTTCTATTTAGGAACCTGTAAACCCCAAGGCGGCTCTCAACTGAAAATGGTATTTTGCTGATGTGGTAAATTCATCTCTTACTTCTGCAACGCAGAGAGCTGAAGCATGCCCAGGGGGATGCGGTGAGAGGGGTCAATCACGGCTAAATGTCATGGCCAAGGGTGTTCCTCAGAAAGACAGACATGGCTACTGCTAACGAATGGCCATGAGGCTGTAGGTTTACTTAAACAAATACCTCTCAAATGCGTGTGCCATAAAATCCTGGATGGGGACACCACACCTTTCCATCCTTCCAGGGGTCTTTGACCATGGTTCCTCTGTCAGATGCCAAGGCAGCCCCCTGAACTCGAGGACCTTACACAGTTTACTTAAGAGTAGGGTATAAGTGGTAATGTCAACACATCAAAGGTAATTAGAGACTTGAATAGAAGCACTTCCTTTGCTCTGTGTGACCCTGACCTTGGAAACTGTGAGAGATGTTCAAGTTGCCTTGCCAGATCCTGGGAGTTTGATCACCAAAAGGGTGAATGGATGCTGCCAATCATATAGGAGATTCTGTGTCAACAACCTATCCCTGCCACGTCAGTGCTTATGATACTGTTGGGGAAGAGTACTCCATCCTGCGTAAAGAGGGTGCATAGTCCTCCCTGGGGAGCACCTGGGAACTCGGAGCAGAGATGAGGGAGGTAGAGGAGAGGCGAGACAGTAAGGAAGGGCAGGGGGAGCGGGCGAGAATGGGACGGACAGGGGGTCTAGCAGGCCTGGGCCAGGACCTGAGGGCCTGAGTACCTGTTATCGTCCAAAGGGTTAGACTTGAATGGAGAGAGCTCCCAACAGTCGCTGCCAAGCCCTGGAAGCCTGGAAGCTGGGAGTGAGGTGACAAGACTCCCTCACTCTCTTGCTCACGCCTCCCCTTGACCAAGCCCGACCAGAGCCAGAGGTCCATGGGGCCCACCCATGTCATCCGTCCAGGATGCAGAAAGGCAGAAAATGGATATGGAGGGCAGGCAGGCAGAAGATACCCAGCCAGGAGGATCTGGCAACATTTAGGAAACAAATCAAGGAATGGAGAATGTTTGCAAAGTCACGGGGAAAGACGTTTGGCCTGGTAGCATTCCACTTTTTCCATTCTTTTTTTTTTTTTTTTTTTTAATTTTTTTTTTTTTCTTTTCAACGTTTTTTATTTATTTTGGGGACAGAGAGAGACAGAGCATGAACGGGGGAGGGGCAGAGAGAGAGGGAGACACAGACTCGGAAACAGGCTCCAGGCTCCGAGCCATCAGCCCAGAGCCCGACGCGGGGCTCGAACTCACGGACCGCGAGATCATGACCTGGCTGAAGTCGGACGCTTAACCGACTGCGCCACCCAGGCGCCCCACCACTTTTTCCATTCTTAAGGATGCATCCCTTTATACCGAAAGAGGACACCATTTGGGGAAAAGGAATTTCGCTGCACTGAATTTGAGTAGGTCACGGCTTCGGTGACACCTCAGTAGAACAAAGAGATGGGATGGTGGTCCCTGAAGTCCCTTGTGGCACTTATCTCTGTAGAGATGCTCTCAAACACACACACAGACACACACACACACACACACACACACACACACTTGCCCCGTCCTCACCTGACACCACCCAGCTGTTGGACCGAAGCTGTTCCCATCTGAGTGCGTGCAGGCGGCCCTGTTCCCGCTGCACCGGGGGAGATGGTAAATATTTAATTCTTACCTAGTTCAGCCTGTAAATCACACCTCGAGCTGTGGCTTCGGGTGAGTCTCACTTTCCAACATTTCCCAAGCAGGCCCTCCTCCTCTCCCTGGACCTGGATGAAATGCAGTCTTGGAGGCAGTGGGCGGGGTCCTGAACAGAAAGCAACCCCACATTTGTCTCCCCTCCTTTGTTGCATGAGACGTGTTCTTTCTAAGCATACAGTGGGATTTGGAGCGCACACACCCGGAGGAAGGTTCGTGAGGATTACCACTCAGCCTAGTGGCTTCAGACAGAGAGGTTCATGACCAGCATGTAATCACAGTGGGTTGACAAAGCAGAAAATGAATGATCTCAGTAAAGTATGGGGGAAACACAGTGCACAATGTATTGATATATTTCTGCTCAGAAACCTTAAGAATGCATGATATTTTATAGGGTAACTGAATTTGAGAACAGTTGCTAATCTCGTGCTTCAATTTCATGGCTAATAACCTCTGAGGTAGTTCAAATAATAGCAAATTACTGTCTAAATCAGAAACTAATTTTAAGCATTATAGTCGATCTAAATTTTTTCCTTAGAAAGTGCAAATGGGATGAGATCAAGTGAAATGTAGTTAGCCAGAAGGCTCGGACCTTGGCAGTAGGAGGTGACACAAGAATGTGCCCGTACCTTCTGCCTCTTCCCAGGTGTGTGGTGTGCATGTGTGTGTGTGTGTGTGTGTGTGTGCGTGTGCGTGTGCATGTGCGTGCATGTGTATGTGCTGTGTTTGTACATGTGTGTGCTTGCCTGTGCATGTGTGTGTGCTGTATTTGTGTGTGGCATGTATGTGCATGTGTGTGTGCATGTGTGTGCATGTGTATATGCTGTGTTTGTACATGTGTGTGCTTGCCTGTGCATGTGTGTGTGCTGTATTTGTGTGTGGCATGTATGTGCATGTGTGTGTGTGTGTGTAAGGAGCAAGGAAGGGGGAGAAACATTTGTTTTGTGCCAGCCACAGGAGTCAGCAGACTGTAGCCCATGAGTCGAGTTCAGTCTGCTGCTTTTATTTATGTGGCCCACAAACTAAGAATGGTTTTTCCATTTTTAAGTGGTTGAAAAAAATCAAAAGAATATTTCACTGAATGTGCAAATTATAGGGAATATAAATTTCAGTGTCTACAAGGACAGTTTTATTGGAATGCAGCCAAAGTTTACATATGGTCTATGGCTACTTGTAGGCAACAGAAGCAGAGTTGAGGGGGACGGAGCCGTGTGGCCCGTGTAGCCTGAAGTAACTATAATGTCGCCCTTTGCAGAAAGCGTGGTCTCGCGCACACGGGCACTTTCATGGGTTGGTTCGCTCAACCCTTACTTACCCGGCCATGTTCTTTTGTCTCCATTGTACCGACAAGCAAAGTGAGGTCACATAATACGGTTCACAGCGACTCTGACCCTAGGTCTTTCTGATCCCCAAGCTGGTTCTCTGTCTACTCTCTGTTCTGGGTCACTACTTCTCCTGGATCTCCACCACTCTTGGGATAAAATCTAAAACCCCACCATGGCCTATGAGGCCTGATTGGCTCTACCCCCAGCTCTCCCTGGCCATGCACCACTCTCTCCAAATCATGCCTGAGTGCAGGAAATTCCACAGGGGTCTGTGGTGCTGCCCACACCAGGGCCTTTGCACGTGCTTGGAACATTCACTTCCTCCCTCTTCACTTTGTCCAACTGTAGCTGATCCTTTGGATTTTCCTTGGTGGAGCCACTGTGTCAACTAGCTACTCTTCCCACTATGGTTCTGGGTGAGGTCTGGCCACAGAAAAATGTGCCCAACATCTGGGAGGTGGGTGTGAAGGCCCAGTGGCCACACATTCAGAAGGATGATGCCCCAGATGCCCTTGAAGCTCACACGTGCTGAGGCTGATTTGCTGACTCTCTGGAACTGCAGCCCCTTGGTCACCCCCATCCCCATGACCTCCTTCTGCCCCTCTGGGTCCTGAGCATGGGGCGTGTGCAGTCTGAGGGGTAGGGAGCTGGTTTCCCCACGGCGCCTGTGTCATGGGGGTTAGGAGAGCTGGGAGAAAGACAGGGTCCTAGTTTTTCTTCCCAGGTCCAAGTTTGTGTCTCTGCTGTCCCAACTCTTCTTGCTGATGGTGATGACTACAGGCCTATCCTGGACGCAGAGGCAGGAGTTGGCTATGGACTTCTCGTTGGCTTCTCTTCACAGTCCCTGCCTGGTGGCTCTCATGATCCTCTCACCTTCCCCTCAGGGCATTTACTTCCCCAGCATCTCTTATGATGGTGTGAAGTCGAGTCCCTATAATGAATCCTTTACTCTATGTCACGTGGGGTATTTTGCTTCCTCGATGGAACTCTAACAAACCTACCGCCTATTGGGTTCATGCCTCGACTATGTTTGCACATCACCTTAGACTTCGTTGTGCTACCTAATGACATAATTGTTTGTATGACAAACAATGAGTTACCGAACGCCCACTTTCCCATTAAATTCTGTGGAGGTGGGCAGCTCCGTGTCTGCCCTGTTCCCCTCGTGGCCTGGGCACCACTTCCGTCAACCAGCACATTCCATGTGGTCAATAAATACTTGCAGAATGAATGATGTATTCCAAAAGCAGAGAGGGGACATGAAAATTGACTTTGTTTACATTGCTTTCAGAATCTCTAGGCTGTCAAGGTCTGTGGACTCAAGCACCTTAGTGGCCAATTTCCACTCATTGGCTCACCTGGTGTCACAAATCAAGGGGGCATGGCACCCACCTGCTGCAGAAAGACCTACCAGTAAGGTAATCGCCATGATTTTTTTTTTTTTTTTTGGCCAGGGAGTCATTTAGAGTTGGATTTGCCTTTTTGGAGGTCTGGAGGCCCCCAGAAACATGATACAGGGGAAAGAGCTGGAAAGAGGCAACAGAGCTTGCTGCCTGTGTGACCTTGGGCATGTCACTTGACTCACGTGAGCCTCATCCCATTGGTGAAGGTGGGAGTGTGGGTGGGTGCTTGAAATTCTTGATGATTGACAGGTGGCAGGCAGCTGAGGGCGGGTTTCCTTGGGAGAAGCCTGCAAAACCTTTCAAATGCTAGATGGTGATAGATCTGTGTATATGAGCTTACTTTCTACTAAATATCCTACGATAAATAAAAACATAAAATATGTTTGTTGTGCATCTAAGGTACCGGGTTTTCCATGAACGCAGTTGCCATGGAAATCGAGGACAGATGGCAGTGGGTTCTGTGGGAAGCTTCACGGAGGATGATTTGCCATTTTGGAAAATGGCGTCGGCAACAGCACCACCGTTTGGAGTATCTGAGTTGCTGTCATGAGACACATGAGTCGCTGGAGAGTTACAGCTGCTGCATTCCTGGTAATTCTTTAAAAAAAAAATTTTTTTTTAACGTTTATTTATTACTTAGAGACAGAGCATGAGCAGGGGAGGGGCAGAGAGAGGAGGAGACACAGAATCTGAAGCGGGCTCCAGGATACGAGCTGTCAGCACAGAGCCCGACGTGGGGCTCGAACTCATAGGCTGTGAGATCATGACCTGAGTCAAAGTCGGACACCCAACTGACTGAGCCACCCAGGTGCCCTTGCATTCCTGGTAATTCTAAGCGTGGAGGCAGGGATGTGACTGTCTCACGTGTCCTCCTATGGAGTTCCATTGACCACTGCATTTGCTGTCTTATCAACAGCTTCCCGGAAAAATAAATCACCAAAATCCATTTTATTTATTTTTGAAAGAGAGACAGAATGTGAGCAGGGGAGGGGCAGAGAGAGGGGAAGACACAGAATCCGAAGCAGATATTCAAAGATATTAAGATATTCAAATACACTCTCTCATGTAAATAATTTATGCAAATATAGGCAGATTCCAGCACTGATATCCCATAATTAAAAATCTTGAATTTTGTATCTCTAAGCTTATCAATAACAAAGCAGTCCTCTAATTCCAAAATTTCTTTCTCTTTTTTAGATCAACCTTTTCATGTACCAGGAAACATACATATGACCAAATGACCAAAACAAAACCAAAACCCAGTAAAGCCCCAAATTCCCCAAACCAAAAGACCCCTGGAGTTGTAGAAATTCATCCCTTAGCCCTATGAATATTTTAATATAGACATTTCCCAAAGTATATTTTTGTGTATTGTAATACACAAGGAGTGTTGTTTGTTTCTTCTTTTTTTTTAATGTTTATCTTTGAGAAAGAGACAGAGAGAGAGCGTGAGCAGGGGAGGGGCAGAGAGAGAGGGAGACACAGAATCTGAAGCAGGTTCCAGGCTCTGAGCTATCAGCACAGAGCCCGAGGTGGGGCTCAAACTCACAAACCATGAGATCATGACCTGAGCTGAAGCCGAGTGCTTAACTGACTGAACCGCCCGGGAGCCTCAAGGAATGTTATTTGAATTCTTGTTGCTTTAACATGATTTGTGTTAGTTTAGAAAACAGAGAGGAAAACTTCAATGAAATACTTTTCTGTCATGTGAGTCGGCAAATACTGTGAGTGGGAGTTATGTAAAAATTAAAAATGAATAGCCACAGAGAGCTTGACCATCGTTGGATGATCTGACTTCGAAGGCAAACCCTTGGTTCCTCCTGGGGTATAGATTCTCTGGGTCCATGGGAGTAGCATGTGGATGGAGGGCCAAATTTGCTTCAGAACCTTTATTTTGCTGTCTTCAATGGAAGCTAAAGAGTCAGCCAATCAACGTTTATTGATTTTCCAAGGTTCCTTAGGATGCAAAGAATGATATTGCCGCCCACACAGAATTTTTGAGTCATTGGTTTCATCAAAGTGCTATTCTAAGGCTGACTATGCTCACGATGGTACCCTGGGGACCTGCCGTGGGTTCTCACGTGAGCTATATCATCTGAAAGAGAGATACAGCTTCTCTGCTTCTCTGGTCTGTGTACTTTACATTTCTTCAAAGAGTGGCTAGGGACATTTTCAGAGGGTCCCAAATTGTCACTTAATGTTAAAATTGGCTCATATCCAGTTACCTCCTTGCCCAATATCCTGACTTCAGGCACAGAATTCTAGTTCAACTCTGAAGAAGTGATTCCAGGAAGCAGGAGTTAGGGAGTAGGGAGACTGAGGCTGGGAAGGAGGAAGACAGCGGGTATGGACGTTATCCCCAATGTGCACAAAGCCAGTAAAGTTGGCGACTGTGACACTGAGGGCTCAGGGGATGGGGGGGTACTCTGCAAGGACAGCAGGCTTATTCCTGCTCCATTCTCACTGAGTGGGGACATTAACACCCCCCTCCCTCCCTTCCAACTACCAGAGAAGGCGCTGGAGTGCAAACAGGGGAGGGTTAGGGGGCTGCCTGAGATGGGGTCCTGCAAAGCGTGGGGTGAGTCTGAGTGCACAGGGCACTCTTTACCACACCCGTGACAGTGTGTCTGAGGGACGGGACTCCGGTCCCCAGCGGCATTGGCCTCAGCAGCTTCCTCTCCCCTTTCCTTTTCCTGTCTGACTCCATAACCAAACAAGTGAAGATCAGAAAAGAGTAGAGGGGGGACTCAAGCTCCTGGCACCAAGACTTGAATAATTTAAGTCCTGCTTTCTTGGCAAATTGCTGAGTTGAGTGGGTTGCAGCTGTGCTTAGATCATGATGATTATAAGGAAACAAATTAAGGAAGAAGCCTGGGGGTATTGACGAGACCTTTCTTCCATTGTAATGGAGATGAAGTAGTTCTCCTGAAGACCCATAGGGCTAACCACATTCAAAAATTTACCAGGGTGATGTGCTTTAGACTCAGGTGTCTTTTCAGGGCAAACAAAGGCAGGTGTGATTTCAACCTGCAAAATGCAAATTCTAGGTCTGTTTTCTGGAAAATGCACAACTCTACCCTTCAAAGACCAACGGCCAGCAGGGGTGGAGGGCACTGGCTACAGCTGGCCATGTTTTAGGACAGGACCAACATACCCTTGACTTTCTATTTCATTGTCAAGATAAAAATGCTAACATCTATCCGCCTATGACACTGTGTGATATAAAGCTGTGATGTGTGCCTTCTTAAAAGCTTAAAATATAGAAGACATCACTGAGGGGAGAGACTAAATAATGTCAGGTCAACTGTGAACTGTTAAATGAACGTTTAAGAAAGCGAGTGATTAGCCTGATTACCAAGTGGCAAGGTCGTGAGTGTGACTATTAGTGCTCATGTGTAGGGAAGGGTGGCTGCGAGATTTTGCTGCTGTTTTCCTGCAGTAATGAGTTCTTTTGGAGAAATGGAGTTCAAGGATGCTTACGTTTAGGAAGAGATAGTGATAAGAGAGCATCCATGGCTAGCCTGGGGCCCCAGAGACGACTCAGAGATGGAGCTATGGCCAATGGTACACCGAGCCCATTTTCTGGAGAAGAGCAGACATTTTGGGCAACGTGAAAGAGTTGTTGTTGGAAGGCAGGCTCTTAGTAATGTTGGAGGAATGAATAAAGATATGGTGTGTGACGTATGTAAGTCCAGGGAAGGGGGGGAAGGCAACAGTGAGGTGGTGGATTTACTGTGCGAGGGAGGAAGGGGGCCAAGGATAGAGAAATCACCAAAATAGGAAGAAACACTACCAGGGGTCAGAGGATAGCCCAAGAGAAGCTGAAGCAGCAGACAGTGGTCCTGTGAGGAACAGGTGTCCGTGAGAAGCAGGGTAGAACCCAGAGTGGGGAAGGAAACACTAGGAAGGACGTATTCTTGGCTGGGTCTTCCGTATTCCATGCGTGATGGGTTACTGAGGACATTCCGAGGGAGATTTCTTTCTAATGTTTATTTATTTTTGAGAGAGAGAGCCAGAGCGTGAGCAGGGGAGGGGCAGAGAGAGAGGGAGACACAGAATCTGAAGCAGCTCCAGGCTCTGAGCCATCAGCACAGAGCCCAATGCGGGGCTCGAACCCACTGACCATGAGATAATGACCCGAGCCGAAGTTGGACGCTTAACGGACTGAGCCACCCAGGCGTCCCTTCTGAGGGAGACTTTTAGAATGGCCAGATTCTCTTTGGAGAGCTTTGACCGTGAATCATCTTCCATTATGTGACCAAAGTGCTGGGTCTCATCCCTCATTCTCTTGGTGGTAGAAGCTGGTTGCTGGTGACTTGAGCTGAGTCTGCATGGAAACAGGCCTCCTGGTAGGAGGCCCTCAGTCCTGGCCGAGTGCACAGTCAGCAATTTCTGCAGGGGATGCTGCCCGTCTCGGGCACGCGTCTCACTGCAGTATTTGAGGGGGAGGGGTGAACAGGACACAGCAGCCCTGGCAAGACCTCCCCTCCCCCAGCCTTCCTTCCCAAGGATGAAATGAGAGCTGTTTACCTACTTTCTCCTGAAAGATTATCAGAAATAATCTCATCAGTCTGTACGTACATCTCTCTTTGGCTCAGTCTCCACCAGAACAGGTTTTTGGTGTCTTTTTCCCATCCTGACTTGTGTCCCGTAAGGTTCTCTATATCTCTTGAGAGGACTTGGTCTGCCACCCCTCAGGACGTTCCACCATGTCCTCTGCAGTCTGGTCTGTCACCAGCCAAGTCTCCTGGACCTTCAAGCTCTTCTCAGAAAGTTTCCTTCTTTCTCAGAATGGGAAGGACACTCCCCCAAGGAGGGGGGGGGGACACTGTAGTCTCCCCTAAGGACACTGTAGTCCTCTTGAGTGTTGGCTGTTTCTTCTCTAATTCCCCCTGGAGCACAGGGCCAGGACAGGGTTGGGCATCCTTTCTGCCGCGAATGGCCTTCTCCCCACCATTTTCTTCTTGCTTTCCTCAAAAATTCTGGCCTTGTCAGGTAACTGCTGTTACCATATCTATCAGTCTGGATTTTCCAGAGAAACAGAACCCACTTCTAATAATAGAAAATATTATTATGTCATATTGTAATGTATATAGGATATACTGTATATATATTTACTATAAGCAACTGGTTCACACGATTATGGAGGAGTCCAAGACCTGTCATGGGCAAGTGAAGACACAGGGAGCTGGGGGGTGTAGTTCTATTCTGAGTTCAAGGATGTGAGAACCAGGACAGCCAATTTGTGTGAGCTCCTGTCTGAATCTGAGTCTGAAAGCAGAACACTAATGCCGCATTTTAAAAACAGTGAGGCAGAGAGAAAAGACTCTTTCTTATTCTGCCTTTTATTCTATCTGAATCCTCAACAGGTTGGATATGGCCCACCTTAGTGGGAGAGGCCATTGCACTTTACTCAGCCTGCTGATCCACATGATAATCTCATCCTGAAACCCCCTCACATACACCTGGAAAAAGGTTTAACCAAATATCGGGGTGTCCAGTGACACGTACAATCAGCCATCACACCAGATTGTCCTGTTACACTCCGCAGCTCATCTTCCGGTTGCTTCTTGTTCATTGAAAATTGGATACTCCCTTCATTATTTTTATCTGGGGAACTGTAGAGAAAAAAATACACACACACACACACACACACACACACACACACACATTTATGTTTCTGCATAGTGAGAACGTTCTGAGAAAATTTTATTAAACTCGGGGCTTGGGCTAAAAAAATAAGCCTTGGAAGTTGAAGTGTGAGTAGACAGGGAGAACTTTCCGGAAAGATTCGCCTCCCTGGAAGTGTATGTTTACAGTTCAAGGTGGGGATGAGACCCAGGGCCTTCCCTAGGTTATGAAGCTGGAGACACTAATCTCTTCCTCTTAGAGTAATTTATTTACATTCCAAAGGGTGAGAAGCCAGGATTCTTTCCAAGGAGAATTTATTTACACTAGAGAGAGTGATAAAGATTCTTTGCTTGACCAAACTTTAGTCAGGCTCCCGAACCTTCTCCTAGACCGGCTGTGTACTTCCTTGTAAGATCTGGTTTTAGCAAGAACGCTGCCACGTCAGTTCAACCAGCAGCTCCCACCCTGGGTTTCTGGTCAAGTTCCTCATCCTCCCCTCTCTGCCCATGTGGGGTCTGATCACCTGGCCTGCTTTCAACAACAGTCCTGTTAAGTCCATTTTGCCAGAGTCCCCCTTACCCCTGGTATCTCCTCTTAGTAATTTTCATTTTCATTTTTATTTTATTAAAGTTTTTTAAATGTTTATTATTATTTTTTTTTGAGAGAGAGAGAGAGAGAGTGCGAGCAGGGAAGGGTCAAAGAGAGAGGGAGACACAGAATCTGAAGCAAGCTCCAGGCTCCGAGCTGTCAGCACAGAGCCCGACGCAGGGCTTGAACCCATGAACCGGGAGATCATGACCTGAGCTGAAGTCGGCCGCTCAACCAACTGAGCCACCCAGGCACCCCTTAGTAATTAAAAAAAAAATTTTTTTTTAATGTTTATTTATTTTTGAGAGACAGAGAGAGAAGTGGGAAAGGGCAGAGAGAGAAGGAGACACAGAATTTGAGTCAGGCTCCAAGCTCTGAGCTGTCAGCAAAGAACCTGCTATGGGACTTGAACCCACAAACCATGAGATCATGACCTAAGCTGAAGTTGGACACTTAACCAACTGAACCACCTAGGTGCCCCTCTTCTTAGTAATTTTTTATCCACTGTCTCACACCTGCTCATTGGCTATAATTTTCATTTGCCATATCAGAGTTTTAAGCCTGGTCTATAGTAAAGTCTCTTTTCCCCTATTTTAATAGGTCTGAATAAAATCTGTTTTTACCACACCAACTACTGTCCAACTCCGGTTTTTCTTAGACAAGAGATAAGTTTTATTTTCCTTTCGCAGAAGGGGAGGAGGGCTATGACATCCTATACAACCACCCAGATTTATGCTTTTATTTGTGGACCACAGTGTGTGTAGGGGGACATCTGATGTAGCTCTAATTGTATCTCACTGTATTACCCCAGGGGCAAGAATTGGGGTGTGAGGAAGGAGGGTGGTTACTAGAAGTACTAATTAATCTGTCCTTGTTCTGGAAGCTCACATCATCAGCCTGATACAAACAGCTATAGCTACTGCACGCAGAACATTGTCTTCAACGCTGCTCCAGCATTCTTGGGATAACAACACTCATGTCAAACCACCGCATTCGGTCTTCTCGGGTCCTTCATTGCCTCACGGTGCACACATTTTTCTCTACTCCACTCCCCACCCACTGCTTTGATCATTTCTCACACCTCCAAAATTTAAATTCTAAACATATTCCTCTTAGACTTCCCACTTCTTCCTTATCTTTATTTGCTGCAGTCCTTCTTCTCCCATGATGCTTTGGTCTGCATTGGGACCACCAATGTACGAGCCTTCCTTCTGCTCTTATCATTACTCCTCCCCCCACCCCCCTTCCCCCAGGTTGAGGTTCTTGGTCCTTAAATATAACTAACCGCTCCATTGCCAACACACAGTTCCTTTGCCCCTCTTGACATTGCTTGGCAAAACTCCAGCCTTCACTACAGTAAAATTTCTGGCTATTTCACACCTGCTTTCAAGCAGCAGCATGTGGTGCTAACTGGTCCCATTCTGAATTCGTCACACAACCTCACATAGCTCTTCCGCACTAGCTGCTCCATTGTGCCTGGATCCTGTCTCCTTTGGCCATGTCAGGTGGCCTCCCTGCACTGTTGGCTTTTCCTTCTCTCCTGAATCATTCCCATCAGCCAGCACACTCTATTCCCTGCACCAGAGCATCGTCCTTGTTTGGTTTCTCACCCTCTCTGGTCTTTCTCACTTCATCTGCTGTTCTTTATAGCAACAGTCTTCATTAAAAGTTCTCCAAATCACAGTTCCCACTTTATTGCTTCCCAATTCCAAACAAGCTTTTGTCCTTTACACCAAGATCATGCTGATCAAGGCCACCAATGACTGCCATCTTGTCAAACCCAGTGGACACTCGGCACTCTCCATGACCCGTCAGTGGCATTTGGTCACTTCCTCCTTGAAATCTCCATCCAGTTTCCATGAAGCTCCATTCTTAACTTCTCCTTTCATTAACTTTTCCCTCTGTGTTTTCTGTTCATTCTTTAAGATTCTCTTCTTCCTGTGATGTCTAGATGTTGGTTCACTCTGGACTGAGTTTTGTTTAATTTCTTTTTAATGCTTATTTATTTTTGAGAGAAAGAGAGACAGAGCGCAAGTGGGGGAGGGGCAGAGAGTGAGGGAGACACAGAATCCAAAGCAGGCTCCAGGCTCTGAGCTGTCAGCACAGAGCCTGATTAGGGGCTTGAACTCACGAACTGCGAGATCATGACCTGAGCCGAAGTCGGAGGCTAACCGACTGAGTCACCCAGGAGCTCCTGGACTGAGTTTTAGATTCTTAATCTATAATCTATCCCTAGGTGGCTTCATATTTCACTTAGTCTCATAGCTTTAAAAACCATACATAAGCTGATAGTTCCTCATTTTGTATTCACCCTTGACCTCCCCATGAAGGCTGGACTTTTTATCCAATTCTTGGCATCTCATTGGATTGTTGAATAGACTCCTCAAATCTACATACCAATACTAGATTTCTCCCCTACCTCACTGCTCCCTGTGTCCGTAAATGATGCCACCTATATAGTCTGGCCAGGTGGCTTTGGTTTTCTTCTTCACATCTGCCATTCAGTGTCTTGTTGGAAATATCCTTCGGACACATCTAGAATTCACTCATTGTCACTGCTTCTGTGATTGGCAGAATAGTGGTCCCCCAAAGATGTCCATTCTGTAATCTCCAGAACCTAGGAATGTCACTTTACATGGCCACAGGGGCTGTGCCGATGAGATATGGTCACAGACTTAGGGGGGAGTTTATCCTAGATTATCTGGGTCACATGGGTCCTTAAAAGTGGAAGAGGAAGACAGAAAGGTAGGTCAGAGAGATGTGACATGAGTAGGAGTCAAGTGCTGCTGCAGGCTTTGAAGATAAAAGAGTCCATTAGCCTAGAAATGTGGCATCTTCTGGAAACTGGGATAGCCCTCATATCACAGCCTGCAAGAAAACAGGGACCTTGGCTCTGTAGCCACAAGAAACTCGTTCTGACAACTCAAAGGAACAGGAAACACTTTCTTCCCTGGAGCCTCCAAAGAGGAACACCACCCTGCCAACACTTTGATTTTAGCATTGTGAAACTGTTCTGGACTTCTGACCTGCAGAATTGTAAGATCATACGTTAATGTTATTAGATACTAAGATGCTATTAAATAGTAAGTGTGAGGTAAGTATGATACTAAGTGTGCTTGTCACAGCAGCAATGGGAAACTAATACAGCCTCTATTACTGTCACCCTGTTGAAGGCACCATCAGTTCTCATTGTCAATAGTCTCCTATTCACTTCTCCTCCACAAGACAACCAAAGTGATATTTTCATATATAAATCAGATCATGCCATTCTCCTGCTCCTCGAAAAGCCTCTCAACACATTTAGAAAAAAATCCACTAAAAAAAAAATTCAGGTCCACAAGGCTCTACATGACTGACGCCTGTAGAGCTTTATGATCTTGAATTCTTCTAGGCTCCTTCCTTCTCATTTTGCTCCAAACTCACTGGTCTTCTTGCAATTTCTACAATACACCAAGCTCATCACTGTCTCAGAGCTTTATCCTTGCGGTGTCCTTTTTCTTGAATCTTTGCTTTTCCCCCAGATATTCACCAGATTGGCTCCCTCATTTCATCAGGTCATGCTAACATGGCACCCACCATGGGCAGGACTTGTCTGTCAGCCATATTTATAATTGTCTCCCGTCCTACTCCTCCACCTCTATTCCTTCACCTGCTGTATTATTCTTGGTAGCATTTACTAGTACTTGAAACAAATATTACAGACTCATTCCTTTGGTAATAATTGCCTGTCTCTGTCACTAGAAAATAAGTTTCATGAGGGCCCCTAAAAGTTTACCTTGTGTATTGCTGTTTTGTGAATTACTGGCTAGAATAGCTTCTGGTATATAATAGGGTTCAATATTTTTTTGTTGAATGAATAAGTGAAGGGCAGTATCTGAGTCTTTGATTTGATAACCCATTTCTTCCATACCTAAGTGCTAGGAGAAGGAATGGAGACAGATATTCTCAATGTTATACATAATTAATTCATTATCAGATCAACATGCCATCAGGCTCCCCAGGTGAAGGGTCTTTGTAGGGCCATGGAGGGCAATGGTGCTGGATTGGGCTTGCATGTTGCACATATCCCAATACAGCAGAATCAGAGCCAAGGGGAAAGTCAAACAGGAAAGCATTTGATGGGTTTTAGTCAGCTGCTGCCTAAGGGTGTTGGGGCTCGGAGGTGCAAGAGGTCAGAGCATTTTGCTTGCTCCTTTGGTTAGACATCTGGCCTCCAGAACTGTGAGAGAATAAGTCTTTGTTTTTATAAACCATCTACTTTGTGGTAATTTGTTACGGTAGCCCCAGGAAACGAATACAGAGTGACTAGATAATTGGCCACAATGAGATGCTCAATTTAAGTAAAAATTCCTATAAAATTTCAAAAAATAATATAAAAAATAGAAAACATGTTTTTCTTTTAAAAAGGAGTTTCTAGCAGTCTATGTGAGCAGACAGTGCATGCCCATGGTGCTCACATGAAAATCAATCTGGGAATGTGTGAAAAGCACCCCCTCCTTCCTCTGCTCCCACTTACTCTCTTCATGGGCAACAGTTTTATTAGTTTCTTGTGTATTCCTCCCGGAAAATTTTGTGCATATACAAGAAATTGAAGGGCACATTCTCCCCCTATTTAAAAAACAAATCATAGCATCCTATATATGCTCTGCCTAGCATCTTGCTTTTTTCACTCAATTATTTATCTTGGGAAACTTTCCATATGAATATATAAAGAGCATCCTGATCCATTTTTATAGCTACAAAATTTGCCATTGTGTGCTTGAAATGATAATTTATTTGGCTGGCCCTGCCATGACGGTCGTTTAGATGGCTTCCAGGATTTTGCTTCCCCTCCTCCAGACCCTGGAAACCACCAATGTACTTTCTGTCTCTGAATTTGACCACCCTTGGCACCTCATACAAGTGGCATCATTTGATGCTGAACTTTTAATCTGGTGTATCTCATTAGCAGGATGCCTTCAAGGTTTTTCTATGTTGGAGTGTGTGTCAAAATTTCCTTCCTTTTTAAGGCTGAAAAATATTGCACTGTATGTAGAGACCACATTTTGCTCATCCATTCATCCATGAATAGACTTTTGGCCTGTTCCCATCTTTTGGTTCTTATGAATAATGCCACTATGAATATGGGGTTACAAATATGTGTTCAAGTCCCTGCTTGCAGTTCTGTTGGGTATCTACTCAGAAGTGGAGTTGTTGGACCATGTGATAACTCTATGTTTAATTTTTTGAGGAACCTTCATACTGTTTCCACAGTGGCTGCAGCCTTTTACATTCTTGCCAACAGCGCACCGGGGTTCCAAGTTCTCCCCGTCCTCGCTAATACCTTGCTTTTTTCACTCAATTATTTATCTTGGAAAACTTTCCATATGAATATATAAAGAGCATCTTGTTATTTTCTGATTTTTTAAAATAATAACCATCTTAATGGGTGTGAACTGGTATCTCATGATTTTCATTTGCTTTTCTCTAATGGTTAGTAATATTGAGCACATTTTTATGTGCTTTTTGGCCATTTGGGTGTCATCTTTGGAGAAAAGCCTATTCAAGTTCTTTGATCATTTTTTAAAAAGATTTATGTATTTATTTATTTATTTATTTATTTATTTATTTATTTATCAAGGATGAGCAGGGGAGGGGTAGGGAGAGAGGGAGAGAGAGAATCCCAAGCAGGCTCTGCACCTGTAGTGCAGAGCCCGACATGGGGTTTGAGCCCATGAATCGTGAAATCATGACCTGAGCCAAAACCAAGAAACAGACATTTAACCAACTGAGCCACTCAGGCACTCCACTTTTTTATATATTTAAACACCACGATACATTTGCTACTTTTGATAAAAAATATATAACAGGCAGTAGTTATAACATAATGCCTTTTCTGCCTCACATTGAACAGAATTTATCCTTTCCTTTCCAACTCAGCAATGTCTTGCCCCCGTGACTTCACCGCTCTGCAGGACAGGAAAAACTGAGGTGTTGGCCATGATGCAAGCATCCAGATGTTGCTGTTGTCGAGCCAACACTTTCGACTTCTTGGTGTAAGATTTTCAGTTCATTTATTTAACACTTAATATGATCCTGCTATAGTGGGCACTGTTCTTGCAGTTGACAAAATGAAAGTGAACTAGAAATTGTTACTGTCTTTGTAGATCTTGCAGAGGAATAGACAAATAATTATAAGAGAAGGTGCAAGGGCTGTAGGTCAGTGGGAATGCAGGGAATGTTCTTGGGCATTATTCTAATTAGAAATGTCTTGGGCTCTATCACATGAGTCCAGAGACATAGGGGACTGTTACTCTATCAAATAATCATAAATTAGAACCAGAACAAAGGCTATTTGCAATGTCTCCACCCTAAACTCATCACTTTCCTATAGGCTCTTCAGCTACGAACTGGTACAAAGGTGGGGTATAAATTCATAAAGTCACGAGTAGCGAATAGTGGAGATGAGTCATTCTAATTAAATTTTTCTTGAACACCTACTGGATGACCAATATTGTGCTTAGGCAGGGTCATAAAAATACTGCTGTGATCTTCTCCACCTCAGCCTTGTAGTAAATCCACCTTCTGGGGCAAGACTGACAAAAATGGCATATGGTGCTTATGGCAGACATCACCAATTGATGGTGGCTTTTACCCACTTAGTCCGTGGTGGCTTCCCAACCCATGGCCATCAGTCAATAAGAGTTGGCATTATAGATTAAGCCCATTTGTATTTGGTTGCTGAGGTCTCCATTTGGGTCTCCTCAAATCTGGGGGTCTCTATTAATGTCTGTTGCTTGGAGGAGAGAAAACTTTAGTGATTCAGGGAATGAAGCCAGAGAGGCTGTCCCCTTCTGGGCCTGGATTCTGGTGAGTTAAGGTTGCCACCTCTTTTTTTACTCCTAAGTTTATAATTTCTCTTTAAAAAATATTATGTTTAAGAACAAAAGCTTCAATGTGCTGGTCCTTGAAAAGAAACAGTCATTGCAGGCTTTCATTTGACTGATGTGTTCACGCATTTGTTTTCACCCTGTTCGTCTCTGTATCCCGAGCTCCTGCCGTAGTGCTTAGGACATGATAGGGCTCAGAGAACATTAGCTGGATGAATGGCTGAATTTACAGGAAGCCAGAGTGTTGAGACTACCCATTTGGTTAAATAAAAGTACACGTAGATGGTAGTATAATCACCAAGTCATTGTTTCCCAGGCAAGGAGGAGTGTTCTCTGATAAGATTGCTACTTGAAAGCCACGTATTCAGGTATTCATTCATTCATTTATTCATTCAGAGTATGTTTGTCTTGGGTACTTGAGGGCAGACCAGGAGCATGATCCCCCAACCCCATGGAACTTCCAGTCTAGTTGAGGTGACACACCTTGACACACCTTAGACAATTAAATACACAACTACAAACTGATAAATACTGGAAGAGAGAGTTCAAGAAAGAAGCAGTTTAGATGGGGTGTAAAGTAATCAAAACCACAATGAGATACCACCTCACACCTGTCAGAGTGGGTAACATTAACAACTCAGGCAACAACAGATGTTGGCGAGGATGCGGAGAAAGAGTGTTTCTTTTGCACTGCTGGTGGGAATGCAAACTGTGCAGCCACTCTGGAAAACAGTATGGAGGCTCCTCAAAAAATTAAAAATAGAACATCCCTACGACCCAGCTATTGCACCAATAGGTATTTATCCACGGGATACAGGTATGCTGTTACGAAGGGGCACATGCACCCCCATGTTTATAGCAGCACTATCAACAATAGCCAAAGTATGCAAAGAGCCCAAATGTCCATCAATGGTTGAATGGATAAAGAAGACGTGGTATATAGATACAGTGGAGTATTACTTGGCAATCAAAGAAGAATGAAATCTTGCTATTTGCAACTATGTGGATGGAACTAGAGGGTATTATGATAAGCAGAATTAGCCCAAGAAAGGGAAATATCATATGACTTCAGTTATATGAGGAATTTAAGAGACAAAACAGATGAACATAAGGGAAGGGAAGCAAAAATAATATAAAAACATGGAGGGGAACAAAACATAAGAGACTCTTAAATATGGAGAACAAACGGAGGGTTACTGGAGGGGTTGTGGGAGGGGGGATGGGCTAAATGGGGAAGGGGCATTAAGGAATCTACTCCTGAAATCATTATTGCACTATATGCTAACTAACTTGGATGTAAATTAAAAAATAAATAAGTTGTTAATAACAAAAAAATGGGGTGTAAAGAAAGGTTGGCTGGTGAAGAGGTGGGGTGGAACTCGGCACTCAGTCCTTCACCTGGAGATCTTCTGAGCCCTGACACACGCCCCAGAAGGAAGGACCAAGAGGTACCAAGAAGCTGCCCTTGTTGTATCGGAGGCCCCTGGGTTCTTAGAGTGAACTGTTCTCCTCCATGAGTAGGCAGTGTCTTATCTAACATGCTCTACCTGTGGTGGGATCGGAGTGTGCTTTCCAACATCATTAAAATTTTAGCTGCTCAGACTTTGGTTCCAGAGAGGCAATAAACTAAATATTTAAGAGGGCCTAGGATTAAAGTAGACAGACAACCCCAAAAAAGTCTCCTACTTTGTAATTATAAAAATTAGCATAGTTTCCACTTCATGAAAATGTACGCTTACAGTTTATTGGTTTTCACTTTATGGTGGCTTAACTAAATCTGAGCTTGGATTTTTAAAATTCCATAAAAATAGTGACTTGATTCTGTTCTATTTAAAGCTTCAATTTCTTTTCTCAATTTTATGAAACAATTTTAATTTTATGTCAGATTTCAAATCCTGGTAAGACTTTGGAATGCTTATGCTATTTGATTGGCTCCCTCCCTCCCTCCTTTTCCTCCTTTTCTCCTTCTTTTTTCTTTCTTTCTTTCTTTCTTTCTTTCTTTCTTTCTTTCTTTCTCTTCCTTCCTTCCTTCCTTCCTTCCTTCCTTCCTTCCTTCCTTCCTTCCTCTGTGTTCTCTCTCTCTTTGCAAAATATAGAATTTGAACCTAAAAAAAAACCTCTAAAATTAAACTCTAAAAAAAAGTTAGAACCTGTCTTCTCTTTACTAATACACTCTGTAAAGTTTTTTAGTTATCTCTAGAGTAAGACAAAGGAGACCATTTTACAACCCTGTCTACCAATAAGGATAGATATAAGAAACAAAATGTTTAAAGACTGATTGTTAGTATTCTCTGTTCATGTGACCATACTATCGACTTCCAGGAAGTCAATATTCATCAACTTTCCATTTGCTTCTGCATAACCAAGTCTTCCTATTATCTGTTTTTCGTCCCTGGTATCCGATGTTTGGGGCCACTTGCTGCTCCCTTGGCTGGGACAGTGCTTCCACTTCCTGAATGTCCTTCTCAGGGTGGTCTTTGCAGCAGAAGATCAAGATGAATGTCCCTGGGGTTCTGGCGATAGCCCAGGATGGCTTACCAAAGGCATGAGGCTCTTGTGTGATCTCATAGTTTCATATTTCCCCTATAATTGCATTTTTATTATGTCCCTATTTGTTTTAAAAATGTTTATTTCTCCAAATCTTCAAGTAACCTTGATGCTTTCAGATGCTTTATCAGGCACTTGTGCCCTACAGCTGTGTGTCTGAGGAACAGGGAGTACTTGGCCCAGATGAGCTGCACAATGTCTAGTTAAGGTTGATTGAATGCTCTTGGTGGTGGGCGGAGACTGGAGCCTGACCTTCTCATGTTGCCCGAGGAGCCAGCAACCTGCTGTCCCAACTGTGAACACAGTCCTACTCCCACATCTTCCCCACATGGCTCCTCAAGTGAGTCCACAGGAACCAGCAGGAAACTGGAGAAAAGAGGGCCACTTACATGTGGCTCAGTCAGGGCACTGTTTACATTTGTAGGGAGAATCTCTTTCCTGATAGAAGGCACCAAATGCAGCTTTTTCAATATCCTCCCACATCTCCAAATGCCATCTCCTGCCTGAGGGACCTCCTTTATTGCCCCAGCTAGAGATGGGATCCTCCTCCTTCAAACCCACATGGCAAAAGCAAAGTGGAACCAAACAAAAGAAAGAGACAGAGTTGAACAGAAAGTGATCGAATTAGAGAATCATTATTTTGTCATTGCCACTAATTGGGTCAGGTGAAACCATGAGTTGAAAAGTTTGGGAGCAGGGTCATCATGCCGCGTCAGAGTAGCACTCCCCAGGCTATTTATTAATCACAAGGGGAAACTTCCCTTCCCATCCCAGCCACCTGTCAGCATCAGAGTCAGGGGAGAAGCTGACATCATGGGCTCCTGCTCTGACGAAAGGAGAAGGGCAGGCATCAAATATTTAGCATTCTGGCCCAACACGTTGCACCTGAATCTAATAATGAGGCCACCATGAAACAAAATCAGACTGCATGACATTCTACAGAACAATAGGCTTGGGCTCTTAAAAAATATGGTACTAATGAAAACGAAAACAAAAACAGAGGCAAGGGATCTGTTCTGGGTAAAAGGAGACAAAAGAGGCATGAAGATTGCGTGGTCCTTGGTAGGGGTCTTGGATAGCTGGGACATATGATAATATTATTTATCAGTGTTAAATTCCTCAGGTGTGACAGTGATATTCAAATTATGTAGGAAAATATCCCTTTTTTTTAAAAAAAAGAAACATTTGGGGATGAAACCTTTGGGGATGAAGGGTTATAAAGACTTGAACTTACTTTCAAATAATAGATAAATAGATAAGGATAGAGCCAGCACCAGAAAGAGAGAGGGAGAGAGAGAGGGAGGGAGGGAGGGAGGGAGGGAGGGGGGAGAGAGAGAGAGAGAGAGAGAGAGAGAGGAGAGGAGGCAAGCAAATGTTGGGGAGATGTGCATAGTTGGTGACGTGGGTTCAAAGGTATGTGAGTGTTTATTGTATTGTTTTACTTTTTTTTTGTAGATTTGAAGTTTTTCACACTTAAAAAAAAAGATCCATGGCAACATGGCAACATTCCTATCTACAACTCTCATTTGGCAAATTTTAAATCTTGTGCTCCAGCTGTTTGTGGGTGTTCTACTGTCCTAATAAGATGCTGACTTTTTCTCTCTCCTGCATTCTACAAGCACCCAATGAGGCTAATTCATGGCTTGCAAGCCACCATACAGATTCCATAAATATCACTTGCATGAGTGCTGTGTACTAATACCTTGAACATTGAGTAAATGAATGAGCTTCTCCTCTGGGGCAAGTCTCTCTTGCAAAATCTCTTTCATAAGGAATTTTCACCTCTGTGGTCATGAAGGTCTTGTGGGTCCTTTCAGCATTCAGGCTCCACGTTCAGGATGCTGTAGGCCTGACCTTCATCTACACAAGGTGATGGGAATTTTTGTGTGTGTGGCTTATATGAGAGAGCTGCCCAAATAACTTGAAAGCAATGCAATAATAAGGCTTTTACAATGGAGGAGAGATGAGGCACATGTAAGATGATAAAGTTTTTATGAAGTTATGTTTTAAGCACAGACAATAGAAGGGAAATGCACACTTAAGTTAGAACAGTCAGTTTTTGCAAAACAATATATTTATTCAAGGTTCAGGAACCTTGTATATTTTTCTCATTTCCATTTGACCTGGGAAGCACTTGTTAATTTTATAAAGGGGCTCTGTGATGGCGGTGAGAGGCTCTCAACCTTCACATCACATCCCAATGAAGTCTTGGGACTTTCACGATCTTTTTCTCGAGTACCCCACAATTTGTTGCTTTTCTGAACCCATCCTGGATGGAGATGAAAGCATATAGCTTCTTCACTGAAGAGACAGGTTGATAGTGAAGGACTACTCCCCTTCTCTTAGGAGGACTGGTGTTTTTCCAGTGGGGTTCCTTCATGAGTTTTGAATTCCGAGCACCTCCAGGTTGGGCTGGATGCTGTTGGGGACTCCTGCTGCTGCTGAAGCTCCAGGTGGAGGGGTCAGCACTGTTCCTAGGGATGTACAGGAAAGCAGACACCCCACCTATAGTTCAACCCCATTATCAGCCAGACAGCCAGCTGACTGCCTTCCCTAGCTCACCTGCAAAGCAGGCACACCTTGCCAAGGTGAGCGTTATTACTTCTTGGAGACAAGGCAGTTGGTCTCACCCGATGAGAGGGATGTTGCTTCTATAACATGACCTTGTTGTTGCCCCCTTGCAAAGCAATAAACCCTGGTATTATTGTGCCCAGGAGTGTTTGGCTTCTTCCCAGGGCCAGCTTCCATTACAGGAGCCTCCTTGCTGGCTGTGAATGGGTTTGTCTTCGTCTGCAGGAAGGAGGACACTATTCTAATGAGATTGTTTACCTCCAAATCTTTCCCAATGATTGGAACAGTGTCTGTGTTCTCAATTCATAGGCCTGCAAGTTATTGGAGGATATAATAAAATTAGACCAAAGCCCCCGCTAAATTCTATGTATCATGCTTTGCTTTTGTTATTGTTTTTGATTCTATTTTAATTTTTTGATTCCAGTCTGGAGCATGAAGAGATCCCCCTCTTCTCTTTCAATTTCATGGACCAGTGGGGCTGAAGGGTATATTCACAGGGCACACTGTTGTTTCTCTCATCTTGGGTCCTGTGGTGTCCCAGTGATTGACTTATTTGGATATTTAAATTTTACTTTATATTAATTTTTTAAAATAGGAAATATATTTGCAAGACTTGAAATTCAAAACAATGAGATATTTCCACCCATTCCATCTCCCACCTGCCCTGTGCTATGATCCTCTACTTGCCCTCAATGTCCATTTTATGCTCTCTTCTGCCCCGTCAGCCTAAAAGCTGCCCTGTGAAGTGCACTGACTAGTCTTCTTGCCCATCAGCCAGGAGGAGGTGCTGTCAGGGGGTCGGGGAGAGTGCTGGAAGGAGCCTGGGTGGCATATACGTATACAGTTTTACTCTCCTCCTTAGACGAAGGGCAGCACAATTTTCACTGGATGGTATATCTTGGAAGTACAGTATATCAGTGCATAAGGAGACTCCTTCTGTTCTCTCTTCTTTTCTTCTTCTTTTCCTCCCTTCCCTCCTGCCCTCCCTCCTTTTCCCCTTCCTTCCTTCCTTCCTTCCTTCCTTCCTTCCTTCCTTCCTTCCTTCCTCTCCTGCTCTAGTCCTGCCTGAATTAATAAAGTTTTTGTTCACACGTGCTGTGTGTGTCAGGGTTGGGGGCGGAAGGTAAGTTGTATGTCCCATGGTGTGGTCCCACTGAGTGGGAGAGGGAATCTGTGTTTGGGTTTGGATGTTCCCAAATCCACCTTCTTAGGGGATTGAGCACCAGGATGTTTGGGAGCTAGAGAGAAAAAGAGATTGGGAGAGTGGCAGGGAAGGCTGAGAGATAGGGATGGGTGGGTAGGTGGGGGGAGGCACAGTGTCTTTGACCACAGTGGGTCAGCACTGTCTTTTGCTTCACCTTTGCAAAGCTTTCTCCTCAGCCCTTTGGTCTACAATGTGTGAGCCCAGGGGAGCCCTTGGTCCTGTGACCTCAATATGTGCTTGTGGTCTGACAGAGGAGCTAAAAAGCAACCTGCATTAGGGTCTATCAAATGAAAAAAAATGTTTTAGCTATATTTGACTCAGGTTTTAATTTATTCATGGGGCTGATGGCCTCCCAGCATGTTGCCCATCTGGCATCGCTATCTGGGAGCACTATTTAATCTGAGGAGCTGAGAGCCTTTGACCCCCTTCCATTCCCTACTTTCCATTCCCAGTGGCTGACTTACTTACTCTTATCAAGTAAGAGTTACTAGTTCAATTTCCCTTCCAAGAAAGGAAGGAAAGAAAATGGCCATTCTGGAAAAAAGTGGGAGGCTTTCTTAGAAGAAGGTTTTTGGGGGGAGAAGTCACAAGGTATAAACAACTCAACAAGAGTAGTGGAAAGCCGTTGTTCTCCACTGGGAAGTTCTGCCAACATAACTATAGGGTCATGAGAGAGGAGAACTCTCCTGCTTTCCCACCTGGAAATGTTTTCCTTTGAGCTTTTTGACTGAACAGAAAATCCATCTTGACTTGGAGGTGAGCAGTACAAGTCATTCCTACCTGCATTTGGAGACCCAGGCTCTGTGAGGGGCAAAGCAGGCACAAGCTTCCGGAGAGAACAGTCTGGAAGGGGATCTCAGGCAGGACCCAACTTCCAAAGGTGACCAGCTTGCCCACAGCTTCCTTTTCTGCTGGGCTTAGGTGCCCTTCCTCCTGAAGTTATTTAGAATAACATGGCCCCTAAATCTAGAGCCCTGGCAAACAGGTGTTGGGTATGGCTGCCCTTTCATCAAGTTTCTTGAAACCAGAAAGGAAGAGTGGAGGCAGAGGTATACTTTTATCATCACCCTTTCTAAACTGCAAGAAATAATTATTGAGGCCTTTTTTAAACACATTAATTCCCTTGTCTGAATAGAGATTGAAATTTGTTAACTGATAATTAATGTCTTTTTTGCCTTTTAATTAAAAGTTAACTGCCAGTGGAAAGTGCCAAGGAAAATTCTCATGCTGTACGCAGTCAGTTAATGCTTCTGTGCTTTCCTGACCCGTGGCCAGTTGGAGGGCCAGAGGGTGGCATCTGCATGCAAGTGACAGGTTAGGGACTTGGGGAGCTTGAAATAAAAGTTATTTCTTTTATGCAAAATTATGCAAAAGGTAAGCCTGGAATAATTAAAAATGAAATCCATGTCCAAGCCCATAACCCCTTGAGCTACCATTCCAAGCCCTGATTCCTGCTTGCTGGGGAGGAGAAGAAAGCTTTGTTTTGTCTTCCTGAGGAAGACTGATGAGTCATCACAGATAATAGCTTTCTCCAGTATTTTCCATAAGCAGAGGACAGCTGGCCACCATACTCTAAGTCTCCACTGGGATGATACCTCCTTTTTGCCCTTCCAATTGTCATGAGCTGTCACAGATAGCATTTAAAATTTCCCCAAAGGATTATCATCCCACCATTGTTTATACCTTAGTTAACGGCACGTGCTATGTTGTGCCCAAGGTCAGGGGGTGGGACACAATGTTCTTACCTAGAAGTTATATTTTTTAGTGCATTTTGCATCATCCAAGTTTAATTTGCATCCTTGTAGGATTCATATTTACCATTTATTGACTCTTATTATGTGCCAAGCACTGTGCTACAGCCCTGAAATGTTGGTTGAAACCCTATGAAATTGCAGATTATTCAAGTGTTTGACCTATAAAACTGGACATTTCCTATGGTTCAACCTAATACCCAATTTCACCTAATCCTCACAATAGATCTAAGGGGGAGGTATCGGTTAATTCAAGCTTTGGATGGTGAAGAGCCACGGGTGAGGGAGATTAAGGTATTTGCTTCAGGCCGCATGGCTGGTAGGCTGGCAGAGCCAGCCATCTTATTCTAAATAGCTTGTGTGTTTCCACCTTGCTCTGGGGCTAGGACAGGACCCACACATGTGTGTTTCAAAATGCTTGGACTGAAATTCGGGGCTTTTCAACAGGATGCAACACTGTATTCTGAGGAGGCACTTAAGGGGGCTGGTTTAGTGTCACAGTGACTGGGGAGGGGGCCCTTTTGGCATTTACTAGGTGGAACAAGGGGACTGAGTACGCTGCAAAGTGTGCGGAGGTCCTGAACAATGACCAGTCATTGTGCTGCAATGTCAACTGCTTCCTCTTTAGCAGCGTGGCCCAAATGAATGCCAGGTTTCTTCAGACAAAAAAATCTGAGACTGCCAGTGTCAGGGCCAGCCGCTGGGGCCATGATTTTTTTTCCTGGACATAGTCAAGCCATCCAGGGGTGGGCACCTAGCTAAGCTGGGTTAATTTCTGGGAAATCTGGCCACATGTACACACAGAAACCCTGTGCAGCAGAAACCACACATGTGAACTTGGGCTTGTGGGTGGCCATCTTCTATTCATATGTGACCTTGAGTACCTGGGAAGGCCAGTTAGTGAGGAAAGAAGGTAGAAGCCAATCATCAATACCTGCTGGTTTCCTAAATCCCTCCCTCCAGGGCCTCTCCAGGTCCCAAGTCCAGCCTTGTTCCTGATCACCTGCCTTCTTGTCCTTGGATTTTAGGACACAGCCCACCTCCCTGCAATCAATCCTTCTCTTTGGCTGACGCCATTTGGAAGTGACTGCTGGTTTTGAAACTAAGATAAGCCTAAGCAAGAGAACTGTACCTGCTCTACCTTTGTGCACACATGATAGAATGTGGAAGATGAACCATTCTTCAGACTCTCTCGTCAGAAAATAAAGTTATCTTTCATGCAAATGAGAAGACACTCATCAATTTGACTCCACAGGAGGTTAATATTTTTAGAGTAGAAAAACTTAGCTTCCATTGTTCAAGGTGAATTTTCCATAATGAAAAAGGCAAATTACCTGTGAAACTGGCAGCTGTTATTAACTAAACAATTTTCAAAGGAAAATTTCCTGGTTTCCGTACTTAAAAACATTTTTACCCCTTTGAAATCCTTCTTTGAAATTGGTCTTGTTGTTCATCTGGAAATGTATCCAATATTCACCTATTTATTGTGTAGCTAATTTTCATAAAATGGAAATACTTTATTATAATTGGACTTCATCTTGAAGTAATAACATGGATGCTTTCTACATCAAATAACCATTGCGTCCGAATCCTTTTCATCCCGTGGATGTTTTGTGGGCAATAAGAGTGGCTATTTTCCTTGTGCTTGGATCGGCACTGCTTAAGTATTCCAGCTTAATTATCTTGAAGGCTTTATCTTCATCAAAGTTACCAAGCTACTTGGAAATAATAGCTCCAACATTGATTAACAGAATTATGTGTGAATAAATCCCATCCTCAGATGCTGAAAGGAGCCATGACAACAGTAGACATTTATACCACTCTTATTTTTATAATTACAAGTATTAGATCCCATCATGGTGGAAAAAGAATACACTTCATTTTTTTTTTTTAAATGAAATGTGCCTATTATACAATGGGAATCAGATTCTCAGCTCATCAGGCACTTGGGGAAATTCTTGGAGATCTGAGAATTTCTTGGAATTTTTTTGCCAGCATCAACTGTTCAGGTGACTTATCAGCATTCTAGGTAACTTCTGGTGTTTTGGACTGTAACCCAGCTCCTGCAGAGCCCGTGGCTGTACCCCAGGCCTCCATCTGGATGATTCGTGTCTGAACCCCGTTCACTCATTTATCTTTGCTCACACCTCAGGGGGCGAGAGGATGGCCTGTTGAATAGAGTTGGGATTTCCCATGGTCCAGAGCTTCAGGATGGCAGAGAGTGTGTGTGTAAGAGAGACACAGAGAGGCAGACTGTGATGGTGGATCTGTCCATCCAGAAGCCCTGACACACACACATCTGTGCAGATGCCCTCTCAGCTCTAGGCACTGTAGCTGCTGTTGTAGTAATCCTCACACTTTCATTTCTGAGTTGTGGAATGTGGGCAGGGAGGCCAGCAGAATAATGACTTCCACAAATATGTCTGCATCTTAATTCATGGGACATGTGAATATATTACCTTGCAGGGCAAAAGGGACTTTGCAGGTGTGATTAAGTTAATGGTTTTGAGGTGGGAAGATTCTCCTGAATTATCCACATGGGTCCACTGTGGTCATAAGCATCCTCCAGGATCTCACTAAGACAATTCAGGGAGAAGATGGTGAGGCTCTGGAGATGATGGTGAAGTTCATGGAGAAGACAGTGTGACTCACAGAGAAGACAATGTGGCTTCATGGAGAGGATGGTGAGGCTCAAAGAGATAATGATGCAGCTTGACAAAGATGCTCTCTTGACCAAACTCTAGTCAGGCCCTCTGAGCCCTCTTTTTGACTAGGCTTCAACCTTGGCTTATAAAATATGCAGACTCTCAGCACAGATGATTTCACCTCCCACCCCACACTAAGAGACTTAAGCAAACACTAGCATAGTTTCTAACAGCTCAAGGCTGTGTCTCTAGGATGATGACTGCCCTCCCTTAAGTCCTGTCTGGGGGAGCTCAATGCTTCCAAAACCTGGGGGTAGGGAGATAGCCCTCTGAATCTCCTCACAGAGCTGCTACTTTAGAAAGCTTGCCACTATAAATTCTTTCTCTGCCCCTTGGAATGTAAATCTACCACATAGAGCTATATTCTCAAGGGCCCCAAAGCTGTCCTGGAGCAACATTCAAGGACATAACTCATTGCTTGCTCCTTGCTCTCAGTCCCTGCGGGAGGGTGAGGGCCTAACGTCAGTGGATGCCATGCTCTAACCTGTACCACTGCCCTCTCTCCTAAAGACGTGAAGTTTGTTTCTCTGTGAATAAGCACCAATGAACAAATCCAAGTGGCCTAATCACATGGACCAACGCCACTTAATACCCCTTAGTGCCTCTCTATTAGCACATCCAGGCCTTTACAAAGTCCCTTGATTTTTGTCCAGGAAGTTCAGTTCAGTTCATGCTGGACCCTCTTCTCTATTGGAATAATTATGACTGAATGAAATTTGTCTTTACCACTTCTGGTGTCAAGCTTGTTGATCTTTGACAAGCACACAGGAGACGGTGGAGTTTCATCTGTTTATAGCCCTCAGGCCTTTACTCCAGAGAGGGACAGACTTATACCACATTTCATCCAGCAACTTTCCTCAGTCCCTCATCACTGCAAAAAGTCTCACTTCTTCTGAAGCCTCAAGCCAAAGCCCCTTCACAGATGGATAAGGTGAACAAAATTTAGGCACTGTTGAAGGGAGGCAGGGACTAATGCAATCAGGTAAAACCTCCTTGTTGCTCATGCCTCTGGGCCCAGACTGAGAGAAGTACTTCCTTTTTTTTTCTGCTCTGGGAACTGTGCTCTGCACTTCCTGAGGTGAGTGAGCCCAGTGATATCCTGGTCCGGTAGACTAACCACACGATGCATTCAACTGGAAGAGTACAATGGCCAGTAACAGAAGATGCATTCCTGGCAGATGTATGTTGAGTTGGTGCTCGGTCAACTGATACTAGTACCCATGGATTCCCTCTTTGTTAACCTGTTAATTCAACCCAGTTTTCACCTATAAGAATTCTTCATGCCCATAATTACCTCCCTTCTGTACCTCGAGATGCAGTCTGGCCTCCTGACTCCAGGATACTGACCTAGCCGGCCCTGCCTAACTCTTCTCATTTGGAACATGATTCACTTACTCATAATCTCAGGCCCTTTCTATCCCTTGGCTCTGGGCTTCTCCTGCACTCAGCAATTCTTTGGGTGACCTCTAGGGGAACTTCCACTGGCTCCTCCCTTCCTGTGTCTTGGCTCCACCCTCTCCTATCTTCTCCAGTCCTTGGTTCTCCCATGCCAAACTACATACGGTGAGTACCACTGGTCTGCCACGGAGGCGCTGGTGGGCCCCCTCCCTTCTCCCAGGGGCGAACCCCTTCCTGTAGCTATTCACCTAATTCCCTATATCTCTATCCCCTAGGCTGGTATTTTCACAAGTTTCTGGCTGCTCTTTCAATAGTTGAAATACCTCACATAGTTCTAGGTATTTTTCCGTGGCACTAGAGATCAAAGGGTGCATAGGACCCCAAAGAATTACTTCTGTCCATGGATCTTATTAAAGGCATTGCTATTACAATTAAGGGGTATGTGTTTACGTGGGAGTGGGCAGTGAGCTTGTCTACACTGTAATGTTCTGGGTAAGGATGTTGCTGTAGATGGCATTCTGGCCCTTAGACTGTTCAGGCCAAAATTGGACCACTGAATGGAATGTTATTACCCAAAATGTTTTTGACTTGCAGGTATGTGGTTGCAGAAACTATTTTTTTCAGAAGAGGAAACCATTTTTCGGAAGCCTTTTCAGAAGGCTTTTTCTGGTCAGTTTCTCTATATGATGAAAATGGCCTTGCCTTTTGGGATGCAAGTGTCTAATGGCGTTTATGCATTCTTAAGCTTCAGTCACCACAATGATGCTTTCGTCAAACTATCTCATTTACGAGGCCAGTAACTCTGAGGCTGCTCTGGTGGAACATTCTACTTGCTGCTCCCACCCCTCAGCTGTTTAATTAGGGAATTAAATTTTTCTAAAGACTTTTAGTTTCCTGCGTTTAATTAACTGAGATTTTTCCTAATTTTACAATGTTGGTAATAAGTTCTTCAGCATGATTTAGTATTTGGAATTATTTAAAGCAAGTATTCATATGAAATGGAATGAACTTACCACTTTTTATGCTAATATTTTATAGTCTGGAAAGAACCAAAATGACATGAAGGTTTTGCAGATTAATTTTGGACCTCATTTTTGCTTTCATTTTGAAAGATATTAGCACAATTTCCCAGCATTCTATTGACATATGCATTAGGTCCAGATAGTGATGACCATATATAATTCTTCTTTCATGACCCACTTAAATGCTGTACAAGTTGGTGTAGGAGAAGATGCCACTGGGAATATATTATGGTTGTTTACTTACTATCTCCCCTTTCCCCAGCTTCCACATCACACACACACACACACACACACACACACACACACCACACACACACACCATGTCTTTGTCTTGCTTTTGTATGCAGTATAACTCCTAGTACAAGAAAGATTCTATTAAGGGGCAGGAGAGAACAAGATTAGTGGTATCCACTGTGTTAATACATCCAAGAAGAAAAACCATGATCAAATTTTAAATTTTGATTACCATACAAATTTTTCTTGAGGGAAAATAGTTGGATTGTCTGAATTCAGAGATTGGAAGTTAATATTGTGGGTAACAACAGCTAAATTACCCATGTCCCTGGCTTTTTTATTTCCAAGATCACTTGGAGATTCTCACATAGACACTGAGATGTGAGGCTCATTGCCTCCAATATGACCCACATTGCCTTCTCTGGGATGCTCTTGTAATCATAAACTGCCACTGTGATATTTATGAATCTTACCAATCCCTCAATAGCCCTTGAATGGACATTTCCTTTGATATCAATGAGTCCAAGCATATTATCATATGTGCTTCTATGCAGGAATTTTTCCATGGTATTTTCAAGCACACAAATTTTGGAGTCAGACTGCTTATTTCTAAAGGTAAGACTTCACAGTTACTAACTTTGGGATTCTGGGGAAATTACTAACTTCTCTGAACTGCATGTGCTTTGAAAAAAAATGAGGTTAATAAAATTGCCTATCTTACTCAGTTTTGTGGGAACTAAGTGTAATAAGTCACCTGCATCAGGGGCTACACAGATGGGGTCATCAGGAGGCAGGAACCACACTGGTTTTCACCCAGACAAGCGTTTGTATAACAGTTGATAATGAGGTGTACAGTTGCTGAAGGGCTGACCAAAGAGACAAAAAGAGAATTCTGCGTTGTCATAGAGGTGTCCCTTGAAGGCAGCTATCAACCTGGGGGATGGTGAGCAAAGGGAAGAATCTGGGATTATTAAAATTTAGAAGCTTAGGGGAAGGAAGGACCTCAGGGAGTTGAAGTTCAGACCTCTGTCAAGCAGGTGTGGTTCTGCTGGTGCAGTGTCTCTGTAGGGAGTGTAGGGAGACTGGTTCTGCAGGTGTGGGGAAAACCACTAACTAGATCAAGTCTGGAGGAATTGCCCGTCTTGAGGTGAAGAAGCACGGCCACCAATGGGAACAGGGATCAAACAGAAGGAGCAAGAAGGGAACAGGAAGGAACACACCTGTCCTTCCACCTCCAGGCTTGCAGAATCCTGACCATCCATGCTCTCTCTTGGTGGATTCTGGAAGGGAATGGCTGGCCAACTTGAAATGTGGTTTGCAGAATCCCAGATATAGAATTGTAGAATGGGGCTGTATGAAAGAGAGTCTACAATTCCACCATCTCTGCAGTTGTGTCTATGAAATGAACAATAGTATTTTCCTGCTTTTTTTGTATGCCTGGTCATTTTTGGATCCTCGACATTACGAATGTCATATTGTGGGGTGCTAATTTTACTGTAGTCCTTTAAAGAGTGAGGGACTGTTTTCCTGGCATGTAATTAAGTGCACTGTGGGCCACTTTGAGTCTTTTGAGGCTTGGTGTTAAGCTCTGTTGTGGCGAGCCAAGAACAGCCTTTATTCAGGAACTAATTTAACCCTACTTCTAAGGCAAGGCCTGTGTATTTCAAGGTCACTCCATTTTGGCTGGTGGGAACAGGAATGATTTCCAGTTCTGTGGCACCTCCAGGAATTGTCCAGGGGCTCTTTCCCCAGCATTGGGAAGTTTCCTCCACTTTGGTTTCAGAGGGTATTTTTTGCAAAGATCAGTATTCAGTCCAAGGCACCAGGGAACCTTCTGCAGCTCTCTCACTACAGCAACCTCTTCTCTGCCATCCAGTCTTGCAAACCTTGGTCTCCCTGGCACCCCCTGGTGAAAGCAATGCCCTCATTGTGTTTTTCAGACTTCCATGGTATACACACTCTAGCCCTCTATCAAACCTTGGCTGACATGAAATGCAACACTGTCCAAGGTAATGTTATGCAATATTCTGTATCGGTGGATTAAATGCTCTTTAAACCTCCAGACAGTGGTGCTAGAATTGGATAGATAGAGGCCTGTGGGCAGCAAAGGAAATACACCAGAATATATGCCCATTCCAGTTAAGGTGAATTACTGTCTCTTCCAGGGTAGGGGTCTAAAGATGTCAGCTTGCAACCAAAGGGTTGGCTGATCTCCTTGAGGGATGGTGTCATATCAGGGGTCTCATACCTTCTAATCTTCCTTTTATTTTGTTTTAAGTTTATTTACTTATTTTGAGAGAGAGTGTGCAGACGTGGGAGGAGGGGAGGGCAGAGAGAGAGAATCCCAAGCAGGCTCCATCCTGTCAATGCAGAGCCCAATGCAAGGCTTGAACTCATGAACCTTCAGATCATGACTTAAGCCACAGCCAAGAGCTGGACACTTAACCAAGTGAGCCATGTAGGTGCACCAGTTCTCCTTCTTAATAAAGAAGGAAGACAACACACCTGCCAGATCAGTGGCCACATACCGCATACCTGAGGCCACATTAGTCTCCTCTGGGAGAGATACCATGTCTGGCACAGCAGTTGCACTTTGGGCTGCTATTTGGTTGGGATTGTGCAACTCTACTGACGTCTTCCAGGGTCTGTCTGGCTTCTGTAGAGATCAGACTGGTGAACTAAGTAAAGATAAGTTGGAAACCAACACTCCAGTCTCCTTTTGGTCTTTAAGGGTGGCACTGATCTCTGCTATTCTGTTGGAATATGATACTGTGTTTTTTATGATCATTTTGGCTGGGGTGGGGTGGTTTCAGAGATTTTACTTGGCTGTCCCCACAATGAGAGCTCTTACACCACAAGCCATGGGTCCATTGTGGAGATTCTGCCCATTGCCAAATATGTCTATTTCCAGTGGACCCACTCTGTGTTGCACCTGTTCCAGGACACCGTTTACACTCAGCTCCCTTATATGCTAACAGTCAGGCTAATGCTTTGAGCTCCCAGTTTCCACTTGGACCCTGTATTCAACAGTCCTCTAAATTTTAGGGTATTCTCTTTTTTATTTTATAGTTACTCAAGAAAATGGTCATGGGTCCTTCTGAGGAATAACTGGGAAAGTTAACACTACTCACTATGGCTATGATGTGGGTGGGTCCTTTTCCCTGGAGACCTGGCCCCCTTTTCGGTTGACTGCTTCTGAGTCTGTGAACTGGCTCAGATTGAAAACTGGGCAAGGAATCTTGACTTGTTATTGGGATGCTTGCCCTCAGCCTCTTGATTACTTACCTGGGGATCCTTGTACAGATTTGTATAGATCCTCGTACAGACATGTTTACCTTGATTAGGGTTTCTCATGCTCAGCACATGTTGCCCCAGATGATTCTTTGTTGTGGGAGACTGTTGAGAATATCATAGGAAACTTATCAACAACCCTGGTCTCTACACATTAAGTGTCATAAGACTCTCCCTGACCTGATCTCACAAATGTTTCCTCCCAGTTGCGACACCACAAAATGTCTGCAGACATTGCCAGCGTCCCCTGGGGGGGGGGGGGCTGTCCCCTTGCTCCTCCTCTGAGAAGCACTAGTATAGACTGAGAAAGGTCCTTTGTGGTGCATTTATATGCTGTGTCTATGGATGCTATGTTCTATTAACATCTACCAACATAGCGCTCTGTGAGTCAAGCCCACTGGCTGCTCTCAGACCCTTCCACTCATCTTGATTATTGCACCCACCTGCTTTCAATGGTTGACTGTTGCCACTTGGCCTCCATTATTTCTGGATCCTATCATCCCTGTTGCCATCAGGAAGCCTGGTTCTGTATTGGCCCTTGCAGCAGTCCTGGCCTGAGTAGAATAGATACCACTGAGCTACTCAGTGCTGTTGGAAGCACATTTCTTATTGCTTTGGTAAAGGCAAAGCCCTCACTGCATATTTATCCAAAGTTATATGGTATGATAGCATATACCCCTAGCATGCCCTCATCACTGAGCCTTTTGATCCTCTCTTCCTCTTTTTTTTTTTTCCCTAGCAGTTCTGGCATTTCTACCTCACTCAGTGTGAACCACCACTTCCTGCAAGGTTCCAAAGCCATTTGAGCAGCTTGTTGGAATCATCTCTTGGGGTCTTGGCTGAATGATGAGTGTTCCATCATAGGAGAGTTTTCCCATCTCAACAAACTTTCTCTTGTCCCCACCTCTGGCTTTCTGCCTCCATCTAACTCTCAGAACCCAGCCGCATATGCATTTTCATCATGGCTTCTGCCAGTACGTGTTGGCCAAGCCCCAAGCTCCTTTGGGTTCTTCCCTTACCAGGCTCAACACTTGTGCCAGCTTATATAGTGATTTAACTCTGGTTATGAGTCTGGCAGTCAGGAAGGGAGGTGGGGAAGGCTTGGCATAGGCATGTGCTGTCTTGCAAGAGAGAAGCCTCTGTACCATCTTCAAGTACCAAGAACACCAGCCTTCAACAGGGAGGAGGAGGCCAGTGCTGTAGTCCCAGAGTGATCAGAGGGACCTGGGGGCTCAAGATATTTGCATGCATCTACCCACGACTCAGGATCTTTTTCCCTCCCATAGACCCTGACTTTGGCATAGATTAAGAGAACTTGCTTTCTCTGGCATTTGGCTACACTGTAGTTAGTCTTGGGCGTGTTCCTCTTTTTCTGCCCACAGTCATAGGACATGAGAATTTCTGTTTGCTGCTCGAGAAGCTCTGGGTTCCACACTCAGCCTTCATTTCCTGGTCAATCACTCTCGGCCTTGCCTTATTTTTCTCTATGGCCTTGACTTCCCCAGCAACAGCCTTCTCCTTCCATTGTCCTGCTAATTGTCTTTCTCACCTATTTCTGGAATGGCTCCCTGGGGAGAGGGGGATTCAGGCTGTGATCCAGACAGAACAAATGCCTGAGATGATCCAACAGGAAGCTTTGGAGCAGGAATGGATGACCCTGTAGAGTTGTCCTGAGTTGAGATAAGGGGCCAGGCATTTGTTGGATGTGGAGCTGACAGAACTAGATGCGGGTGGTCACCTGAATGACATGATGACCCTGAGCAAACAGGGCCCTTTGGCTGAGAGCAGCCTCCGAGGGAGGACTGAGTTGAGGGCTGAGTCCATCACCAACACCCAGCACCCTGGGAACAAGCACTTCCATCCTAGGAGTGTGCGGGCCAGGGGGCTCCACTAGAGTGTCCTCTAGAGAGAACCTCAGCCATGGTCCAGATGTCTGAGTCTGCTCAGGCCACCATGGCAGAAGACCACACACATTTATGTCTCTCAGTCCTGGAGGCTGGAAGCCCAAGATCAAGGTTTCAGCAGGGCTGGTTTCTTCCAAAGGCCTCTCTCCTTGGCTTGTAGACGCTGCCTACACCCCATGTCCTCACATGGCTTTTCTTCGTGCACGTGTGTCCATAGTATCTCCTCCTCTTTTTATAAAACGCCAGCCCCATTGGAGTGGGGCCCCACCCTTATGACTCCATTTAAGTTTAATTGTGTTGGTAAAGACCCCATTCTACATACAGCTGCGTTGGGTTTAGGTCTTCAAGGTATGAATTTGGGGGGATGCTATTCAGCCTATAATGCCAGACAAGTGGGCTCTGCAGAATCTGGCTCTGCAGAATCACTGATTTGAAATTTTGGGAAGAGTTGCTGAAGCGTGAACTGGAGGAGTTCACCTGTGCAGGAAGTGCACACAGGGAAAATAGTTAGAAACTCAACAAAGCACAATTCTGAGAGCCATCGTGACTGCTGGGAGCAGACAGCCTTACCAGCAGGACAGGCATGGCCTTCAGTGATGGGCCAGGGATCCAGGCATCAGAGACGGGATTGGGGGGGGGTGCTCTTTGAATGCAAACACCGTTGACCTTTTCATCAAAGAGGGAGTTGAGAAGGGTGACATGGGCTCTGCGAGCTCTCCAGGCAGAACTTATCCCCAGGACAGCCTTGGACCTTTAATTGAGCTAAAAGGGACTGCAGGTTGTAAGATGACCTTTTCCTCCATAAACAGGGAGTAATTTAAACCTGAAGAACAATAGTGGCTTCCAGTGGGCCTGTAGCACTTGACACTGGAAGATAAGACAAGACAGGTGCCCAGATCTGACCTGTCCGTGTCTGCCTCCCACATCATCCCCTTTTCTCTCCTATTGCCTGGTGACTTTTAAAGAAAAAGTGACCTCACAGCGTGCCAAGGTGGGCTGGAAATTGCATATGTAGTAAACACAAGTTGTTTCAGGAAAGTGCGAGCCATGGAGGGGGAGGGAGGGAGGAAGGGGGAGTGCCCGAAGGTAACAAATTTCCAGTATCTCCAAGAAATAATAAGATGTACACATCTCTGATGCAGAGTGCCCAGTTAAGGGTGACAGAAGAGATGGGGAAACACTCTTGCTGGATGGGAATGAAGGGGGCGGGGCAGGACAGCAGCCGTGCAATATTATTTTCTAAAACCTTGGGAAGCCACCGCCTAATGTTTCTTCTGTTAATCTATTTTTCCTTTAATTAAAAAAAATGTTTATTTATTTTAGAGAGAGAGAGAGAGATCATGAGTGGGGGAGGAGCAGAGAGAACAATACTGCACTGTCAGCACAGAGCCTGAAGTGGGGCTCGAACCCACAAGCCGTGAGATCATGACCTAAAGCTAAGTCGGACGCTTAACTGACTGAGTCACCCAGGAGCCTGTTTTCTCACTTTTAAAAGACAAAATTCTTACCTTGGAAGGTAAATCTTTTCATTTTATAGAGAAAAGACTTTTCTTTATTCAGCAGCTTCTATACTCAGTGGCCAGTAGAAAACTTGTTTGGAAGTGGGCATTTATTTATTTATTTATTTTGAGAGAAAGACAGAAAGAGAGAGACAGAGAGAGAGAGAATCCCAAGAAGGCTCTCACTGTGAGTATGGGTTCTGACTCAGGGCTCGAACCCATGTAACTATGAGATCATGACCTGAGCCTCTCAAACTCATGGAACCCTGCGATCGTGACTTGAGCTGAAATCAAGAGTTGGACACTTAGTTGACTGAGCCACCCAGGCGCTGTGTTTGGGAGTGTTTTTGACAACTAACTCCGTGGACACATAGGGGATGGGAGAGAGAACAGAAGGGGATGGCCTCACCCTCTGTCCAGAAGCTTAAAGTCCAAGAGGGGAGAATCAAGATTTGTGCAAGCCAGCACGCACCCGAATCAGTCATTGGAATAAACAAATGTTTCCTGGAGAGGTCTGTAGAATTACATTGCATGTCTACAATTGTGGCCATAACCAGAGTGGCTTCCTGGCTCTGGGCCACGTGGCCTCCAGAGGTTGGCTGAGGGCTAGAATCTGCAAAGGAGATTAAAATTCAAGGAAGCAGGATGCAAGGTTGGGGATCAAAGGCAGGAGCTCACTGGGTCCACCCTTTGGACTAGGGAATGCTGAGCCTTACGGATGGGGGCTGCATAGACACCCAGGGACTGCAGGGGGCTCCTGTTTGGGGGGACAGTGAAGGCAGAATGGAGGGAGGGGTCCAGCCACTGATGTTGGGCCAGGAAATCTCTGTCCTAGGAGGATGACCGCCTTCTCCCTCCGTCCATGCCTTCCACGTTCAGGGATGAAGCCTGTGCTGCACCTGTGCATGGCAGTGGTTCACAAGGAAGTAGAGAAGCAAAGGCAGGAAAATGATGCAGGGTGTGGGGTTTTTTTTTAAAGCTCCCACACCCTCTGAAATTGTATATATATATGATGCATTTGGTATAAAATTCTGATGAAAAGCCCCAGGTCATCAATATACAGTGGCCCTATAAATAACCCTAAAGGAGGATTTTGAAAGATTGCTTGGTTCAAGTCTGCACCTTCAGGCAGAATCACGCTCCCAAGAAGATGAAAATAATCTATCCATATTATCTGTTTTTTTTCATAAATTATAGAGCCCCATGTCTGGATCTTAACTCAGCAACGTTGAAGTATTCCCCAAGATCTAATATATGAAGCTATGCGTCTAATTCTCCTGAAGTTCTTTCAAAATTTATTTCTCAGCTCAATATATCTGTTGTTTCTATTTTTGCTTAGGTTGGCAGATGCACGATTTTAATATTTCTTAAATTAATTTTTAAGATTGAAAGCACCAGTGGAGGAGATGAGACACTGAGGAATGGTGAGGCTTTGCCAAGGTCGCGTGGAAAACCATCGCTCAAGTCAAGGACTCAAGTTCTAAGCTTCTGGTTCATGACTCCATCTACCATGTAATACAGTGTTTGGCTAACATGAGTCATGTGAGAGGGCCACATGGATTCTAAAAGGAGGTAGAGGGAGGAGGATGGGCAGGAGGCAGGAGGGAGTGAAAGTTTGGAAGGAGTGCGTGAGAGGTGTGTGTGTGTGTGTGTGTGTGTGTGTGTGTTGTGTGATCACTGTTCTAAACAATGATCCTCAAACTTGACTGCTTATTGGAACCACCTGGAAAAGTTTAAAGATGATCTACTTACTTGCCTTATCCCTTGGGATTCCAAGATGAGGTCCAGGGACTCTTTGCAATCCTTGATCTGATGGCTGGTCTGTGGGGACACCACTGCCCCAAGACAAGGGATGGGGCTGGGAGCTGTGGTCCCAGGGCCTACCTGCTGGGGAATGATAGAAGGAACATTCAGTGCCCGAGTGCCTGGGCAGCTGTCCCCTGAGCAAATGTGGAACCAGAACTGTGTGGGGTGCACCCTGGGATGCATTATGTGTAACCCCCAGGTCCTGGTTTCCCATGGCTGCTCTATGGCCACACTCAACTTCACTTTGTGTTTAAAACAGACAGCTCCATGACCCATTGATTGGAGATAACTGTGTTATGAAAGGTGCCCCGGGGAAATCCACAGGGTTAAATTGCATGCTACATGGCAAATACTGGTCTAACTCCCCTTGAGATCCTTCTATTCTTTCCCTAAAAGTCTTCTCCAGCACTTGCTATGACATCTGTATCAGTTTTCTAGGGCTGCCACAAAGTACCACAGGCTGGGTGGTTTCGACGACAGAAACGTATTCTCTCACGATTCTGGAGGCTGGAAGCTGCAAGGCCAAGACCAAGGGTTGGTTTCTTCTCAGGTCTTTCTCCTTGGTTTGTAGATGGCTATCTTCTCCCTGTGTCTTCACAGGGTCTTCCTTCTGTGATGGGTCTGTGTCCTAATCTCTTCTTATATGGACACCAATCCTATTTGATTAGGGCCCACCCATATGGTCTCACTTTAGCTTACTTACCTCTTTTAAGGCTCTATCTCCTCTATTTCTAAATACAGTCACATTTTGAGGTACCGGAGAGTTAGGACCTCAATATATGAATTTTGGAGGGAATGCAATTCAGCCCATAATGCCATCTATCCTCTCTTCCATACCCTTTATAACCCCCGATTTGTTCCAAATTGTATACTCTCCTTGGCAAAGCCACAGCCCATCCCGGGCACCAGTTCTGGCCCCTCCCCCGGAAACACTAGCAGCTGTTCACTGCTCCCCAAACCCCAAGCTGTTGTAAATCCGTATGTGCACTTGTGTTATGAGAAAATTCATGTCTGCACTACAACCAGGCCAGCAGAGCACTGGCTGGTCCTCTGTGTCTCCTCTGTTTGTCCCCTCTGCCTGAGCATAGCCTACAAAACCACACAAGGGACCCTCGTCAGGGTTATCACTGGGAGGTAGCACTCTCTACCTCCAAGCACTGGGTGCTCAAAATCCCCAACCAGACAGGCTTTCCCTGGGGAAGGCGTGGTTTTGCCATTCATGCAGAGAAGGGAGCCCCGTCCCTCTTCTTCCAATCGGCTGCGCCTCGGCAGACCCACCCTCCTCCGTCTCCCACTCCCAACCACTGGGGGACCCTAAAGGCACCCTGTCTGGACCCTCCCACGTGTGACACTGGGGGCAAGGAGGGGTGGGGGAGGAAAAGAATGAGGAGGATGCTGTCAGAATGTGCTGGCAGGCAGCTCCTTTGTTCGCAAAAGATTCGTGTGGTTGGGATAGACAAATAGGTAAACAGTAAAACCTCGGATTGTGAGTAACTTGTTCTGTGAGTGTTCCGCAAGATGACCAAACAGTTCTAATAAATTTTAACTCGATAAATGGGTGATGTCTTGCAATATGAGTAGCACGTGACGCTGAACGTCACATGATCACAACTGAGCCAATGGTTCTTGAAGTTTGCTTTGATATACAAGTGCTTTGGATTACAAGCGTGTTTCCAGAACGAATCACGCTTGCAAATCAAGGTTTTACTGTATATAACCCATTTCTGTTTCTCTGTGAACGAAGAGTTATTATAATGAATGTACCTGTCTTCCCATTGAAAGGGGACTTTCTGTAGACACATTCCCATGTAAAGTGGCTATAAGTTAAGAAGATTGGCTCCCACAAGCCTTAGGAGTTTTGTGTTTCTTGCTGCTTTCTGTTTGTGGTCACTCACGTTCGTACGGTAGATGCAAGAGCTCTGAGCCCTGGCTCCCGGCCTCAGCCTCCGCAGGTGGCCTGTACTCGCTGGTACCCACTGGGGATGTGTGGCTTTTCTCTCACTCACCGAGGTGGCCCTGAGAAAGGAGGTGAAAGGAGAGGCCACTGTGGCGTTGGCCAGATAGAAGACAATGGAGGGAATCAGAGACAGGCCCGAGCTCAGTGTTGGTTCATCATACAGCTATTGGCAGAGTCTCCCCATGTGGGGTGATGGGTGAGGCTCCCGCGGGGCATCTGAGGACTGTAATAACTGCCCAGTTTCTCGTGTATTTACCCACATGGTAGCTGTCACTTGGATATGCTTGTATCTCCCGTAGGTCCTTTGAAGAGTTATTAGTCATCATTTGGCGTATCTGCCATGACAGGGCGTCACTGTCCGAGAATCCCGCTTGAACCCAGGGCCAACCTGGAGCTGGCAAGTTGCCGGAGGGTGTCCTGATCAGCCCTGGGCCAACGAGACAGGCCGCGGCACCCACTTCATTCCCTGCACTGGCCATGATCCCGGTTATGAAAGTCAAGGCTTCACTTGGGTGCCGTGAAGGCTCTTCGGGGTCTCACAAGTCCAGGCAAAAGGACTGAACCTCTTTACAGAGAGGCTGGGCAGGCTGCAGCAATGAAATCTTTAACAGATTCCACGGTCCAGCCTGCATCTCCCTCCGGATGCTGGTGAAGTTTACGACAACACAGATAAGGCCGGAGACTTCCTCTCTTGTCACAGCGTGACTCTCCAAGTTGATGTCCCAGCGCTGCTATGACCTCTTGCCAAGGGAGGAGGTGCCCGGGATACGAACAGCCTGGCAGATTTGGGGTTGGAGCGGGAGCAGTGGAGAATGTTCTCCTGGAAGTCTGGGATCTGTGCCACAAAGGGGAAGCCGCAGCTCCTGGGAAAGCGAGGGGGAGAGAGAGAGAGAGAGAGAGAGAGAGAGAGAGAGAGCGAGCATGGGCTGGTGTTTCCAGAACTGCCCTTCCTCTGAGATGCAAACATTCTTTTCACTGACGTTGAAAACGTATTTGAATCCTGGACCCTTGAATTAGTAAACAATGGCAAACCGGTGATGACCTTTGTACCTCTGACTTTGACCTTTAAAAAAGAAAAAGAAAACCACGCACAAATCTAGCAGCTCTTTCCCTTGGCAGAATGTGGGGCTGAGACCCAGCTCATTTCCCACCTGGCTCCACTAGGTGGCCCCTCGTGCTCTCGGATGTCTGCGAGGCGTGCAGACAGGTGAATGAATCTCATTGGCTTACGGGAGGCATGATGCCACCGGGCAGCCCTTTTTAAGAGAAAAGCCAGGACCGGTGCAAGAGCGACCCCTGAGCAGCGATCCGGGTGCTGAGCACGGTGCTGAGCGCAGGGATCCCGCGACTGCCGCGTTACAGCAACATGAGCGAGGTGAGTGGCCCTCCTACTTGGAGAGGGAGACTCGGGGGTGACCAGTGCGCTGGCCACAGTGGGTCTCGGGAGACGCCAAGGGTCTCCGGGTGGTGGTCGATCAGCCCTGTGACTCTTTGCTCGGAGGGCTGACCCCCGTTGCTATCCTGGTTTGCGGTGGCAGATGCAGAGAGGTTGGTGAAGTTTGCAACTTTTTAAAAATTCGCCTTGGAAAGAAAGGGATGGCTTGTTGGCTTCTGATTTAATCGTGACTTTGGAAAGTGCTTTGGGTTGGACACCTCGGGAGAGAAAGCCGAGGGTCTCAGCCTCGCCGGAGGCTTGCTGTGCTTCCCGCCTGTCCTCACGTGTTTGCTTTGGTGGATGGCTTTCAGGACGCTGGCAGGCGGGCCAGCCGGTGACAGTCAGCCTTGGAAGAGACGTGGGGGAAGGACTGCACGGCTCGGCCGCACAAACTACATCTGCAGCTAGTTAGAGCGTCAGTAAAAGAGGCAAATTGCTCGAACCGTGAAAAATCTGTGTGTAGGGATGGGGCTCGGGCACCGGAGAGACTTTGACATAAGAACAGCTACATTTCTTCTGGTTGCAAGTCCCTTCTCCGAATATGTTTATAGAGACGGTATTTTCTTGGGGGCAAACCTATAGATAGCTCATTTTATTTCAAAAACATCACGTTCTCTTTCTTTTAAACGAGGCAGGTTTGGGGTTGTACAAACCACCCTCTAATTCAGCTCAGTAGTGGAGACAAGTCCGTTTTTATTTCCTTTTGGTCGGCACTTAAATAATTACTTTTATCTTCTCTGTCTTTTTTTTTGACAGATGGGTGATCCTTTTTTTGGGAATTCTAGAGTAAAATTAACGACTTCAGAAATAAGAGGCGTCTTCACTGCGTTTGTCTCTCCGATGGGTGACTTTTGACATAAACATGACAGAAGACAGAGGAGGCAAAGCGTAGACGGTTTAGGAATGGGGTTTGGGACGGAGCCAAGGGCTCGAGTGAGGAAGGGGGCAAGTGTGGAGGAAGATGGGAAGGCTGTAAGCCTCTCAGCCCCAGATAAGGCTGGGCGGGGGCTCCAGTAAAGCCAGTGCACCTCACTTTTGTCTGTTCTCAGCCCCCAGCTTGGCATCTAGCGCTCCACTGGTGTTACCTTATTTGCCCCCTCAAATCCTGTGAGGTAGGTGCTGGTATTTATTCCCCATTGACAGATGAGGAAACTGAGGCAGAGAGAAGTTCAAGGTCAGCCAGTTCAAAGTCGGCGGCTAGCAAAGGGCAGGGCTTGGGCGGCCTTGCTGGTCGGCCCACCGTCGGGGGCGGTTTCTGCGCACCCGGAGTCATAGAAGGAGCCGGAGGAGGGTGGGGAGGGGGCGAGGGAAAGGGAGCTGGGGCCTGGAGCAGAGACAGGGCGAGGAGGACCAGGCCTCTGTGCCTTGCAGCCTCCTGGAGACTTCAGAAGCTTCCACCCTGGGTCAGCAACCTGTGCTCGCAAGAAGCCATGGCTGGCTGTGGAGAGTGGGCTTCCCAGAGGAGGAGTCAGAAAGCAGTACAGCACTGGGGGCCCTTCTTCGATAGTCAGCCACCCCCCGGGCTCTTCTGGGGTCATGGTGTTCCTGCTGGGTCCCCTCCGGCTGTCACCCCATCTGCAGCCGAGGCTGAAGCCCGGCGTCGTGAACACATGAGCTTTCCAGAATGCTTCAGCTCAGCGGTGTTCACCTCACCGTGGTGTCCCGGGAGAGAGCACACATCCCACAGCTCAGCCCACGATTAGGGTCACGGCCTCGTTTCTGCTGCACATAAAATGAGGGCAGCTCTGCAGCCGCCCCCCGCCCCCGCCCCATTCCATCAGCCTCGTTAACAGCCAACTGCAAGCGTTTCCTTTAATGTTGCTAAAATCCCGCAGGAGGCGCATCTGTCTCCTCTGCCCCCCTTTGCTTCCGCGACACCCCTTCCAGCTCCTTCTCCCTTTCTCCCTCCTGTCCCTCTTGCACCTAGCCCCCCCTCTGTTACGTGCAGCCCCGGTGCTCTGGCCACCAGCTGGGTGACCAGCTCTCTGCCTGATCCCCGACTTTCCAGGTGTGTGTCCCTCAGAGAGTGGGAGTGAGTCCTTTCACTAGAACTCAAATCTGCTTAAAACATTTAATAAAGTCGAACAGACGCTCCTTTCCGGGTAGAGAACTGAACGTCCCCCCAGCCCAGAGCCTTTGGTTGGTTGGGTGAATTACGTGTGGCTTCTTGTTTTAATAGCTCTCAGGCAGGGGTTGATTCCAGATGATCGTTTGCTTACTCGTGTCACTGATTGCTGCAGAGGGCCAAAGCCAGGGGTTTTGTCAGCCTCTCCTCCGACTTCGGGATTTGCTGGAGTCTGGTGGGCAAAGAGCGCTGGCTCCAGCTGGCAGGGTTTGGTGCCCGCCGCGGAAATCCCTGAGCTCACAGCTGCTCCCCCGGGGCCGTGCTGGGGCGGGGCTGGGAGGAGAGGCCCCCAAAGGGCCAAGTGCTCCCCCGGTGGGCCTTGGTCCTGCGGGTCTTCTAGCCTTTAGGGGGAAGGCGGTGAGAGGTGGGGACTCGGGGACTGAGCCTGGAGCCGGCTTTCAACTGGGTGACTCCACCACCCAGTGTCTCCTCCGTCCCCCGTGGCAATGCATTGCTCGGGGAACGAGGCGACTGGAAAGAGCAGCTCCAGTACAGCGAGGGGAGTCAAGTCCAAATTTAGGGCACCGAGGGAGCGGAGGTGGTTTGTGGGGGTGTCTAATTTACATTTCAGTATTAAAGCATGTCAGATGGGCTGGGAGGTAATTTAGCAGGGATCAAAATGCAGGTTAAGGTGTATTAACTGGATCAGAAATCCTAACCACCGAAGTCAAGGTTAACAAAGTCACCCTCTTCTCTCTCTGCCTGGACCCCCGCACAGGAGAAGAATGAGACTCCCTTTGTTGAGCCACCAAATAGGAGTCCCATAACACCGACAGTCCCATTTTCTCACCCAGGTGTGCGTTTTTTAGTTGCTTTTCATTTTTTTTAATGTTTGTGTATTTTTTTTTTAAATTTTTTTTTTCAACGTTTATTTATTTTTGGGACAGAGAGAAACAGAGCATGAACGGGGGAGGGGCAGAGAGAGAGGGAGACACAGAATCGGAAACAGGCTCCAGGCTCTGAGCCATCAGCCCAGAGCCTGACACGGGGCTCGAACTCCCGGACCGCGAGATCGTGACCTGGCTGAAGTCGGATGCTCAACCGACTGCGCCACCCAGGCGCCCCTGTTTGTGTATTTTTTTGAGAGAGAGAGAGAGAGAATGAGTAAGCACAGGGGGCAGAGAGACACACACACAGAATCTGAAGCAGGCTGCAGGCTCCGAGCTGTCAGCACAGAGCCCGATGTGGGGCTCAAACCCACGAACCAGGAGATCATGACCTGAGCTGAAGTTGGATGCTTAACCAATGGAGCCACCCAGGCGCCCCTTAAGTTGCTTTTCAAAAGAACTGATTTAGGAGAGCCAGGAGCAAGATTTTCATGCAATAAAGGCACACTTTTGGAGAATCAGTTTGAAAAATGACACCCACCATCACCCTATTTTTGAGGAAGTGTGTGTGTGTGGGGGGTTCCCATTGCAAAATGCATCAGTTGACAGCTATTAATTAGACCTGAGACCCCGCTTGGGAAAGCATCCAGGATCCTAACTGTCACCACTCTTTTCTTGCATTGGCTTGGATGGGATGTTGCAACTTGGGACCAGAGTTTCAAGCCTTTCTTCCATCCAGACGTCACCCACAAAAGGACTGTGCCTGTCAGACGCATGGAGGGAACACACTGAGGACATTTCAGGGCAAATCTTTAGACCCACGTGCCCGTCCTTAGCACAGAATCAGAAGCTACTGCCTACACACTAAGTTTCTAAAGGAAGAAGAGAAGAGTGAACAACATTGTCTGGAGAGAGATATGCAAGGGGAAGGAATGCTCCCTTGACTCTTGCAGGGGGGCATAGAAAGGACAGGATTTTTGTTTTCAAAAGTAGCCGCCGCTTGGGGCTTACCTAAGCAGCCACTGGGACAACCCATTGCTAAGATAAATAGTAGGGAACAGAACTACAGTGAAAATTGTCATAGTCGCGTGCTTCTTGTGATGTCACAGTGAACCGAGCAGATGCCGGAGGACGGATGAGCAGGCTTGCAGATAACTGTGCAGGGTAGACCAGTTATACCCAGATGCCAAGCGTAACTGCATAAAATGTGGATTTTCCAACTGGCCCCAAAGGCCTGGCAGCAGCAGGCCAAATGACGATCCTGTTTCTTCTATAAGTATAACCTCATTTGGGGATGTACCAGTCAGTGGCAGAGACACGGGAAGATCCAGCAAGATCCCCCTGGTTTCTCTGGATCACACCGGGATGGGCACTCTCTCTACTCTACCTGGGGATGTTAGGTCTAGGAAGACGCCAGGTCCAACTTTGGTTCCCGGTGCAACTTTTCTTGCATGGGCAGAGGTCCCAATGCAGCCTGGAAATGTGTTTGCTGGGCTGATGGTTTATGGATTGCCATAAACTTTGTTCCCCCCGGTCCCGCACCTCATTATCGGATTGTGTGTGGTTAAGAAGTCTCACTGTTTTTCTCTTTTGAATTGAGTCGATGACTTGCAGTTGATTTTATTAAAGGTTTAGTTGAATAGTGTGATCAAGATGAAAAGGAAATACAGGTTTTTGTTGTGGGAAGTGCCTTGAATTTATCATGAATACGTTCTCTGAACTTTTTTTTTTGATTATAATTTCTGCCTCAGTGCTTCATTAGAGGTGTTGTTATAGGTGGAAGGCATTCACACTGCATCTGGGGGCCTTCTGTCCTCAGTGAACTGTGTGCCCTGTACCGTTTGAACACCTGAACAATATCATGAGCCCAAGCCTGGGGCTTTTCATTAATTTAGAATGGCTTTCTAGAAAGGGCTTCTCACTGCGGGGGAAAGAAGGACTTTAGGGGATGCATATGCACAGATTTATATAATATTTGGCTGATAGTTTTATAAAACACAGCATTAAAGCTCATGCTGTTATTGTCTTAGTCTGTTCAGGCTGCTATAATAAAGTATCACAGATTGGACAGCTTATAAATCGTAGGAATTTATTGCTCACGGTTCTGAAAGCTGGGAGGGAGTCTGAGATCAGAGAGCCAGTGTGATTCGGTGAGAAGCCTCTTCTTGGTTCATAGACAGCCTTCTCCCTCCTGTGTCCTCATATGGTGGAAGGAGGGACAGGGAGCTCCTTGGGGTCTCTTTTTGTGAGGGCACAAGTCCCATTCACTGGGGCCCCCCCACTCGTGACCTGATCACTCCCAAAGGCCCCACCTTGTCATGCCTTCACCGTGGGGGTTAGGATTTCAGCACATGAATTTTGAAAAACACAAACATCCAGACCATAGCAAGTATGATGGTTGCATTTTATTTATTAGCATTATCCCCCCTAGACTGTGAGCTTCCTGGGGACGGGAGCAACTTTACATTGTCCACCGGACCTGGCTCCTGGTCTGGCACTTGGTAACGTTCCCTTATTGGATGAATAAATACATTTTGGGGTATGGGTTTATCAGTTAATGTGACCAACAGACCAGACCCCCTCTTTTCTAAACGTTGAGATTTGTGGTCCAGACGGGTTTGGAGAAGAAAAGTTCTATCTTTTGTTTTTTACTCCCGGTTTGAAACCTGGGTTTGCCATTGAAATCCTTTTAAGTTGGAAATGGATACATTGTCAGATATACAAAAGAAGTGCGCTGACGGCAGGCAAAGCGATGAGAACTGGAGAGAATCCGGACAGGAAGAACTCTTGGCATTTGGAAAAATGTCAAGGAAAACAGGGACGCTGAGGGAGGGACAGAGAATTCTAATATCCTACAGTTGGGGGTCGTCTCCCTTGGGACTATTTCACTTCAGATAAGCTCTATGAAATTCAAACAAAAGGAGCTTCAGCCAGAGAGGCAGAGCCCGTGAATGCCCTACAAAGCTGTTGGCTGTACTGAAATAGAAAACCAATTTGACTGTGCTTACAGGGGGATAAGAGAGAGCCCGAGCAGATCTTTAGGAAGATTCGTGCTGAATCAGTCGTCCAGACTGCAGATCCTGGCACACCGTTGAAGGCAAAATATACTTTGTATACAGGAAGCACATCGTCTATTCAAGTTTTTAATTGCTATTTAAAAATTAGCCATTGATGTTTCTCTGAATTAACCAAATGTTTTCATTTCTAACTGCACATTTAAATATCTTAAGTTGGTTTATATTTGAGCTAGGAAGACGTGACCATCCCTACACAAAAAGCGATGGGCTTGTGTGTCTTCCCCTGGGAGGTTAGGCACTGAGATGTACGACCGTGTCCCCGTGCGGTCCAACAGGCCGTGACTCCACGTTCCTATCGTCCCCAGGTATCAACTGTTTACCATTCTTCATCCACCTTTGGAATGAAGTGAGGTATAAGTAATGAGATGCAGGTACAGGTGCACTTTGGGAATGGGTATGAGAATGTTCTACAGATCGTTGTTCTCTGCCATAAGCCACGCAAGCCTGACACACCCACCGGTGGCCCAGACCTATAAATCCAACATCCATTTCTGGGCTGCTGTACATGAACAATTCCGTGTAAGTTACACACGCCAGGCATCAATCTGCTTGAATATTGTTTGTGCCTTACACATAGCCCGAAACTTATGCCTCAGAATCTCACTGAATTACTTCGCGGTCCGCTTCTGAAAGGGAAACGCTTGGCCACGTTTATAACATTGCCGGTGGAAAAATCAATCACCCACTAAATGCCGTTATTTAACATTTTACTCTAAAACTGCCACCTTGTAAATAAAAAGAAGACAAATTGGAATCATAAAGCAGGTAGGCAATCATCCACAAATTGAAAATTCTCCTGCAGAACATCTAAGGGGAAAGAAGCCAAAAAGTGTGAATTGATAGAATTATCGCAATAAGGCAGTTTTCATATCACAATGGAAACCAGACTAGAGAACAGGAGAGTCCTTTTCCCTGGAAGGCTTCTGCCTCTGGTTTGAGGAAGTCATGGGCTTTGCCAAGACTGAAATATCTCAATCACCCACACTTCAAGCCTTCACCCAATGGCCTGGATTGCCTTTTGAGTGTTAGTTTTTAAATATTTGTTTATGACTCCCGGACAGCTATTTGATCGCTGGGGTCGGACCTGGTATGGCTTGAGATCATGCTTTTCCTGCTTTCACAGTCCCAAACTGTGGAGGAGAGTCGTGACAAAAGAAACGGTCATCTCTCCTCCTACCACCACATCTGTGGCTTGGCTAAGGTTCTAACAAAGTGATTAGTTATTTTAATTTTATGCAATGCCTGGAAAGAGGACCCTGCAGGTAGCAATACTCATTAACATGTGTCTTACCCAAACAAGACAGTTAAAATGGGGCAAGAAAGTGTGTTCTCTCTTTTCCGCCAAGATTTTCTTCTTTAGTCAATATACTTTTATGTCCATCAAGGGCTAAGTCCCACTATTTAAAAATTATTAAGAAATTAGGCCTGTTAATTATTTTTAAAGAATGTTTTAAAGATTTTTTTTTTTATTTTTAAGTAATCTCTATACCCAACATGGGGCTTGAACTTACAACCCCAAAGATCAAGAGTTGCACGTACTCCCAACTGAGCCAGCCAGGCGCCTGGAAGGTTCTTACATATATAAATGGAAGGTTCTTACATATATAATTTCCTTATTAAGTAACATCACTCTTTCATTAGGGATTATTAGAAAAATAGCACTTTTCTTTCCCTGAGCCTGGCCAAATGGCACAGTGTACCTGGACTTTTCCTTTTCACGTTTCCCGACACCTGTTTGATACACCGGGAAATCCCCGATGCCACGAATTGGTCAGATAGTCCTGGTAACGGGACTTCCTTGTGAGCCTAACTTGATGGCTGTGGTTTAGAGGCTCATGTTGGTGCTCATGAAGATATCCCAGAACGAATCTAGCAGGATCCGTTCACATTTCTATTGTTTTCTTCTTGCTTTTGCTGACAGTGTTAGTATTCTTTTCAATCTGTGAAGTTTTATGCAGGAATTTCAGTGGGGTAAAAAAACACATGTCATAAAATTGACCACCTTACCCATTTTTAAGTGTATAAATTCAGTAGTGTGGTTTATTTATTTTGTTACAAAATAGACCTCCAGAACGGTTTCATCTTGTGAAACTGAAATTCCATTACCTATTAAACAGCAAGTCCCCTTTCCTGTTCCCCTTATCCCTTGTGACCACCTTTCTACTTCCTGTCTCTATGTATCAAATGTCTCTATGTATCTGACTCCTCTAGGGACCTTATAGACGTGGAATCACAGAGTATCTGTCCTTTTGTGCCTGGCTGATTATACTCAGCATAAGGTCCTCCAGGTTCGTCCGTATTGTGGAGTGTGACTAGGCAACACTTTTTTTAACAACATTTTTAAAAATTGATTTATTTTTAGAGAGTGAGATAGAGAGTGAGCATGAACAGAGGAGGGGCAGAGAGAGAGAGAGAGAGAGAGAGAGAGAGAGAGAGAATCCTGAGCAGGCTCCGCACTGTCAGCACAGAGGCGGATGTGGGGCTCGATCTCACAAAATGTGAGATCATGATCTGAGTGGAGAGGAAGAGTCAGATACTTAACTGACTGAGCCACCCAGGTGCCCCTGTGTGAGACTTTTTAAAAGTCACTTACCTACTTAGTGGGGAGATTAGTTCAGTTAAAGGTAGATTACATAATCTGTAAATCCTCCTCCCGGGGCTCAAGGAGCTGCATTGCAGCATGTGGTGGTGTTCTGAGAGCAAGCCAAGAGTCACAGGAACCCCATTCTTCCCTACTCACCAAGTGACAATGTCAGTATCGATCCTGAGAGTAGCTATTGATAAAACCTAATTTCATCCTTATAGACCTTTGATTCTAAACAGATGTAAAGAGAAATGTCAAAGTTTTCTTCACTGTGCACGTGAGAATTAAGCACCTTACAGCCCCAGAGATGCCATTCTTGGCTGCCATCTACCAGTGGTGCCCCCTGGGGTTGTGCTGTGCACAACCTGTGCAGCCGAACATGGTGGCCTTGCCCTTTCTTGGGGTGTAGTCACCCTGCTTCAAAACCACTGACCTAGAGAAAGACTGTCGTTTCTATGGTTCTACTTAGAATTCAGAGAATTCAAGGAGACTGTATTTGTCATTTCCCTCAAAGGAGTCATTTTCAAATAGGGAACTGAGTGCCCAAAGGCGAATTTTGCTCAAAACCACAGAGCTTTTTGAGGAAAAGCCAGCGTGAGTTTCACTTACACACTTCCCCTCCTATTACATTTCTCATTTTCTGGCATATCCTGGACACAACCCAATTTCTTTTACACCTGCCCCAATTCCATTTAGGACTTGGGCACGAAATACATGAGAAACAATATTGTCCTGGATTTTTTTTTTTTTCCCATTAGTCTTGAGTGAAAAAAGAGCAGCTACGGGGATCTTGACCAAGTCATTCTTTCCCTCCCCAGGTCTTCCACTTGATCTCTAGAGGTTCAAGTATGCCCTCTGAGCCTCCCCCTGCCCCAAGCCCAATAACACAAGGAGTGGCTGGTAAACGTCATCGCACTGTTGCCCCAAAAGTCCCTCACTGACGTCTCCGTTGACAAATCCTCTTCTGCCTCATCTGGCAGCTTCCTTGACATTGACTTTACACCAGTCGCCTTTATTACCTTGCCTTACTCTCCATGGCTCCGTGTAAGAAAGACCATTCTGAACCCCCAGATAAAACTCTTAAAAAAACTTTTCCTCCCAGAACGGGGGCCCTGTCTATGGTCGAAACCACTGCGTGTGTAAATCAGAAATCACGTATTTGGTCAGTCACGTTTCCTTCCGCCTTCTAGATTATGAAACTTGAAAGGACAGACTTGTGTCGTCCCTTTTCCTCTCCCCGGCACATGCCATTCAACCTACATGGATGGGGACTCCATTGTGTGTTGTACGTTGTGCTGGGTGAATGAATAAGGCGTGGCTGGGAGGCTAGCCCCGGAGACAGAATCACATAAAATTAACTGGGCTACAGGTCTCTTCACTGTATACACTGATTGCCAGGGATGCACAGCCTATAGCCATTGTGGAGGCTTAGGAAGGAGGAGAAGGATGTGTTCAGGGAAAGCTTCCCCGTGGAGTCCATGCTTCCAGAAGTAGGGTCTCCATACATATTGATTGAGAAATAACCACCATGGCTGATGGTTAGTCTTCAAAGTCATGAATTTTAGACCCACATAGGGCTTTGGCAGTCTGAGTCCCATGAACAGATAGGTATCTAGAATGATAGTACAGTCGATTTATGCCTCTTGCCTAGGGATATAAATTCCCATACATGTGTCAGTGAATATTTGGGTTCTATTTAAATTATCACGTCTCCCTTTAAAAGTGCTAAGTGAGTAAAATCTGTTCGGTACATTGGAAGAAGATTACACGTGTAGTTGTGCATGTTGTTTTATTTTAAAAGTTCCACATTCTACTTGTGAGAAGTGCCCAAATGAATTTAGATATGCCTGTAGCCTACCTTCTGTGCGAGGATTACTGTTTGTCCGGGTGAAATATCACTGCACACGTCGCACCTCGGAGACCCCTGGTGGCATAATTTCTTCTCTTCGGAGTTTGTTCGAGGCATGGGCTCATCCCTATATTTATAACTCTGTTCTCACATATGCATAAGTCCTGTCAAAAGATAGAGATAATACAGTGCCGCATCGCAAATATTATTTCTGGCAATGTTCTATACCTCAGAAATGTGGGCTCTTTTACCTATTCTGGAAGATAACTTCCTAAAATAGATGTAGCAATTAGTCAAGTCCTCTACCAAATACCTCATGCAAGTTTATTGTTATTTTTCCATCTAGATTTAATCCTTCCCATCTTCGAGGCAGATTCATTTCGGGGGGGGGGGCACTGTTTAGTGAATTCCCCTGCGATCATTTTTTTTTTTTTTTTTTTTTTTTTTGGCTGAGTTCTTGCTGAGAGCCAGATTTGGCTGAAATTCATGAGAGAGCTCCCAGACAATTGAGTTTTGGATGAGGATTTCGAATTCTTGCATGACAAAAGCATAAAGGCAGCCTCACTGAACTTCAGCTACAAGCAGTACCCTCAGGGGACCCCACTCTCTGCTCCTATGTCCCTTTTGTATTTCGATGAAGAAGGAACTGAAGAATCTAGCAGATCTCCCTCAGAGATGGGGCAATTTAAAGACAAGTAGCAGCCTCTATAATTGTTTGCTCCCACCTGGCTTTGGGAGAAGTCTCTTTTGAGGTCCCGGTAGCTCAGACAGCACAGGAAAGTCCTGGGGAAGCCTGTGATTGGATTGCGGGGGCAGGGCAGTGACACTTGGTGGGGCCCGGTGAAAGACAGAAACGTGGGGCTCCATGGTAGACATTATTAAGAATTTCAAGACGGAAGGCGGGGGTTCCTGGGTGGCTCAGTCGGTTAGAATTCTGACTCTTGGTTTCGGCTCAGGTCATGATCTCACAGTTTGTGGGTTCAAGCCCCACATCAAGCCCGCATCGGGCTCTGCGTTGATGGTGCAGAGTCTGTTTGGGATTCTGTCTCCCTTTCTCTCTCTGCCCCTCCCCTGCTCATGCCCTCTCTCTCTCTCTCTCTCTCTCTCTCTCTCTCTCTCTCAAAATAAATAAGTATACTTCAAAAGAATTTTCAAGACCGTGATGACAGAGCATTACCAAGCTTGGGGCCTTTCTGAGCCGGACTCATTGGTCCTATATGACTGCATGGGTCACATGGCCACGAGGCTGGCTCTGGCTGAGGCTGGGGGCTGCCTGATTGCTTTTTGGTGGAGAGAGAGGGGGGCGGAGAGAGAAAGTGTGCGTGCTAATGAAACATGTTATCCCTTTGCAATGTCAGGGGCCATATATATATATATATATATATATATTTATCTGTATATATATTATCTATATATTTATATATAGATAATATTTATAGATAGATAGATAGATATATTCTTTTTTTCCCTCACCGAGAGGAGGTTTTCAGAATGGCCCATGCCTGACCACGGATGCAAGTGGCTCGAGGGCCTTCCCTCTGAAGGAGATGGACCACTGAGGCTGGCTCTAAGGAGGCCCACCTAGCCGCATGCTGGCATAAGAAATCAGATGATTTCTGACTTGACCCTGCAGGTCTGCTGCGAGGTGGGAGTAATAAAACTGATTAAAAAGCACTTGGAAAGCATATGCTTTTCAAAGACCGTATAAATGCTAAACGATGACCCCAATATAAAAAACTCCCCACATTCTGATTCCAAACGTCTTTGCCAAGGGTGGGTTGTTGACTCCGATGAATGTTTCAGGTGGCCTGCTCCGGCCCTCATGGCTTCTTCCCCGGGGGTGGGGGGGGGGCATGTCAAGGGACACGGAGAGCAGGTGCATGAGGCTTGTTCAATTAAAGAAACATTTCGTGCTTGGGAAGTAAAGGGTTTTCATCGGAGCAGGATCCAGGGTCAGTATGTGCAGATACGAAGCCACGCGGTGGCCCAAGCTTCAGCCATTCCCATCAGCCCTGTCCCAGGAGCGCGACCGCGACGTAAATTACAGCAGAGTTGGTTTTCCAGCAGACTACGTGGGTCTGGATTTTGTAGGGGCTTAAAAATGAGAGAGGGAGCGAATACCCACCATGAAGGAGGCAGGGCGTGAGGCTGAGTTGGGAGGCGGTGCTTGCTGGTGGGCATGTGTGCATTCTGTTTCCAGTGGGGAGATTGCTAGAATTTTCACCTCCCCGGGGCGCAGCTGATCAAATAGCCCTGGACAGCTTCATCCGGTCTTCTAATCCGTCTCAATTCGCTCCTCGGGCCGTGACAGCTGATTTATGACCAGGCAGTCCCGTTTCTTCCAGAAGTATACAACCTCAGACTTGTACGGGTTCTGAAGCTATTTTCGTTTTAGTTGAGTGGGGGAGAAAAGCTGGCTGCTTCTTTATTACCAAAAAAGAAAGTCTCCAGCTTCTGAAGCCTCAAACCCCCCCTCCCCCCACGCCTCCCTCCACCCTGGGAGAAGCGCACTGAGGAGGACCCGGTGCCAGGTTAGTATCTGCGTTTTATCTCAAGGAGTCAGCGCACGACACTGGGCTTCAGCCTCCATAGGAGGAATGCACGGAGAGGAGTCCGCGAAACTAGTTAAATGTGCGAAAAAGAAATCAGGACACCTGGACAGAGGGAATTACTGAGCCAGAGCCATCGGGCTGTCCCCAAGCCCCGTTGTCACGGGTGTGGGAAAGGCGTCTGCAGGTGCGGTGTCACAGTGGCCTGAACACCGACCGCGTGGTGGTTCCCAGGGTGGCCGACAACCTTGTGACGTGCATTCACCCCAACCGTCCCCTGAAACCGTCTGTGCATTTTCACCCACGGAATTTTGTGTGATGTGGGTGGACGTCTACAATCAGGAGGGTCAGGAAGCACCATCGATGCCTACTCTGCCACCAGATGGGTCGAGGCACAGAATACCGGTACCGTTGAGGGCAGGGGCGCCATCAGAGGCAGACCTCCCATCCTCCAAGGCGGTGGTGTCCCCCGTAGACGCGCAAACTGCGGCGGTAGGGGTGCCGTCTGCCTGCGTCTGAGCCCCGTCCCCTTCCACTCAGCGGCTGCCAATCCTCGGCCCTGTCACTAAACCTCTCGCTCAGCGTCTCCGGCCGTGCATCCATCAAATGGGAGTGACCGTCCCCCCGCTTCAGAGGGTTGTCACGCTGTTGCTTTGCAGAGACAGAGCCGGCCGTCTTGGTGGGAAAAAGGGAAGAGTCGTGGCCAAACTGGGAAGCCTGATCTTTCAGTCGGCCCTAACTGCGGCCTCTCTTGGCCAACCGTGGATGTGGCTTAGGCTCTTTCCTGCTCTGATGAGGAAGTTGAGCGTGGCGGTAAATCACGACCGGCTCAACCACGGTGGAGCCACGTGGCCGTGGTGGGTGACCGTTCGGTGCCCGGGGTGGCTGGCCGGTTAGAGTCTCCTGCCCACGGTGGCTCTTTCATTCTGTGGTCTTTGGCCACGCTTTGGCCTTCGTTTGATGATGCCCAGCACTGCGTTCTACTAGCTGTCCCGGGGAAAGGAGGCAGGAATGCAGTCCTGGTGTTACGGCTGAAAGCAAAGCAAAGAGGTCTTTCTCTGTGGCCTCTGTGATCTGGGGGAATGTGGACTCTGGCCTCATGGCAGCTTCTCTGGCCTTTGAAATATAAAAGTGCCCTAAAAATAACACGACTACAGGGGGGACAGGCAGCTTCGTGTTTTCACAGTGGTATGGTAGAGGTTTCATTTAGTTCTAGAAAAATGACGATCCTTGTTGGTTTTCCCCACCTCATCATCTGTGTAAGGTCGATGTGTCCTTTACTGAGTTAGTTTGTGGGCACATCTCTGTTTCTGCCTTTATATTCATCTTTTATTGACAATGTTGTACCTTTCTTCTTTTTCCTGGCATTGGGCTGACCGGCCGTAGCTCCCGGGATGGGATGGGGAGAGAAAGCCAGTCTCTTCTGTCCTTTTCTGCTCCGCGTGGATCTGGTATCTTCTGTGCACACTGTGAGAAACCATGAGCGTTTGGGTACCTGTGTCTTTGTCTGAGAGCCTACCGTTGTCCTTTGTGTCAGTCACAGCAGTGGCCGTAGAAAGCATCTGCCCTTTATGCCGACAACCTGCATCTCGAGGATATTCTGAGGAACCAACCCCACTTTAGGAGGGCAGAGAAGGGAGTGGGGCAGACGGAGAAGCGTTCCTCTGGGTGTCGTTCGGAAGTGGAAGGTGGATGATGACCTCCACATTCACGGGTCATTCTGGCTCCTTGCGGACCCATGGGGTCAGTGGAGGGGGCTGGGGATCGGCTCATGCTTCCTTTCCAACCTCAGCCATGCAGGGACTCTGCACACGGGTCCGCTGCACACACGCTGCCCCAGGGCCACTCAGTTCTCCCCACTCTCTTCGGTCACTGCCCTACCCTCCTCCCGCATCTTCTCTTTCTAGAAAAAATACAAGCTGTCATTTGTATCAGCGCACAAAACACATCCACACTGGGAATAGAGGTCCAGGAAGCTTCGACTGAAATTAATATTAGCTAACAGGTAGAGACTACATCCTTTATGAAAAAAAAATAATCACAAATCCTAATATTCTCTCTTTAGATTCTCATGATAGCCATATGAGCTATAGGTTTAATTTAATTTAATTTAATTTAATTTAATTTAATTTAATTTAATTTAATTTAATTTAAATTTAATCCTTCATGGAGAAGAAACGGAGCCAAGATGTGAGGAATGAAATCACTTGTGCAGGGTCATTTGGCCACTTGTGGGAGCTGGGGCTTCTCCTGGTCCCCAAACTGCCGAGCCCAATGTGCCTTTAGTTCCTTAGCTTGTTGCAAATTGAACAAAACAGAAAGGAAAGAGGCAGACTTCTTTTGGAGCCTGGTTTCCCATTATGTTGCCATCTGATTCCTTTCAGGGACCAGATCCATGCACTGAGACCATTTTTATCACGTGTAATTCTCACGGCCTGATGAAGTAGGGATAGTGTTGTCCTGGCTTTTTAGAAGCAGAAACTGAGGCCCAGAGAAGTCAAGTGACCTGCACAGGGTCACACAGCCGCTAAGTGGCAGGGCTGGCTGGGAGAGTCTGGACAGTCTGATTCCAGGATTGCAGGACACGTTCCTTTCTTTTCTTCCTTCTTTCTTTCTTTCTTTCTTTCTTTCTTTCTTTCTTTCTTTCTTTCCATTTATTTATTGGGTCATGTTTACTAAGGTATAACTTGCATCTAGTAAAAGTTATCTTTTTTTTTAAAAATTTTTTTTCAACGTTTATTTATTTTTGAGACAGAGAGAGACAGAGCATGAACAGGGGAGGGGCAGAGAGAGAGGGAGACACAGAATCGGAAACAGGCTCCAGGCTCTGAGCCATCAGCCCAGAGCCTGACGCGGGGCTCGAACTCACAGATCGCGAGATCGTGACCTGGCTGAAGTTGGACGCTTAACCGACTGCGCCACCCAGGCGCTCCGAAAAGTTATCTTTTTTAGTTGCATCCTTGTTGAGTTTTGACATGAGTGCTGTCTTATAATTGAGATATCGACTATTTTGCCGCCCCATAAAGTTCTTTGTGTGCCTTTAGAGTCCGCGCCTTCCACCATCCTTAGCTCCAGAACCTACATTCTTCAGCATCGCACCTTAAATAACAATTTCCCCATTTATGATGCAAGCTATTCACACGGTCTCGAGCAGCACATGACACATAGGCTTGTACAGGTGCTTGATAACTGGTAGCCAGAGCATTAGAAAGGTAGGAAAATGATCAAGAGAGTGAGGACAGTCCCGGTTCTCGTAAATCACGCCCACGTCTCAAGCTGCAGAGACGACATCCGGTGATAGAGGAGTCCTTGCCCCTGCATAGCCGCTGCAGCCCCAGTCTATAAATGGGTTTCCGTCCTGTTCCTTAAATGGACACTGCCACCTGCTCACGGGGCCTCTTCGAGCCCATCTGGGAGAGAGGGCTGGGGAGGCTCCCTTCCCACACAGCAAAGAAGAAAGTGCCTCAGGGCCACCTGGGCGGTCACTTTGCTCTGCCCATACCTCCTTCCCCCCATCCCTGCTGGTGGCTGGGAAACCCAGGGCTCTGAGCTGGACAACTGGTTTTAGGAGGACACGTATCTTCCTTCTGGCCCAGAGACAGCATCCTCCCTCCATGTGGTTGGGGGTTCGGGAGAGAATTCAGCCCATGCCTACAGAATTGCACACCCCAAGGAGAGGGGGTTCCCCAAGTGGTACAGAAGGAGGACACCCTCCTTTGTGCTCTGGGCACTGGAGCCCGGGGTGTCCTTGGCTCTCCTCTGTGACTAGGGTTCGGGGGCATCCCGGGTAAGGCCAGCGGTAGATCTTTCTTTTGTGTGCATCTAGTTTTCTGCCCAAGTGGAGAAATCTGGGCTTTCCCATGAGCTTAGACAACAGAACTGTATTGTCCCACAGTCCTGGAAGCTGAAGTCCAAGGGCAAGGCATGAGAAGATTGGCTCCTTCTGAGGCTGTGAGTCAGAATCTGCCCCAGGCTCTCTCCTTGGCTTACAGGTGACCATCTGGTCTTTGCATCTTCCCCCTATGCATGTCTGTGTCCACATTTCCCATTTTTCAAAAATTGTAAATGTTTATTTATTTTGAGAGAGAGAGAGAGAGAGAGAGAAGAGTGAGAGCGAGCATAAGTGGGGCAGGGGCAGAGAGAGAGGGAGACACAGAATCTGAAGCAGGCTCCAGGTTCCGAGCTGTCAGCACAGAGCCCGACGCGGGGCTCGAACTCACGAACCCTGAGATCGTGACCTGAGCCAAAGTCGGATGCTTCACCGACTGAGCCACCCATGCACCCCCACATTTCCCCTTTTTATAAAGTCCTCAGTCATAATTGAATTAGGGCCCATCCTAAGGACCTCATTGGAACTTGATTAGCTCTGTAAGGACCTGGGCTCCTAATAAGGTCACTTTCTGAGGTACTAGAGGTTAATACTCAATTTGAGGGGCACACAGTTCAACAAATAACACTGCTAACACTGTGGTGAATTCCACCCAATTTCAAGGAGCATTCAGAACGTTCCATGCCCCTCATTTTCAAAGAGAATTGACAGCCACACGGTCTTATGCCTCTTTTCGAGCTTTGCTGAATAAACAAAGCAAAGTGATTTTATTGGCATATTTGAGATACGTGGACTTGAAAATTTAGAGACGTTTACTATAAATGAACTTAATAGGACATGAGCTCATCCATGATGAACTCACAAGATACATCGTTAAATATACAAAATTAGAGTCTCCCACATAGAAGCCACTAGATAGCAATTGTTCTCAAAGTTCTAGCAAATACCAGGTATGAAATTGCATGTGTGGTGTGTGGCCGTTTTTATAAAACCGAGACTATATTTGTGCGTGTCCACACAGAAAAAAAAGATGGGAAGGAAACATTCTGGAACATTTCATGAAATGGCAACAAAGATTTACCCTGATGAGTTGGGTTATATGCAGTTTTATGCTTTCCTCTTTGTACATTTATTTTCCGAAACGTTCAAATAGATAACAGTGTTATTTGAAGAGGAAATTGGCACAGGGAAGGTTCTTAAGGGGGGAAAATACTAATTTAAAAATGTGGCTGTAGGACAAAGTATAAAGTGCATTTCAATAAGACAAACCACGCACGAATTCCTAAAAATGAGGGTCCTTTTGTAAATGTTCTGCCTAACCCACAGCAGTGCTAATTATTTCTAATACCATAAAGGTCAGGATGAAAATGCTAGGGGCAGAATATAGCATCTGGGGTGGAATTTTGGCCTTTGTGTCTTTCCTGGGTGAGAGCGGGCACACCGAAGGGGCTGAAAAATTACGGGGGTTACTTCACTTGTCTTTGAAGATCCCATCGCTTTTTTTTTTCTTTCTTTTTTTGGCCAGCCATTTTTTTTTTTTTTAAACCCTTCCAGCCGAAGTTCTCTTTTGACGTTCGTTCCTATACCTTTAGGGACTAAATTAGTAGAGTTTCTAATGCTCCATTTTCAGAATGTTACTAGGAGAATTGTAGGCGATTTAAAATATCAGTGGCAAGAAATTAAATCCATTCTGTCCTTATCACCTAATGTTGGCATAAAAGTCACTTCTGCTCTTCAGACAAATCCAGGGACTTTGATTTGGAGGAGGCTTTTAATGACGTGGCTTTGATGTTCCCAAGAAGCCATTCAATGATCGTAGCAGCCCCAAGCAATCATCAACTACTTTCTGGCCGACCAGCCCATTTCACTGTGCTGGGGCCATGGATTTTGCTCCACTGTTCATTTAAAGTCTGATATTTCATCCAAGAGACTCATGAACCTCTGTCAATAAAATGTTAACTATCATTCCATGGAGGGGCGCCTGGGTGGCTCAGTCGGTTAAGCGTCCGACTTCAACTCAGGTCATGATCTCGAGGTCAACGGGTTCGAGCCCCGTGTCGGGCTCTGTGCTGACAGCTCAGAGCCTGGAGCCTGTTTCAGATTCTGTGTCGCCCTCTCTCTCTCTGCCCTTCCCCAGCTTGCTCACGCTCTCTCTCTCAAAGATAAATAAACATTAAAAAATTTGTTTTAATTTAAAAAATTAAAATAAATTCTAAAAAGCTGTAGCAACATGCCTTTTTGTTTCTTGATAAACACGGTGACTGAGAGAAAACACAGAGAAAGTGCTGGGAAGGGTGCACTGAGGTCTGTGGGGTCGGTCCCCGTCTTGATGTCTCTCCAGTGTAGGGCATGGATTCTGAGAACCTGTCCGAAACGCCAAGGTCCCCGTGTGCAGCCCACACCACAGGCAGACAGATTTGCGTTTTTCTTCCTACTTGGGAGCCATCTGAGGAGCTGCTCATCACGATGTTACCATTTCAGGCACAATAGAAACCCTGAAACCATTGGAAATATGAATATCGACAACAGCAGGACAGCACCAAGGAGAAAAATTACTTAGGAGAAAACGCATCCCCAGGGGATAGATGGTGTTAAGTTGCACCTGCTTCCGAGGCAGCATGGGAATGAGATGGGTTTTTCTTTCCTTCTTTTGCCAAATCTCTACAACTGGTTGGCAGACAGAAGCCAAGAGAGGCCAGATGGTGGGAAGAGACAGCAACGTGCTTTAAAAAAAAAAATGCCTTCAAACAAGTACTTTGCCTTCTCTTGATATAGAGATGCCATCCAGTTGATATCACCGAGTAATGCCCACTGTGGCCCGCGCTGTCGTTGATGGACAGGGAGAGCACGCCTACTCACTGCCAGGTCCCGACTCGTGGCCGGCAGGAGCCAGAGTCGCCATCTTTCCTTCTCAGAGGCAGGGACAGAGACTCCAGTAAGGGATGTCCCCAGGGATGCCCTGCTGGTTGGGGTGCCGTGACTCACACTGAGCAAAATATGGAAAAACCCCCACGACTCCCACTCACTCCTGTGTGAATCGTGGTCCCTCACCTGCGTCCCCGGCCTTAGTCCCCTTGAGTCAGGCTCTTACCCCAGTTCGTTGAGATGACTGGTTTATTCTCTGTCTGTCCCGCCAGGTGGTGGGCCAAACAAAGTCAGACACTGTGTCCCCTTCTCCTGGGGACCTTCAGGGCCCAGCCTAGCACCTGGCTCATCGGAGAAAATAAACAGTCCAGGAACTCGAGTCTCTCCCCCAGGTTGAGTCCAGGCCTCTGTCTGACGCCGAATCTGCACACTTCACTGCACATGGCTTTGCATATCGGTGAACGTGCCTCGTTGACAATCCGCTTTGGAAAAGGATCTTTTATTTCTTAGCCTGGGAGGGACCAAAGCCCTTTAGCTGGAGTATTTTGCTTCTGCAACAGCAGCGAGAGGCTGGAGTCAGGATCGTGTACAACCAGTTTCACTTCTTTCCCGATGGCTTGATAATAGGACTGAGAAGTCACGTCTTTGGGAGCCGGAGGCTGCCGTGGACCTCGTTCCAAGAGGGTTTTGTCTTTTCTCCAGTGTTGCCAAAGCAAATGCACGCACAGAAATCTTTCCAATATTTGGTGGCAAGATAGATGAGTCCCTTGGGGAGACTGAGGAAGAAGGGGTGGAGAGTGGCTGGGACCCTGGGGATGGCCTGGGACACATACTCGAGAAGGCTCTTTATTCCCCAAGCCTGGGCGGGGTGGGGGTGGGGGCTTTGGAAAGGGCAACCCTCTAGTCAAATCAAATCTCACTAAACCAAATATCAAGCCAATGCAGATACAATACAGATTTAGCCACTTACATGTACAAGGGTAGCTTCAGAAAATATTCTCGGACTGTCGTTTGGACCCTAAATTTAACCTGCTAAAAATTCATTTCACATTTCCTTCTCTTCAAACTTCTGGAATGAAAAGTAAATATCTTTTAACAGGAACCCGTGTTTCATCCTGTAACTGAAACTGTGTGTTCTGGTTGAATGATTTTCTAAGTAGACGTAATCTGTCCGGCGTTCCGAGTTTGCACCGATGAAGAGGGAGGTTCTGCAAATTCAGTCTCATCTACGACGCAGGAGAGTAACATACCAATTTTATAGGTATCCACGGCAAAGTGTTCTTTGTGTTCTGGAAATTGTGTAATAAAAACTCATACCGTGACGGCCTGAGCTCATAACCTACAGTTGTGGCCCCTGAGAAAGCTAAGAATGGAGGTTTTCAAAGACTGTAATAGAATAATTTTCTAAATCCTTGAAATGACTTAACTTCTTGAATCTTTTACTTACTTTGGGGAAACGTGTGACCAGTGCCTGGTGGAGCCGTACAGAGCCTGAGGCCAAGGGAAGGGTCAGTCTTACGGGCGGCCCTGTCTTTATGTGCAGTGTTGATGTTTATCCAAACTTTTTATACTTCTTTTGATTTTCTTTTTTTTTTTTTAATTTTTTTTTCAACGTTTATTTATTTTTGGGACAGAGAGAGACAGAGCATGAACGGGGGAGGGACAGAGAGAGAGGGAGACACAGAATCGGAAACAGGCTCCAGGCTCTGAGCCGTCAGCCCAGAGCCCGACGCGGGGCTCGAACTCCCGGACCGCGAGATCGTGACCTGGCTGAAGTCGGACGCTTAACCGACTGCGCCACCCAGGCGCCCCACTTCTTTTGATTTTCTAAAGTATTGCCTTAAAATGTTGTCTTTTTTTTAAAGCTCTCTTGGGGTGTTGACAAATAAAACTGTAACATACTTACAGAGTACAATGTAATGAATGGATTGGTATACGCTCACATTGTGAAAGATTCCCACCCTTGGGGTAACCAACGACCACAAATCTCACCTCACATGTTTACCTTTGGTTTTTAGTGGGAACCCTTAGGTTCTACTCTTTTGGCAAATTTCGATTCTACAACACACTGTTATCAATAGTTACCATGTTATACGTTAGATCCTCAGACTTTGTTCATCTTATAACTGCAAGTTTGTACCTTTTTAGCAACCTCCCCCTATTCGCGCCCCCCAGCCCCTGGCAACCCCCTTCTACTCTGTTTCTATGAGTTTGTCTTCCTCCCTCCCTCCTTCCTCCTTCCTTCCTTCCTTCCTTCCTTCCTTCCTTCCTTCCTTCCTTCCTTCTTTTCCTTCCCTCTTTCCTCCTTCCCTCTCTCTCTTTCTCTCTCTCCATTTCTTTCCTTCCATCCTTCCTTCCTTCCTTCCTTTTTTCTTCTTTCGTTCCTCCTTCCCTCTCTCTTTCTCTCTCTTCTCTTTCTCTCTCTCCATTTCTTTCTTTCCTTCCTTCCTTCCTTCCTTCCTTCCATCCTTCCTTCATTCCTTCCTTTTTTCCTTCTTTCATTCCTCCTTCCCTCTCTCTTTCTCTCTCTCCATTTCTTTCTTTCCTTCCTTCCTTCCTTCCTTCCTTTTTTCCTTCTTTCATTCCTCCTTCCCTCTCTCTTTCTCTCTCTCCATTTCTTTCTTTCCTTCCTTCCTTCCTTCCATCCTTCCTTCATTCCTTCCTTTTTTCCTTCTTTCATTCCTCCTTCCCTCTCTCTTTCTCTCTCTTCTCTTTCTTTCTCTCCATTTCTTTCTTTCCTTCCTTCCTTCCTTCCTTCCTTCCTTCCTTCCCCCCCGCCTTCTTTCTTTCCTTCCTTCCCTCTCTCTCTTTCTCTTTCTCTCTCTCCATTCCTTTCTTTCCTTCCTTCCTTCCTTCCTCCTTTCCTCCCTCCTGTCTTTCTCCCTCTCTCTTTCTCTCTCCCTCTCTCTCCCTTTCCTTCCTTCCTTGCCCTCTCTCTCCCCCTTTCCTCTTTCTTTCTTTCTTTCTTTCTTTCTTTCTTTCTTTCTTTCCCTTTTCCCACATATAAGTGTTTATATAATTGTTTGTCTTAATTAATGACTTTTTTGGTGCCCCCTTACATTTTGTGTCTGATGCGAATGCCTCACTCACATTACCCAATGGTGGCTACTCCAAGGACACCAAGATTTTGTAGTAGATCTCACAAGGAAGGATAGAGGACGGAGGAGTAATGCAGTCACTCGTTCTCAAAGGAAGGGTGATTTTACCATGAGCATGCAATAAGGTTGCTTCTGGGTCTATGTGTGAAGGTTGGGGCACCTCCCCCTTTCCTACCGCAGCTGGCACCATTAGGACATGGGTACACAGTGATGTGTGCACACGCCTAGATGCGGCCTACAGGTGATCAGACGTACCTCAGTCTCCAGTCTAAGCTCAAAGTACAAGAAGAAATGGATCCAAAGCCACTTATTTACTGGAAAGTAGTCGTGGCCAATTCCGCTAGTGGAGTATCTCCTATGAAGGGATTGTCCGTGAGTTTGCAACTTGGTTGAAAGAGTCAGCCAGACAAATGTACGTGCTGAGTCAGACACCGCTCAGATGTCACTTCAGGCTCTGTCGGTGAGGATCCCGTGGGTGGCCGGCTCAGCGCGGGCTCCACCGGCTTCAGGGAGGTGTGAGGCGACAGCACGCAGCTCCGGCCATGCCAGGAGTCTCCACCTCTGAATCTCGTGTTCTGGGGCTTCCTCCCAGTCCCCTGGCAGATTCCAGCTTCGAGACATCGCCCAGTCTAGAAGCACCAGGAACTGACACTTGGTGGAGTGGGTCTGGACTGGCGAGGGACAGGGGCTGGTGGCTCACTGGCTTACCTTTCCTCCCCTGGGTCCGCTGGGTCACACAGCTCTCAGAGGGGCAAGGTCAGGGTCAGGCGCACCTGGATGGCCGGCTTATGATGGGTCTGCCTTCTCTCCTTTCTTCCTCTCTAACAAAGGGTATTGCAAATGCCATTTGCCCAGGCTCTGCTTTCTGGGAAACCAAATGAAGACAGATTCCTTGTTATTTCCCTGCAGCCCTTGGCGCAGTGGGACTGTCAGAAAAATTCCTTCAAAATTTATACCTTGAAGTACCAATCCTGCCTTTTTTATGGGTACATGGCATGTACTAGATTTTCAGAAGAAACTGTCACCCACCCAGTCTTCATTTAGGCTCCTTTTAATTGGGACTTTATTAAATTCTGACATGCTAGCTTTTTGTAAGTTAACATCCCTAGGGAAGGACACTTCCCCTCTGAGACCCCGGTGAGTTGCTTGGCAAGTGTGTGAGGGTTGAGGACAGTCCTCTCTGGCACTGGTTCTGCCTCTTTCCCTCCCGTCTTCTCCCTGCTTCTCTGCAGATTCTGCAGCAGTCGTGCCGACCAGCAGCCTGGACTGGAGAAGGTTCCTTAGATGGCTATTTAGCGTTTCCTTTTGTTTGTTCAATTTTTTAAATGTTTACTCATTTTTGAGAGACAGAGAGACAGAGAGTGAGTGGGGAAGGGGCAGAGAGAGAGGGAGACACAGAATCCGAAGCAGGCTCCAGTCTCTGAGCCGTCGGCACAGAGCCTGACACGGGGCTCGAACCCACAAACCAGGAGATCATGACCTGAGCCGGATTCAGACGCTCAACCGACTGAGCCACCCAGGCTCTTTAGCATTTCCTAATGGTGAAATGAAGGCAATATAGGGAGGTAGTTTTCAGGAAAATGCGTCTGTGTTCTCATAAGCTGAGTAGTTGTCTCATTGGTGATCATAAAGGCAAATTCAGTGGAAGCTTTCTCACACGAGACCCTCTGTCCCTTCAAGAGGTCTTGGGGACGATGACAGAGACACTGTCTTGATACGTTGGAAGAGAGAATGCCATTGTGTCTGAGGAGATGAGCACAGAGCTGGCTTGAGCGGCAGGGATGCTGATTTCGGATGGCCGAGGAGGGAAGGGTCTGTTATTCTTCAGACACTTAGGAGGGCGTGGAAGAAGGTTCTGGGTTTGTGGTGGGACGAGATGTGGTGGACGGTCCCAGACAGGAGTGTTTCATGAATGTGAAGTTGTTAGGGTGGCGGTGGGGGTCGGGGGAGGCTGGAGTGGACCAGGAGGGGACCCGAATGAGAGCATCTGTGCCAAAGGCCGTGACAAGGGGCGGACAGCAACAACCATGGCGATAAAGCAGTCGGGTGTGATGACCGCCGTAGACCCCCAGAATGGGAGAGCTCTTGGATTGTTCTCCGCTGCTCTCAGCCTTCCCCAAGAAATGCTGCAAGGTCTCAGAGAATTCTGAAAAGAGATCCTCCCGGTGAATAGTTCTCTTTTGTCAGGATCATTTTCTGATCATCTCTCGTGACGCCTATCAGTTTCACCTTGCCTCCATCATATAAGACCTGACACTAAACCCCTTTCTTAGAGATCCTGAAAAAATGAACTCCTTTTCTTCCCTGTGCACCTCTCATGTTGGATCTCCTCGGGTTTCTACAATGTGACCTTTGATGGAACGAAGTATCTGTGACATTTGAAAGGTGTCAGTGTTGAAGGTTTTTAAAGACAGTGAGGGTTGACTGTGCATCTATTCTGCATCCGTATGCCATTTAGTTCGACTTTATTCAGCTCTCCAACCCTGTCCTTTTATTCTCTGAGAGTTGCTTTTTCCCCCCGGCCCCTCCCTGGGTTACGCGGGGAGGGATGGAAGGCGTAAACACTGGAGTAGTTCAGTCGCCAACAGCTGCCGCAGAGCCAGCTGGATCCTCCGCATGGGTGGTCCGATTCCCTCCAGGAACAGCCACCTCACCGCCTTGAGGTTGAAAAGGGGACTTCGAAACAAGCGCAGGCGAGAAGAAGGGGGCCTTTTACTGGTAAATCTGTATTGAAAAAATGTGTAATTTATTTAAATGGAGATGATGCATGCTCTTGGTTGACTGTTCAGCCGATGATGCCGTGGCGTCATCACCCTGCATGGCACGGGCCCTCCTCGAAGTGTGATGAAGAAGAGTTGATGTCTGGTTAAGCAGTGTAGCCTTTCTCCATAAGAACACACCGGCAGGTCTAGCATTCTGAAAACTCAAGGTGTTCTACATTAGACATGAAGACGGGGCCCACGTGTATACAGTCTTTCCAACTTGGCCATTCCTTCCACCTCCTGCCACAGAGAAGTGGTTTACCTTCCCAGAACGGGACAGAGCACCCCTGAATTGGGTGGGCAATTTGCACTTCACATTGACCGGGATAGGGTGTGTGGCAGGCTGGGCGAGCCCCGGGACGCTTGGCTTTGCCACATTCTCCTGAGTAACCATCTGCGCGGGGCATCAGGAGTCCGTAGGGATGGTTCACTCGGTTTACGTGAGTCTTTACCATTCACCCGATTTATTTACACTAATTAGGACCTGAAAGCAAGATTTTTCCGGATGATCCCTTGACTGTTAATCAAGGGTGGACTAAGGATCTGGGAATTTCTTATGACAACATTGAACGCTAATGGGAGCTGATAATTATTTTCATGGTACTGTTTTTAGGCTGGAGTCCTCGACCCAAATATAAATTTTGAGGATATCCTTATCCCTCAGTGAGAGTCATCTGTAGTGGTTTTCTCCTTGTTTAGCACTCCGCCTCTGTCTCTTTCCAGGATCCTATCTGAATAGTTAGTAACAATGACAATTCCTGCAAGACGCTAACCTCTGGGCATGGAAATTCTGTCTGTAGTCTTTTTTTTTTTAAAAAAAAATTTTTTTTAACGTTTATTTATTTTTGAGACAGAGAGAGACAGAGCATGAACGGGGGAGGGGCAGAGAGAGAGGGAGACACAGAATCGGAAACAGGCTCCAGGCTCCGAGCCGTCAGCCCAGAGCCCGACGTGGGGCTCGAACTCACGGACCGCGAGATCGTGACCTGGGCGGAAGTCGGCCGCTTAACCGACTGAGCCACCCAGGCGCCCCATGTCTGTAGTCTTAATGTGCTACCTACTAGCTTCTGACCTTGGACAAATCAGGCTCCCTTCCTGGCTTCATTTTCTTCACTCGAAAGTTAGAAACTTTATCATCTCTTCAATCTTGTTCGACCTGAAGCACATTTTCTGAGAATGACCAGAAAATTGGATTGACACAATGCTTCTCTCTCCACGGCCTACAACAACTCTGAGCATGATGTTAAAGACAGTAGTTGCGTAAGCTCTGAAGAAACGTGTTTGTATGTTGACATGTGTAGTGCATTTCCCACGGCTCCCTAGACCTCATGGCTGGAGAATCTTGCCCAGCGACCCAAGACTAACCATAAGAGGCCAGCCTGGTAAAATGAAAGTGCACAAGGTAGGCTTAAACAAGGACGGAAAGGTGTCTCAACAGTAGGCGAAGCTGACTAAACATAATAATTTTTTAGTTGATTAACATTTTTCTTTAACAATAAGACCCTGGACATTGTGATTAGAATGACAACGGCCATCGCTGGCAAAAACGACAATTCTCATCTTCTCGACGGTTGGCACAAAGTCTTGGCCGTCCTCCTCATATTCCAGATGAGGTTTTGGTCAGTCGACAACAGCTTCCCATCTGGTGCTCCTTGGATGTGGGTCGTGGGGGGCGGGGGGGGGGGGGCAGTCTGTGCAACTTGAACAGATCCTTCCTGGGGTTGACCCTTTCCTGGTCTCATGAGCACCACGTTTTAACCATCTGAGCTAAAGTAACACAGAATGTGATATAATGCAACAGATATTTGCAGCACCAGAAGAGATGAAAAATAATCCTGAATACATCTGATAACAATTTCTCTCTCTCTCTTTTTTTATGCCCTTAGCGACAAGGCACTGGGGCAACCAATGGAAAAGACAAGACGTCTGGCGAAAATGGTAAGCCAACGTGCGTAGTCTAGACATTTACTTTTGCCGCCTCTGCGGCCTCGTGCGCGCGGCGCGCGTGGGTAATAACGCCTCCTATCCAAACCAGCTTACCAGCCGTGTTTGTGCCTCAGGTTAGAGCGGATCCGAGCAACCTACGGCGTGCGCCATGGTCCGGTTGTTGCAAAGAAAACCAAGCTATAGCTGCACGCGGTGATAAGTCCTTCCCAGAGGAGGACTCCCGTTTTGGGCGACGTGATAATTACAATGCAAATATAGTTCTGTGCTTTCTTCATTAGGGCTGGTGAGAATCGTCGGAGTTGTTGTGAGGATAAAATGAGATCACGTGACACAAGCGCTCGGAAAGCTGTGAAGCGCTCAGCTCCGGGCGGGAGGCTCTGCAGCCTGCCTCGCGTCCCAGCCCCCCCCCCCCCCCCCCCCTCCCCGGACTTAGGACACAGAGCTCCGCGCTGGCCCCAGGGAGGTCTGGATCCCGGAGGGTCGTGAGTGTGCTGCAGAGGCCAAAGCGCGTGCACGCCGGGCTGCGGTCTCCAGCCGGCCTGGATCTGCAGGAGCGATCGACATGCACAGGATCTGAGGCTTGGAGGGGGCGCGCCGGGTGCTAGCCCGCCCCCCCCCGCCCCCCCCCCCCCAGCTTTAGCGGGTGAAGGGAAGGACGCATGCTAATGGGGACCAGAGTGTGCCCCCGATGAGGTGGGGTTCCAGATGTCGTCACTTTGTGTCGATGATCAAATGAACTCACGTTTCTGGAACGCGGGTCCCGCCTCCTGCCGGAAGGGGTCTGTGCCGGTGCCCGTTCCTCCGGGGGGTGGTGCCCCTCTCAGTACCGGCTGCAGAAACTCCCAGCCGGCCTTCAGGGGCCGCTGCCCGAGTCTGCGCTGGGGCCCGAGCGAGACCCAGGTGCCGGAAAGTTCGTTCCTCGGTGCGGCAAGGTCAGTGGGCCGACCCCGGGGTGAAAGGGCATTGTGTGGATGGGGAGAGGGGTTGGTGGCCAAGAGTGCCCTGATCGCAGTGGGGAGGGGGGGCACCGGTCTTTTCCGTGTGACGCGGGGGGTGGGCTGCTGGCGGCAGGAGGGGAGCTGTGCAGACCCGGGGTGGGGGGGGGGGGCGGCGGCCCCCTCTCCCCGGTTGGTGGCACGGTGGCCGCCATCCCTTCCCGGACCCCACCGCCCCGCGATCCCGGGTCTGGAAGACCACGGGGAGCTGTCGTTTTTGTTGGTTTTGTCCGTCGACGGTTCCCATGGGAGAAACTAAAAGGGGGAAGATCGTTTTAAAAAAGGTTTAGGTACTAGTTCAGTAAAAATAAAGCGATAAACCCCTGACATGTTCACGCAAGTCGCATTTTAAAATAGAGAGTAATTGCATTCTCCAAAACAGAAAAAACTCTTTAGTGAAAGAGTGGCAACGTTTTCCATTTTTGCAAACCTCTTTAATGTCTGACTTAATAGAAGCCAGCTGCCTCCGCGTTCCATCCGGCGACGTCGGGTCACGTGGCCGCAGGAAAATTCCACTGTGCCCTCGTGAGAGAACTCGGTTTAACAAAGCATTATTGTATTAGTATTTATAACAAATAATTCTGATGTGAGCGCTTCCTCAGAGGAGGGCAGCACCCCCAGGGCGCCTGGTTCACACCGTGAGAGCTACTGTGGCTCCTGTGTCAGCCGCGAGGAGCCGGGAGTCTGCAGGGAAGGCAGAGTCAGGGCCCAAAGGGGGCCCAGTCCCTCCTGGTCACTGTCTCTGCCCCATGGCTCCACCCTGGCGTCAGACCCATAGGCGCTGGGAAGCATGCGGACACGCTCGGTGCTTTGCACCCAAGAGAATTGTCAGCTGTTACAGAAGACATGCCTTCCTGCCATTGTTCTTTTAAAAGTAATTAATTTTATTTTTGGGGGGGGGGGTGCAGAGAGAAAGGGAGAGAGAGATTTTTATTTTAGTTTTTTATTGATTTATTTGTTTTTTTTATTTTTTTTATTTTTTATTTAAAAAAAATTTTTTTTAACGTTTATTTATTTTTGAGACAGAGAGAGACAGAGCATGAGCAGGGGAGGAGCAGAGAGAGAGGGAGACACAGAATCTGAAACAGGCTCCAGGCTCTGAGCAGTCAGCACAGAGCCGGACGCCGGGCTCGAACTCACGGACCGCGAGATCATGACCTGGGCCGAAGCCAGACGCTTAACTGACCGAGCCACCCAGGCGCCCCTTATTGATTTATTTTGAAAGAGACAGAGAGTGAGCAGGGGAGGGGCAGAGAGAGAGAGGGAGAGAGAGAATCCCAAGCAGGCTCCTCGCTGCCAGCACCGAGCCCGAGGCAGGGCTCGAACTCATGAACTAACAAGATCATGACCTGAGCTGAAACCGAGAGTCTGATACTCGACTGAGCCACCTAGGCGCCCAAGGGAGAGAGAGTCTTGAGCAGACTCCACGCTCAGCGTGGAGCCCAACGTGGGGCTCAGTCCCCCCACCCCAGGATTATGACCTGAGTTGAAATCAAGAGTCTAACGGTCAGTTGACTGAGCCACCCAGGCACCCCATCTGAGGTTCCATTCTGAGGCATGTAATTTCTTTCAGCCAAAACCTGATCCCTTCTAGTGAAAACTAAATGTGTCTTTTCTGGAGGTATGAAAATTAGTGGAAAGAAAAATGCGAGACGCTGTGGATAAAGGAACAACCCGGTGGTGGTTGGGGTGAAGCCTTCTGGAAGAGGTCTAAAAGACATTTTCCTAAAAATCTAAGACACTTAGTTCTTAAATTTCTTAATTTTCTTAAATTTATAGTATGAGAATGTCATCTTGGAATTTGTTTTAAACTAATATTACATTCCATTGAAATTCAAATTATTTTACTCTGTCATCACAGGAGGGAGATCTTTTGTCTGAATGTATATTTCCTATTAACACAAATGAAGGTGCCCGCATATGTTGAAGGAACAGGGACCCACCAAGATGTTCTGAGAGGTGGGCAGTAGTTAAACACAAAAGGATCATCCCCAAATTTCATTATTGTCCACAAGTGTTCTCATTGCAACTATTATAAATGTACTTTAGGCCTTCATTTTACCACTTAAAGCCAAACAGACTGTAGGAGTGAGGAGTGAGGGGCTCCACATTCTTGGTCAGATCACCAGATCACAGAAGACACAAGTCAGACGTGTTAAAGCTCCAGAGGGATCCAGACGGTCGGCTCTGCTGGAATTTTGTGACATTAAATATTATCTCAAGAGGGCCAGTGACAGGGACTCTGGGTTCTTGGTATCCCAAGATTATTTTTACTGCTGGTGTTGTTGCTGTGGATGTGAACGAGGACGTTTATCCACATTACATTCAGAATGCCCCTGAATTCTTCCTCAGTCTCTGGGATGCCAACCTCTGGACACACAACCCAGCAAATTCGAATGTTTTCCATCACATCTGACAGGTCTTTCAGAAGTTTTAGGGTTATATTTTTTATTTTTATTTTTTAACGTTTATTATTTACTTTTGAGAGAGCGAGAGAGAGACAGAACGTGAGCAGGGGTGGGGCAGAGAGAGGGAGACACAGAATCCAAAGCAGGCTCCAGGCTCCGAGCCGTCAGCACAGAGCCTGACATGGGACTCGAACCCATGAACCGTGAGATCATGACCTAGGTGAAAGTCGGACACTTGATTGACTGAGCCACCCAGGCGCCCTGAGGGGTATATTTTTTAGTTAAAAAATGAATTTGTTAGGATCTTGTTAGTTCTGGGGCGCCTGGGTTATTAAATGTCCGACGTCAGCTCATGTCATGATCTCACGGTTCGCCAGTTCGAGCCCCGCATCGGGTTCTCTGCTGTCAGCTCAGAGCCTGCTTCAGATCCTCTGTCTCTCTCGCTCTCTGGCCCTCCCCCACTTGCACGTGAGGCTGTGCTCTCTCTCTCAAAAATCAATAAACATTTAAAAAGTATTAGGAAAAAGGGGTCTTGTTAGTTCAGAGATATTCATTCCTATATGAACGAACTACCTGCATTGGCTGATTAGTTTGGGCCGAGAACTTCATTTATCCCTTGACACAGTGTTCTTCCTGGAGGGACACAATAATTTGTCACTCCAGTTACAATTCCTGGGCTGTGGTAATCTCACACATGTTTACAAATAGAGACACAAACCATCTGACTCCAGAGTATTCACCTCCAATCACTAGTTTGGACACAAGCAAAAGGTATTTTTCAAGTCAGTAGTTTTCCTCAGTGCCTTAATCTGTATCTTGATACTTGTCATCGGAGGGATTCCAAGAGTTAAAGTTTTTATTGACATAGAAGGTAGAAAAATACTGGAAAGAGCGTGGCCTCTGGGAGGCCTCCAGTCTGAAGGAAAGATTTACGAATAATAAACCTCTGGCAGAGCTTATGTTCAGAGCCTGGAGGCTTACCCCAGCGAAATTGAATTTCTAAAACTGGAATGGATTTCTCCTGATTTGGTGAGCTGTGATACGTTTGTTTCCAGAAAGTTCTGTCTTTGGAGGTGGAGGGCGTGAGTGCACCTGACTTCAGGAAAGTCTCCCCTCCTATCCAGGCTCTGGGTAGATGTCCAGAAGGAACGTTTTATTCTGCATCACTTGTACCACCTGTGGGGCTCACAGCAGTTGTAATTTCTTTGAGGTGTGAGTGCGCGTGCCAAGATCTCAGGCGCCAGGCTTGAGTAGGTGAGCCCCTTCTTTGGGAAACGGGTTGTGGCTTGAGAAACTTCTAGTAGGTGTGGGGATACGCTAGGATCACATAGCGTGCAGTTTGCTTTGATATGCTTCTATGATCGCTAACAATGAATAAGATCAAATGTTGTACTGGGTGCTCTCTTCTCGTTTTTTTTTTTTTTTATATGAAATTTATTGTCAAATTGGTTTCCATACAACACCCAGTGCTCATCCCAACAGGTGCCCTCCTCAATACCCATCACCCACCCTCCCTGCCCTCCTACCTCCCATCAACCCTCAGCTTGTTCTCAGTTTTTAAGAGTCTCTTATGGTTTGGCTCCCTCCCTCCCTAACTTTTTTTTTTTTTCCATCCCTTCCCCCATGGTCTTCTGTTAAGTTTCTCAGGATCCACATAGGAGTGAAAACATATAGTATCTGTTTTTCTCTGTATGACTTATTTCACTTAGCATAACACTCTCCAGTTCCATCCACATTGCTACAAAAGGCCATATTTTATTCTTTCTCATTGCCATTGCCACGCAGTACTCCATTGTGTGTATAAACCACAATTTCTTTATCCATTCATCAGTTGATGGACATTTAGGCTTTTTCCATAATTTGGCTATTGTTGAGAGTGCTGCTACAAACATTGGGGTCCAAGTGCCCCTATGCATCAGTCCTCCTGTATCCCTAGGGGAAATTCCTAGCAGTGCTCTAGCTGGGTCATAGGGTAGATCTATTGTTAATTTTTTTGAGGAACCTCCACACTGTTTTCCAGAGCAGCTGCACCAGTTTGCATTCCCACCAACAGTGCAAGAGGGTTCCCGTGTCTCCACATCCTCGCCAGCATCTATAGTCTCCTGATTTGTTCATTTTGGCCACTCTGACTGGTGTGAGGTGGTATCTGAGTGTGGTTTTGATTTGTATTTCCCTGATGAGGAGCGACGTTGAGCATCTTTTCATGTGCCTGTTGGCCATCTGGGTGTCTTCTTTAGAGAAGTGTCTATTCATGTTTTCTGCCCATTTCTTCACTGGATTATTTATTTTTCGGGTGTGGAGTTTGGTGAGTTCTGTATAGATTTTGGATGCCCTTTGTCCGATATGTCATTTGCAAATATCTTTTCCCATTCCGTTGGTTGCCTTTTAGTTTTGTTGATTGTTTCCTTTGCAGTGCAGAAGCTTTTTATCTTCGTGAGGTCCCAGTAGTTCATTTTTGCTTTTAATTCCCTTGCCTTTGGGGATATGTCAAGTAAGAAATCACTGCGGCTGAGGTCAGAGAGGTTTTTTCCTGCTTTCTCCTCTAGGGTTTTGATGGTTTTCTGTCTCAGTTTCAGGTCCTTTATCCATTTTGAGTTTATTTTTGTGAATGGTGTGAGAAAGTGGTCTAGTTTCATCCTTCTGCATGTTGCTGTCCAGTTCTCCCAGCACCATTTGTTAAAGAGACTATCTTTTTTCCATTGGATGTTCTTTCCTGCTTTGTCAAAGATTAGTTGGCCATACTTTTGTGGGTCCACTTCTGGAGTCTCTATTCTATTCCGTTGGTCTATGTGTCTGTTTTTGTGCCAATACCATGCTTTCTTGATGATTACAGCTTTGTAGTAGAGACTAAGGTCTGGGATTGTGATGCCTCCTGCTTTGGTCTTCTTCAAAATTACTTTGGCTATTCTGGGTCTTTTGTGGCTCCATACAAATTTTAGGATTTCTTGTTCTAGCTTCGAGAAGAATGCTGGTGCAATTTTGATTGGGATTGCATTGAATGTGTAGATAGCTTTGGGTAGTATTGACATTTTAACAGTATTTATTGTTCCAATCCATGAGCAGGGAATGTTTTTCCATTTCTTTATGTCTTCTTCAGTTTCCTTCATAAGCTTTCTATAGTTTTCAGCATACAGATCTTTTACATCTTTGGTTAGATTTATTCCTAGGTATTTTATGATTCTTGGTGCAATTGTGAATGGGATCAGCTTCTTTATTTGTCTTTCTGTTGCTTCATTTTTAGTGTATAAGAATGCAACTGATTTCTGTACATTGATTTTGTATCCTGCGACTTTGCTGAATTCATGTATCAGTTAGCAGACTTTTGGTGGAGTCTATCGAGTTTTCCATGTATAATATCATGTCATTTGCAAAAAGTGAAAGCTTGACTTCCTCTTTGCCCATTTTGATGCCTTTGATTTCCTTTTGTTGTCTGATTGCTGATGCTAGAACTTCCAACACTATGTTAAACAACAGCGGTGAGAGTGGACATCCCTGTCGTGTTCCTGATCTCAGGGGGAAAGCTCTCAGTTTTTCCCCATTGAGGATGATATTAGCTGTGGGCTTTTTATAAATGGCTTTTATGATGTTTAAGTATGTTCTTTCTATCCCGACTTTCTTGAGGGCTTTTATTAAGAAAGATGCTGAATTTTGTCAAATGCTTTTTCTGCATCAATTGACAGGATCATATGGTTCTTTTCTTTTCTTTTATTAATGTGATGTATCACATTGATTGATTTGCAAATGTCGAACCAGCCCTGCAGCCCAGGAATGAATCCCACTTGATCATGGTGGATAATTCTTTTTATGTGCAGTTGAATTTGATTTGCTAGCATCTTATTGAGAATTTTTTCATCCATATTCATCAGGGATATTGGCTTGTAGTTCTCTTTCTTTCCTGGGTCTCTGTCTGGTTTAGGAATCAAAGTAATGCTGGCTTCATAGAATGAGTCTGGAAGTTTTCCTTCCCTTTCAATTTTTTGGAAAAGCTTGAGAAGGATAGGTATTATCTCTGCTTTAAATGTCTGGTAGACTTTCCCTGGGAAGCCATCTGGTCCTGGACTCTTATTTGTTGGGAGATTTTTGATTACTGATTCAATTTCTTCACTGGTTATGGGTCTGTTCAAGTTTTCTATTTCTTACTGTTTGAGTTTTGGAAGTGTGTGGGTGCTTAGGAATTTGTCCATTTCTTCCAGGTTGTCCAGTTTGTTGGCATATAATTTTTCATAGTATTCCCTGATAATTGCTTGTATTTCTGAGGGATTGGTTGTAATAATTCCATTTTCATTCATGATGTTATCTATTTGGGCCATCTCCCTTTTCTTTTTGAGAAGCCTGACTAGAGGTTTATCAATTTTGTTTATTTTTTCAAAAAACTAACTCTTGGTTTCATTGATCTGCTCTACAGTTTTTTAAGATTCTATATTGTTTGTTTCTGCTCTGATCTTTATTATTTCTCTTCTCCTGCTGGGTTTGGGGTGTCTTTGCTGTTCTGCTTCTATTTCCTTTAGGTATGCCATTAGATTTTGTATTTGGGATTTTTCTTGTGTCTAGAGATAGGCCTGGATGGCAATGTATTTTCCTCTCAGGACTGCCTTCACTGCATCCAAAAGTGTTTGGATCGTTGTCTTTTCATCTTCATTTGTTTCTAAATTTTTTTTTCAACGTTTATTTATTTTTGGGACAGAGAGAGACAGAGCATGAACGGGGGGAGGGGCAGAGAGAGAGAGGGAGACACAGAATCGGAAACAGGCTCCAGGCTCTGAGCCATCAGCCCAGAGCCCGACGCGGGGCTCGAACTCGCGGACCGCGAGATCGTGACCTGGCTAAAGTCGGATGCTTAACCGACTGTGCCACCCAGGCGCCCTTCATCTTCATTTGTTTCCATGTGTTTTAAAATTTCTTCTCTAATTGCCTGGTTGACCCATTCATTCTTTAGTAGGGTGTTCTTTAACCTCCATGCTTTTGGAGGTTTTTCAGACTTTTTCCTGTGGTTGATTTCAGGCTTCATAGCATTGTGGTCTGAAAGTATGCATGGTATGATCTCAATTCTTGTATACTTATGAAGGGCTGTTTTGTGACCCAGTATGTGATCTATCTTGGAGAATGTTCCATATGCACTTGAGAAGAAAGTATATTCAGTTGCTTTGGGATGCAGAGTTCTAAATATATCTGTCAAGTCCATCTGATCCAATGTATCATTCAGGGCCCTTGTTTCTTTATTGATCCTGTGTCTAGATGATCTATCCAGTGTTGTAAGTGGAGTATTAAAGTCCCCTGCAATTACCACATTCTTATCAATAAGGTTGCTTGTGTTTGTGATTAATTGTTTTATATATTTGGGGGCTTCTGTATTTGGCACATAGACATTTATAATTGTTAGCTCTTCCTGATGGATAGACCCTATAATTGTTATACAATGCCCTTATTTATCTCTTGTTACAGCCTTTAATTTAAAGTCTAGTTTGTCTGATGTAAGTATGGCTACTCCACCTTTCTTTTGACTTCCAGTAGCATGATAGATAGTTCTCCATCCCCTCACTTTCATTCTGAAGGTGTCCTCAGGTCTAAAATGAGTCTCTTGTAGTAAGCAAATAGGTGGGTCTTGTTTTTTTTTTTTTTTTTTTTTTTTTATCCATTCTGATACCCTATGTCTTTTGGTTGGAGCATTTAGTCCATGTACATTGGATGGGATGGGTCCAGGAGTGGGATGGGTCCAGGAGAATGATGGGTCCAGGAGTGGGATGGGTGTGGGAGGGGGATGGGTCCGGGAGAGGGATGGGTCCGGGAGGGGGATGGGTCCGGGAGGGGGATGGGTCCAGGAACAGAGGTGACTGAGTGCTCTCTCTTGAGCCGGAGAGGGACCGTCAGTTCTGGCAGGAGGCGCTGCCTGGCTGATCCTGCTTGTGTGCACAGGAAGTTTGGATGGAAGGCAAGAGGAATAAACGCAGTTTCTAGAAAGACTACAGAGGCATCACGCCATGCCACCGCCTAAAGCAGGGAGGTGACCTGGTTCTGCTTCGAAGGCAGATGCGATAGACCAGGGTTGAGGGCTGATGGAGAGAAAGCCGTGGCCCCTCAGTGTGGATTTGTGGCGTGCATCTTGGCTGGCGTGTGCAGGCATCTGGAAGGCAGGGATTTGTGAAGCCCTGCTCCACACCGAGATCTAATATGCCAACTCTGTATAAATCCCCATAGGAGTTCAGGCGGGAATTTACCATCTTCTGCTAAGCCTCCCAGAAAAGGGGGGGGAAATAGGATGTCGAGCAGCAAAATGTATCCGAAATATGCTGTTTAAAATGTTTCCAGCCTGCACCTGGCTGCGGGAAAAGCACTTCCCCAAAGTTATCAATCTCTAGGTGTGCAACAATTACCAGCCCGGAAAGCTCTAAATCTGTCTCCGGCTGGCGTAATAAAGCCGGGAGCTGCATGAAGCCCGGAGTTCGCCTGTGCTGACATATTGTGAAAACTGCCACGAATGCCACGGACACATGAAGCTTTCAAGGCAAAAAATCAAATGACTCTGGGCTCCATCTGGGGCCTCTTGGCCCATTCTCTCCTTCTTTTTCCGGTCTCAAAGCAACCAGCATAAAAACAAAACAAAACAAAATCCAAACAAGAAGCACTAACAGGGCCTTCAGATATTATACCGGGATAGTCCCCTTTTGCTGTCAGCGTCCAACACTCTGAAGATCTGTATTCCAGAAGGAAGGGATGGGCACACAAGGTTGCTTCTGATATTGATCCAGAGGGAGACAGAATGAAATCGGAATTGCTTATTAAGCCGGGTCTTTAAACCACCAGGGTCTCCGCACAAACCTGGTCAGTGGGTAATGTTGTTCAACAAGTGAGTCGATTCCGTGTGAAGGTTATTTTAGGGATTAGTGCTGACAGGAAATTTATTTCTGTTAATCTTAGTTATATGAGCCATTTTTTTTTGTTTTTTGTTTTTGCCTCTCAGGTTGGGCATGTTAATAACTTTAGTGTGCAGATAATACCTTGGATAAATATGGTGCTTCTAATCCGCTGTCTTGGAGTAAACGCGCTTGAACGATTGTCAGTAGGAGTCGAGATTTGTAGCTGTGCCTAGTTGTCATTCTCTACATCTGTATATTTTGCGTAGCTTAAAATGCTCTCATGCATGACCTTCTGTCAAGGCAGCCTTGGGAGGTGCGTAGGGAGGCTGCGTCAGGCAGAGCTCCCCGTGACGTCGGTGAATTGTCCAAGGTCACACCAATCAGAAGAAAACGATTTTGGTTATCTGGCCAGCAGTGTAGACACTCCAGGTTGTCTCCACAGACACTCACTCCTGAGATTCCTCCTGACCTGGGGTCTTGGTTGTAAACTGGCAACTAGGGTGGGTTGGGGTCTGAGCCCATGGAACAGAATGAGGTTCACAGGCTTACATCCTGGCCAAGCCAGAAACCATAGTCTCCACAGCACTGTTATCTCATCAACTTAGTTAACCAGCCTCTGGAAAATATGTGTGATGTCAGACTCATTACAGGGTCAGCCACATTAATTTTTAAAATTAAAACATTGAAGCAGTATGCTAATTTATGGGCTTATCCATATTTTTCACTTTTTTTCCTCCCTCCCTCCCTCCACCCCTCCTTCCTTCCTTCCTCCTTTTTGAGATTGAACATTGGATAACTTTAGACCAGCCGAAGATAGAATTCTGTTTCCTATCATATGGAGAAGGCCCATATGCCTTGGTGAAAAGCTGAAGGTAGAAATTATGCCCAAAGAATTGCTGTTTAAGGTCTTTTTAAGCCTACAAAGCAGCTTGTAAGCAGGAAAATGGTGATCCTTCCTTTCTTTGGAACCCCTCCTTAACTAGGACACAGGAACATTTCATATTCTGCTAATCAATTATTCGTATGGAAATAATATTTCTCAAGTGCTTGAAAACATTTTGCTCTTTTAAGCACGTGAAACCCTCACAATTTTACTTCTAGAATTAATTTGCACAGCAAGCAGCTTTTCAGAAGAGAAAACCGACTGGCATCTCAGCCTGCGCTCTCTGATAAGATGGTTTAAATTTGTAGGTTTCATATTTGTGAGTTCATCTGCGATTACGGAAGCATGTGTAAATGCTAATGTTCCTTCTTGAGAAAGGGTGTTCTCGGTAGATAGTGGGCTGAAGTGTCTTCAGAAGCTGAATTCCCTCTCAGGCTGGACTGACTCTCCCATTCATAGGAAGAGGAAGTCTTGGGGTTTCTAAACATGCCTCCCTGCACATCCTTACGGCCACCACAGATGTCGCTTCAGACCCTAGGGCAGAAGTTGCCCCGGGCCTCCCAAGAAAGCTCTCTGCAACATTCTAGAACACAGCTTTGGGGAGAGCCCCTGGGGCCTGTTGTGAACTTATGTAAATTCCACTCAAGCCATTGATTGGTTTCTCCCAGCATTCTGCATCAGTAACGAGTCTGCGTTTCTGATCAATACTAATTAATTGTGACAATTTGGCCGCATTTGGACTGTTCAATCAAGAGACAGCATTATTTTGTTCCAAGTACCATTTTTATGCCTCCTTAGCGAGCTCCTCCGTGTTTTCAGGAAGCAACCAATTTTCATTAACTTAGGCAAGCTGAGAACAGATTTGGCTCTGAATCCTCTTTTTAAAAGTTACTTCAAAAATGTGATAACGTTTTTTGTGGTTTTTTTTTCCCCCTTTGCTAAAACCTAGTGGAGCAGACGGGCAGAGTCACTGTGGCAGAGGGCAGAGGCTTTGCCCTGGCTTTTTTGAAGGAGTCGGGAGAGCAAATGCTGTCCTGTTCACCAGCTCACCCAGCCCTGTGCTCTGGACCACCAGACCTAGCGAACTCATTCCTGGTTGTTCGTGGATTGCTACCTCCTTTCCTTTCTCACTCTCGGCAAAGGAGAGACCCACCAACATCAGGGTGTAGGGAAAAATGAAAACATGGCCCCCTTGTTCAGAAATTACCAAGCTGAGCATTAAATCACCCTGCTGAGCGCGGGGGCCCTACACACGTTGCCTGGCTGTGAGGCTGGCCTCGAGGCGGGGGGTGGGGGCATACAGACTGTTTTCTTTAAAACCGGTAAATATGTATCATTCATTTTATAATACATTTTCTTTCTGGCACTTTCTTTTTTTTTTTTTAAACTTTAAAAAAATGTTTTTATTTATTTTTGAAGGAGAGAGAGAGAGAGAGAGAGAGAGAGCATGAGCGGGGAGGAGCAGAGAGAGAGGGAAACACAGAATTCGAAGCAGGATCCAGGCTTCGAGCTGTCAGCACAGAGCCTGACACAGGGCTCGAACTCATGAACTGTGAGATCATGACCTGAGCCGAAGTCGGACGCTTAACTGACTGAGCCACCCACCTTGGCGCCCCTCTGGCTCTTTCTATTTATTTATTTATTTATTTATTTATTTATTTATTTATTTATTAAGTTTGATTTTTATTTACTTCTTTTTTTTTTTTTTTTTTTTTTTTTTTTTTTTTTTTATTTTTGGGACAGAGAGAGACAGAGCATGAACGGGAGAGGGGCAGAGAGAGAGGGAGACACAGAATCAGAAACAGGCTCCAGGCTCTGAGCCATCAACCCAGAGCCTGACGCGGGGCTCGAACTCACGGACCGCGAGATCGAGACCTGGCTGAAGTCGGACGCTTAACCGACTGCGCCACCCAGGCGCCCCTATTTTTATTTACTTCTTGAGAAAGATACAAAGAGCAAGCAGGAGAAGGGCAGAGAGAGAGAGAGAGACGGATGCACAGAATCCCAAACAGGCTCCAGGCTCTGAGCCGTCAGCACAGAGCCCGACGTGGGGCTCGAACTCACGGACCGCGAGATCACGACCTGAGCCAAAGTTGGACGCTCAACCGACTGCGCCACCCAGGCGCCCCTATTTTCCTTACTTTTTAATGCACTTGGTGAACACTCCTGGATCACTTTGTACACTGGCTGTAATTATGGATGATTTCTGGTTTTGCATGGTACTTTGTAGAGGATGGCTATGAAGTCTTAGCTCAGGGAGAGGGAGTTCTGAGTCCCTTCTCTCACATCCGGGCCCGTGTGGCCTCTCCGACCAGCAGCAGGCAGCAGACGGGATGCACGGGGGGGTTTGAACCCAGGCCCTAAGAAACTGGCAGCTTCCACTTTTTCTCTCTGGGAACAGTTGCTGTGGGAGAAGCCCGTTGGCGTGTGAGATGTCCTGTATCCTGAAAGCATCATGTCGTGAGGAAGCCTGAGCTAGACACGTGGAGCAGTGGCCTGGTGACATGCCCAACCAGCCAGTGACGGTGTGGGTTCTCCCAGCCCCACTGCCAGATGTGCAGTGAGGGTCCTCCAGGGGACTCCAGCCCCAGGGCCATCTGGCGGCAGCCCCATGGACGACTCCACGCAAGAAGTGCCCAGCTGAGTCCATGGACCCGGTGGGCAGAATAAACACTTCCTGTGTTTACGCTGTTAAACTTGGGGACGGTAGTTAACTGTCACATGCCTAAACCTTTCGTCTTCGCTAACCCGTTGGCTGCTTCTCCTCTCCCCTGCTTCTTGAGACACAATTCTGGATTGTGTTCCGTTCTCGCTGGTAGGAATGTAGTCTCTTCTGGATGCAGACCTCGAGGTTCTTACAAACCAGAAAAGAGATGTCGCGAAACAGTGTCAACTCTAGCTTCTTTTGGGCATTCAGAGTATTTGCTCAGCACCTGCCATGTGCTGTATGTTGGGATCAGAACGGGTAAAGGCATATTTTGAAACAGCAGTGCTGGGACAATGGGGCCAGAAGTCCTTAGTGACAAATACTCGGGCCATGGTCCTGGGAGGGAATGGGGGGGGTGCACCCCGCCCCTGAGTAACTTGAGGAGCATCAACTAGGAAGGGGCTGTTTGCAAAGATGTGTGCGGGGTTCAGGGAAAGCCACACAGAATAGTTTACTTAGAACCTCAGACGAGCAGTGGCAGAGCCTGACAGGAGGCACCGGGATCCAGAGAAGATGCTGTCCGAAGAGGCAGTCTGATGGGGGCTGTGTTCTTCTGTTGGTGGACGTATCTGAGCTGCAACAACTTTGCAGACGTGGTTGCCAGAATTTAAAATAAAAATACAAGATGCTCGGTTAAAGTTCAGTGTCACATAAGCAAAAAAAAAAAAAAAAATTTTTTTAGTATAAGTATGCCCCACACAGTATTTGGGGCATACTTAGACCGAACATTTTTTCATCGTTTATCTGAAGTCTGAATTTAACCGGGCAGTCGGTATTTTATCTGGCAACCCTGGCAGAGAAGGAGGCAAGGAGATCAATGCCCAGCTCTCTCTCTTTCTGTCTTCTGATGGCCTGTACTACCACCCGTTGGAGGAACCCAACCAAAGCCACAGAACGATGGTCAGGAAAAGCAGGGAAGCAGGGAGAGCAAATTACGTCTTTGTCCATGCGCTCTCCTCACCGAACCTTGGGGCCGGGTCATCTGCTCCCCTTTCAGTCTTCCCCAATTGAAAAGGTAAGTGGTTGAAGCTTTACACAGACAAAACAGGCAGGACTTTTGCATACGAATTCTGGATTGGTGTCAGAAAAAGCAAAAAACAAAAAACAAGCAAGCAAGAAAGACCGGCTATTGATGTTATCCTTTTAACTGTATGGTGTCATTGGTTGGCTTAGTATTTTTATTTTTTATTTTTTATTTTTTTTAAATTTTTTTTTTTCAACGTTTATTTTATTTTTGGGACAGAGAGAGACAGAGCATGAACGGGGGAGGGGCAGAGAGAGAGGGAGACACAGAATTGGAAACAGGCTCCAGGCTCTGAGCCATCAGCCCAGAGCCTGACGCGGGGCTCGAACTCATGGACCGCGAGATCGTGACCTGGCTGAAGTCGGACGTTTAACCGACTGCGCCACCCAGGCGCCCCGGCTTAGTATTTTTAAAGGAAGGAAAGATGTCAGATCTATTTTGAAAGATCACTTAGGCTGTCCTGTAAAGTTTAGTGTTTTCCAGGGAGTCAGTTGAAGATACCACAGACCCCTGCAGGTGTCATTCAGGAGCAAAGGGAGGTGGCCAAAGTCTGGAGATGAGAACTGAACAGGAATGCAGCCAGGCTGGTGTGTGTGTGTGTGTGTGTGTGTGTGTGTGCGTGTGCACGCGCAGAGGGGGCACCGTCACCCCCTCCCAAAGTCAGGTTTATCAGGACAGGAGGGAGGGACCGCGGTTTCAGCCTCTTGGGATTTGGGGCCCCCCAGACCAAACGGGTGGGGCGTGGTCAGGCACCTCCAGGGATCTGGGGCTGGAAGCCACAAACCGAAGGCTTCCAGAAAAGCTGCCTCCCACTGCACCCAGCTGCCCTGAGCCACAGGAAAAGTGGGGAGAAGGGGGGCTGCCAGTGACCCCAGGTGTTGCCCAGGAGGTCTGGCCTGGGAACATTCCAGACGGGAAATGCTGAGGTGTGCTTTCACTGTCCTGGAGAGGGATCGGCTGCAGGTCGCTTTCATTTAGTCCCTCTTGCAGTCCTGAGTTTCAGAACCTTGAGTTAAACTTCAAACTTGTGACTGCAAGATCAGTTGCTTAAGAAATATGGAAATATGAGAAACACCATCTCCTCCTTTTAATTAAGTGCCATCCAGAACCAAGATATTCCTCCTTCTCTTCCCCCACGTGGCCAGCAGGATTGTTCCTTCAGGCATGTCGGGGAAGGCCATTTCCCACAGATACGAGGATTTGAGCCTATTAATGTAAACCATCCTTTGAATGTTCAAGAGAAAAAAAGGTGACCAATATTATGGGATCGTTGAATTTAAAATGTAATTATTTGAGGCGCCGGGGTGGCTCAGTTGGTTAAGCATCCGACTCTTGACCTCAGCTCAGGTCTTGATCTCAGGGTCATGAATTCAAGCCCTGCATTGGAGTCTACTTAAAAATAAAATAAAATAAAATAAAATAAAATAAAATAAAATAAAAAAATGTAATTATCTGTAAACTTTGCTTTTTCCAATATTAATTTGAAGGCATATTTATTATTATTATGTTTTATTAAAAAATTTTTAATGTTTATTTATTTTTGAGAGAGAGAGAGAGGCATATAGAGTGTGAGTGGGGGAGGGACAGAGAGAGAGGGAGACACAGAATCCGAAGCAGGATCCAGGCTCTGAGCCGTTAGCACAGAGCCTGACGTGGGGCTCGAACTCACCAACCGCGAGATCGTGACCTGAGCCAAAGTTGGACGCTTAACCAACTGAGCCCTCCAGACGCCCCTTTATTATTATTATTTTTAACAGAGATTGTTGCTTGTGATTGAGAAGGCTATTTGCATATCACTAGATTTAATTTAATGAGATATTAAAAAAATATATATTTCCGGGGCACCTGGATGGCTCAGTCAATGAAGTGACCAACTTCAGCTCGGGTCATGATCTCCCAGTTTGTGAGTTCAATCCCACATCGGGCTCTGTGCTGAGAGCTCGGAGCCTTCTTGGCATTCTCTGTCTCCCTCTCTCTCTGCCCCTTCCTCGCTGTTTCTCTCTCTCTCTCTCTCAAGTAAAATTAAAAAAAAATTATATTTCCCTTCTTCCCCCAGAAAAAAAAAATAACTGAGTAGTCGATGCTCCTAATCTGGGATTCCTAACAGTTCCTGCCATCCTGTGCCAGGGGCTACTTTCCTTTTTCCTGTTGGGATGTGGAACTGAGTAGACCAACACTTGGCTGAAAGATGCATTGATTCCACAGACCCAGAAGGGGGGTGAGGAGTAGGAAATGAGAAGACGGAGATACAGCCTCCTTCACAACGTTTATGAGGATACTCCTTCCCGTAATTTATGATAATGCGAAATGGAAGCTTGATGCCATTTTTGTGCTTGGCAAGCGGCCTCTTCAATATTTCTAAAACACATTCTTCTCTCTCTACCATTCCACTGTCCTCGACCCTGAAGATAATTGAAAATTGAACTGTGCTCCAGCATTCGTTTAGAAAGCGAAGTGTCCTTGGGTGTCAGAGAGAGGCTTTCCTGGGTAGGTGCTGATGTGAGCAAAGTAATTTCCCCTTTAGACTCCTCCCATCCTAATAAGCTCACAGACCTAAGTGCAGCAAGATTGACCTTTGAACACGGCAGAACTCATTACCCACGGCACAGAATCACTAGTTGTGCTGATCAGAATGGCGTCGATGAGTCTTCTGGGCTCTGATCTTTCTGAGATTTTAGAGCTTTGGAGTTTCAAGGCAAACATAAACCTTTAGGCAGTTTGAACTCAGGTGCACTCCCCCAAATGCAATTTCTCACCAGTCCATAAAGCAAGCGTTCCTACGGTGCGCTTTGCCAACGGTCTGGGGCATCAGAAACAGCCCACGAAGATGTGCGTTGTAGATCATAATTGATTTTCTGGCCACAAAGAGTTCCCTAAATGTTCCTCCCAGGTAGTGGCATTCAATGATTTCATAGGAACTTCAGGAGAAAATAGAGACACGTTTAGCACCGAAGTGTTGCTGGGTTCATCTGTGAATTGGCCATGACCGTGCCACCATCTCCGCAGAATTTTGATGTTTTAGTCGGCTCGTTTTTAGGGTTTTCTTTGCTTTTTGGCTGTTGCCCCGATTGCAGTGCTGGTGAACCTGCTTGGCCGCACGGTCTGGCAAGAAAACCACGTTCAAGTCTCCGTTTGCTCAGGAAGGAACGGGCGAAGAATGGATCCGTTTCTTGTCCCTGCCCTTTGTGGCTCGGCCATTGGCTGGTGGTTCATCTGTGGCGAATGGCTTCACACCTTTCGGGTCCCATTCCTCACTGTGGGACAGCGTCGTCGTGTCTAGCCTCTTGCCTAGTTTTAACGCTTTATGATCCTACGGCTGTCCCTTTCTGGGACCCGAGAGGCTGCCTGACTCCTTTGGATTTTATTTTCTGCACCCATCGAGGGAATATTGCCTGCGAGTCCCAAGGAGAAATCTGACACTATTTCTTGGTAGAGGCAGGAGAGGGGAAAGCAAGTACAACGAGCAGAATCTGAATAGGGTTTTCGCCGGCTGTGAACATGTGATAGCAACTATATAACCATTTGCACAAAATGGGAGAATTTGTTCTTTGATTTGGACGGACCGCCGTTCCACATGGCTCTCCGCAGAACACACAAAGAGGGCTCGTTTCCTGGGACATTTCCACGGCGTGCATTCAGGTTTGTGGTTAGGCTGCATGACCAGTGACTAGCCTCCTGGTGCGGGCAGGTGTAGACAGCAAGGGTACACTCATCGCAGGAATACAAAGGAAGTGGGTGGCCTCCTAGGGCTAGATGGGCACGCCTGGGCACATAAAGCAGTTGCTGTCAGCCTTCCTGCTACCCCTGAAATTAAATTGTGTACGCGGTGTTGCAGCCAGAAAGTATGCCAGTTTTCTCTTGAACGTTTGTAACCATTTCACTCGTGGGTTTAGGCAATGCCGCCCGGTGCCACGCATTACTGGAATCGTGCACGGGCTTGCCGACGAGTATCCCCCCAGATCCTGGCAACTTGGATATGGAGTTGCAGCTACGTGTTGAAGAATGTCTCACTGGCATTTTCCATAAACCCAGCCCACTGACACTTTATTTAAAAAAAATTTTTTTAATGTTTATTCATTTTTGAAAGACAGAGAGAGACAGAGCACAAACAGGGGTGGGGCGGAGAGAGAGGGGGGACACAGGATCCGAAGCGGGCTCCAGGCTCTGAGCTGTCAGCACAGAGCCCTACGCGGGGCTTGAACCCACGGACCGCGAGATCATGACCTGAGCCGAAGTCGGATGCTCAACTGACTGAGCCCCCCAGGGCGCCCCCCACTGACACTTTAAAGGACAGCAATGCGTGGAGGAGTTGAGCTATGATCTAGAAATTATGAGCGAGATTAGCCGGTGGAAGGTTAGAATAGTGTCTTAAAAGACGTGGCCAGCCACCTGCCGATAAAGTGTGCAGTCTCATTCTGTTCACACACCTCAAAGTTGAACAAAACCATAAAACCTTGCCAATTACATATCTGGGATGGGAGCAGCCTGTTAGGTCATCCTGGCCGTCCACAGCTGGCAAAATATATCCCTGGTGTGTTATTTCCTCAGTTCAGCTGACAATGACTTTAGTGAGAGATCAGATGCCACAGCTCCGGGGAACACTCCCGTCTTCGGCCAGACTGATGTTAGACATTTTCCCCTAATGTTCTGCCTAAATTGGTTTCCCGTATCAGTTCCGTGATATCAGCCTGCATTAATGTTCCCTTGAGCTACTGGGACTAAAAATGGAGATTTTATCACTGCTTAAATTTTTGATCTAGACAGAAATGCTTCTATTACCTCTGTCGATAATCAGAGTACTTCAAGGGATGTCATTTTAATGCCGGTCCTTTGAAAAATGATTTTTTTTAATTTTATTTTTTATTTTTTTTATTTTTTATTTTTTTAAAGCTCTTTAGAAACTAAGTTTGGATCATGTTGCCTGACACTGGAAATTTCTCTGTTTCTGGAATTCTTGAAATAAAAATACTCTGCTTTACTTTTGGTCCGTAAGGACTTCTGTTTGGCGGGGAGGGGACTTTGATGACTGTCCTGTCCCAATGTCACATAAAAAGCCTTGAGTAGGGGCGCCTGGGTGGCTCAGTCGGTTGAGCGTCCGACTTCGGCTCAGGTCATGACTTCGCAGTCTGTGAGTTCGAGCCCCGCGTCGGGCTCTGTGCGACAGCTCAGAGCCTGGAGCCTGCTTTGGATTCTGTGTCTCCCCCTCTCTCTGCCCCTCCCCCGCTCATGCTCTGTCTCTCTCTCTCTGTCAAAAGTAAACATTAAAATAAAAGCCTTGATTAAACAGTGGTGATGGCTTGTTGGTCCAAAGCACAATGCACGTCTGAATTTTTCCCAGGCACTTGCCCACCTAAACCAGTAGGGGAGATGCCTGGAGCCTCAGAACTTCACCACTACCTGGGGACTCACTTCTAATTCCATTTCTTCTTGAGATGAGTTGTCAGAACATTGTTATTAAACAACGCTTAAAACTCAAACCGAAGCTCTCCTGTTGGCTAGTCCTTCCGAGTCTGGGTACCACATGTGGTTCACCTGCTTGGTCCAGACCGCACAACCTCATTCCTTCTTGCATATTTGATTTTATTCTCTTTTTACCAATATGTGAACCCATCTTCCCGGTAAGGAGAATAACAAATCCAAAGCTTAAAGTGACTCACCTCTGAAAAGCTGTTTCCGCCAAATCAGCAAGTACTCGGCCATGAGCTCTTAAGACAAGTGTCATTAAAAAAAAGCAAATAGAAGCGATGTGTCAAACATACATAGAGGAATGTGGAAGAACAGGCTTGTGGGGGCAGGACACCAGCGTGCAAGGAGTTTAAATCCACAACGGGCGTTTCCTGGAACCCAGCACCCGTCTTCATTTACGCACACTTACAAAAGAGGGTCACACCCCAGTGCAAATGCCATCCCTGTGCGTAGGGTATTCCTACGTGGAACGCGTGGTCACATTCAGGACGTGTGAAGGGTATTTAAAATCCGGGAAGTCGGGGACACGAATAGTCGCGTCTAATCCCGCTTTTCTCCTCGCCGTGAATGAGAGGTGCAGAGTGAAGTGAGGTGCATGATGTGTGACCAGATGGGGAGTCAAGGTTGGCGGCAGCCTCAAGTTTGAGGCTTTAAGCAGCGGCGGTGGGAAGTGGCTTGACTGCACCTGACTCTGGCTGTGCTTCCCAGACCCCCTTCCGAGCTGCCGTCTGGAGCGTCACCCCCAAAGTCAAATTCTGGACACACAGCGGACGCATCTGCCCAAGAGTCCTGTGCATCTAAGGAAGCTTGCAATCCCTGAAAATCCACGCAGGAGGATGCCTGTCCACCCAGATTAGAGACGCAGGGCCGAGAGCCAGGATGGGAACGTGTCCAGTGAGATAGTGCAGCCCGTGGGGGTCCAGGAAGAACAGAGCTACGTCTGCCAGGGCCGAAGCCAGCTGCTGGCGCACGGCTGGAGGAAGGCATCCCTCACCAGGCAGCACCTGGTGGTGCAAAGGGGAGGAAAAGAGACCCACAGTCCAAAGTCTGAATGCAATGTCGGTCTCTTTCCGGTGTGCATGGAATGTTCTTTCTGTCCTCACTGCTGCTCCGTAAGCCTGGGGCTCGTCTGGTCCATAGACCTCTTTGAGCCTCACTGAGTCTGGAAGGTTAGCCCCTTCTTTCTCTCCAAAGGCAACTCCTCTGGAATGACGGGCGAGGGGAGTCAGCACACTCAATGCGCTCAAGTCAGGTTTCTAAATTAATGAGGTGAGCTGCTTCTCTGAGGCTTCTTGAAGATGTCCTGTAATTATGATTGCATTTTCTTTCGTTTTAAACCTGGAGAACATTGTAAAATTCTCCATGGTGCTGACATCTTCAGAATTTAATCCTTTAAAACTTGGAAGCGTAGCAGCTAGGGGCAAACGATCCCAACAAGATCCCACCCTTCTGAAATGGTAAAACCAGGTAATATAAAGGAAAGGAAAAACCACTAATATTCCAAAGCTCCGGAAGAAGAAAAAATGGGCCCGGAGCAGAATGAAGGGTGTCGGCTAAACCCTGAGTAAGGAAAACTCATGTTCCTTTCCTATGTGTTCAAGCATTTCAAGTTGCATACTTTCACAAGCTGGAAGGGGAAGGCACAAACCATAAAGTAAGAAAGCCTGTGAGTAATGGTTGGCAAAAGTTGCCGAATAGAGACATATTTCTATAAAAATCCTGAGGTTTTATTTGTTTATTTGGTTTTTAAAGTTTATTTATTTTGAGAGAGAGAGAGAAAGCATGAGTGGGGGAGGGGGGAGAGAATTCCAAGCAGGCTCTGCACTGTCAGCGCAGAGCCTGATGCAGGGCTTCAGCTCATGAACCATGAGATTATGACCTGAGCTGAAGTTGGACACTTCACCGACTGAGCCACCCAGGTGTCCCCGAATCCTGAGGTTTTAAAAGTATTAAGTGCTGTAAAGGAATGGCTATCCATATCAGAAATTGGACAGATGTACACATCAGAAGAAAAAGCATATAGTTAAGGGGAAATATAGCCATACCATGCACGGTGATATATATTTGAGTTTATGTTATCAGCCTGAAATGAATTAAAATGATTATGTGCTTTTATAATATATGTGTAAGTAGATAAGGTTCATCTACAAGAAGCTGAAATCCTAAAATAGCAACAGCTTAAGTAATAAAGTTTATTTCGATCTCATATAAAAGGTTTGTACTTGAGGGCAGTCAGTGCAGTTTCAAGGAGCATCAAACATTTGTATTACTTTTTGCCGTTCTCAGCAGAAGACTCTTAATTCAGGGCCCCAAGTGGCTGCTTGAGCACTAGCCATTGCGTCTGCATTCCAGCTAGCAGAAAGCAGATAGGAATAAGAGAAAAGGGCAAAGACTGTCAGCTTTCTCTAAAGGAGATTTCTGTTTTCCTACCCACGTCACATCAGCCAGAACCTAACACCCAACAGCAAGGAGGCTGGAAACCTCCGGGTAATTCTGGGTAATTATGTACTCAGCTTTAAATCAGGGGTTGAGAACTAAGGAAAAGGGGATAGGTGGAGGCCAGGAGCAGACTCGGCCATGATACATTTCTGCTCACGGAGTTTCTCGAGCACTTACCTATCTGGCTGGCTTGCTTGGAGGGCTGGTCTAAGGTGATGGATGGCTCGTTTGTTCTCCGTCCTCCCAACCTGCCTGAAGTCATTTTTCTTTGTCAGCATGTGAAGGAAGGCAAACTGTGGCTTTTCTGAGGGGGTTGCTGTTAGGGAAGTTAGCTGCTGTTTCCTGGGAAGGAATTGTCATTCTTCGCACGTGCTCAGAAGAGGAAAGAGACACTTCGTGTGTTATCCTAAAGGGCTCTCATTTGCCCACTTTATTCAGGCGATTCTCCAGTAAGCACTAAAAAGTTTCCTATACGAATGAAATGAAAGCCTGCTCTCCGATCCCTAAACACACAGGGGGTGACCCCCTTTCCTTACAGAACGCCCCATCCTTCCCCTGCCCCCATGTGAACTAGGTGTGCCCACAGCAGATGATGGCACAGAGAATAGAATACACTCGTGTAGATTCAGTAGAAGGGGCTTATTACAGGGTATCAGCGCCTTACAGCATTTCTGAGCGGCAGAGACCCCAGCCCGTCCCATGCACAGCCAGAACAGTGCATCCAGAAACACCCAACCGCATGCAAGTTTTTCCGGCAGAAGCCTCACTGGGGCGTAGACACAGGTCAGTCGATGTCCCTATGGCTGCCCCGGAGAAACCCGATGCCTCTGCTTCTGTGCTTACCAGCTGTGGGGGCTTTCTGTGTTTGTTTGCCAACCCCCCCAGGGCTCACTTCTGCCTTCTCAGATCCTGACACATTGCACCTGCCTCCTGGCCCTGAGCCTGGGGAGGGGGTGGGGGGCGGAATCCTACTTCCGGGCCATCTGGGAATGGATTTCTTCCAGCTTCTCAGCATCTGTGCTGGAGGGAGTGGGTGGGAGGAGAGGGTATTGGGGGAGTCAGTCTGCGTGCAGGAGCCCTGCACTTGTAATTGTTCTTTATACATCACCAAGCAGGCCTGTGCACACTTTTTCCTTGTCCCTCTAAACATCTTGAGAGGCCACCAAGTCTCAATTCCTCGTCGTCCCCATTTCAAACACGGGGGGAGCATTTGAACCTCAGCAAGGCCAATCTGACCACATTCTTCAATCAGTTGGAATTGGAATTTGAGCTCTCCCCGGTATAGCTCTCTCATCACACCTCATCGGCCTGTCTTCATTTTTTTCCCCCTAGAAAATGTAGGCATTTTGTCTAGTGCTATGGGCTGGTGCCCCCCACCCCCCAAATGGTGCACCCCACCCCCCAAATTCATATGATGAAGCCCTGACCCCTGGTACTTCAGAACGTGACTGTATCTGGAGACAGCATCTTTAAAGAGAGAATTAAGGTCACAACTGATTAAGAACACGACTGGTGTTCTTATAAGAAGAGATCAGGACACAGATGCACACAGAGGGGTGACCATGTGAGGACAGGGGGAGTAGGTGCAGTCGGCATGCCCAGGAAAGGGGCTTTAGAGGAACAAAACCTTGCAGGCACCTCAGTCTCAGACCTCCAGCCTCCAGGTTGTGAGCAAATGCATTTGTATCGTTTAGGCTCCCAGCCTGTATTACTTTGTTACGCAGCCCCAGCTGACTAATACAACGAGGAACAATTTTGCCTTTCCAGTAGAAAAGTTAGTGTTTTCAATGATATTTATATCTTCTTGTTTGTGCTCCTCCTAGGCTTAATGGGTTTTGGGGAAAATTTGATCTCAGCAGCACATACGGGCACCCATGTGATTACTTAAATGCCCCGGCCGGGTAGTCATCTTATATAAGCAGGGTGCATGGAGGTAGGGGCCGGGGCAGCCGCGTAACTGAAGCCGAGGGCTCAGAATCTAGAAGTAAGCCGTCATTTTCAGCCGGCCAAATTAGGCTTTGCATTAACAACAGCCCATTTTGAATAATGGAGACTGTGGGTTTCCGAATGCCTCTATTTTAGGACAAGAGAGAATTTCCCGGTCTTGGAGAAAAAGCTGTAAGTACCAAAAAGGTGCTAACGTAGTGTGGAAAGTTGGAAGAAGCGGGAAATGGGTGTTTATCCCGCGTGAGAACACAACAGATGCAGAAAGCCCCCTCTCCGGCTGCTGCTAATGCCTGACCTTGCCCTTGCTCATTAATCTCCGCTGCTTAGCCAAGACCTGGAAAATTGCAATTCTCCGCACCAGTGGCCCCTGTTCAATAAATCCTGAGCCAGTGGGCAGGAACGAGAAACGGCTTGGAGCTCAGAGCTCCGGCCCCGGCTTGCTGGGGTTCCATGCTCCCGCCCAGCCACGGCGTGGGGGGAGCTGCTCTAACTCGGGACGAACTGGCTTTCCCCCCAGCTTTTGAAAGAAAATGCTGTCATTTGTTTTTTTTTTTCTTTTTAATTGTCATTTCATAAGATGGATGTTTGATGCTAGCATTTGTTTGAACTAGGGGTACAAATTTATCTTTATCATTTTTGGGAGGGGAGTACGTTACCCTTCCCTACCGCCAGGTGCTTTGTTCTCTGGGTAGGAGTTTGATTCAGCTTGAAGCTTGAGGGATACAGTTTCTAATCTTTGCTTGGTTTTCTGGCTTGTCTCTTTGCTCTCCCTGCCTCGAAGGCCTGGGTTTGTGTCCTTAGGAAGGAAGCCACCCTGGCTGTCCGTGACCAATAGGTAGGTGGCCCCCGTGAGGGAGAGGGCGGAGAGCCCGCTGAGAGGCCCTGGGAGCCCACAGTCGCCCTGGATCAGTTAGCTTAAGTACATTAAGGGTAACACAATGGACAGATGTTCATTCTTTCCAAGTTATTATTATATTTTGAAAGAAGGTAGGGCATTCTAAAAACCTTAGTATTAAATACCCCATTTGCAAGGCACACTTAGGTTAAGTGGCTGTTATTTCTTTATGGTGTGCTAAAACCTAGGTCCTTTTATAGTAGGCTCTGAGCTGCATCTCCTTAATCAAGGCAAACTCCTACTCAGGACACTTACATCCCAATTTACTGCTTATGCGCAAATTTCTGACCTACAGGATTAGGACTTAGGAGGTAATTTGTTTCTGTAAAATAGCCCTTCAAGTATGGGGAGTTAGATCTACGTAAATGAGTGTGCGTGTGTGCGTGTGCAAGCCCCTGTGTTCACGACTTATTGCTAGTACCTCTAGGCAATGACTGTACATCATCATAAACTCAGGAACAAATGTATTTAAGAGTTCTTTCGATCCAGCATGGGGGTTAGTGTGATGTATTTTTGAACGATGCTGAATTTCAAACTTTTAATCAGATCCTGGGCTGTCACAGGATCCAGGAATAGATCTGTTATGCTCTGGATGACTACGTGTCTGATAATTTCTAAAGAATTTATGCTAATTATTTGACGTCTGCGACTTAGATTGCAAATGCACGGATGGGGAATAATTCTTCAAAACGAGTTGTTTCTTGGCAGCCGAGGGCCCCTGCCGCCCCTCCCTCCCGGGCAGATGGGTCTTAGGCTATTTTTGGGGACAGGCCTCCTCCCCCAACCCTGTGTCTTTCCCAGACACCTTACCTGACCTTGTAACACACACACGCACGCACATTGTATTCTTGGAATTTATAAAATTCCATTACTTATTTGTGCATTTACCTTCTTATTTTCTGTCTTCCCCCAAGACGGCAGGGTTTGGGGCTGGTTCTTTGCTCTTTCTCTCGGCCTCTGGAACAGTGATGGACCCACACTAGGCATTTGAGACCCTTTGCTGAATGATGAAATTCGGTGTAAATTCCCCCTGGACTGCCCATTAAACAAGCAGATTTTGCAAACTGGTTGACTGCATCATGTGTTTAACTTGGACCATTTAAGATTTTCTTTCCCCCTAAGCAAAATGAACTGGTCCGTACAAACGGCTGTCATCTTGGCCTCTAAGAATCTGAAAGTAACCAACACTGCAGATTAAAAACAAGATGTGGAGCGAGACTGGGCTTCCGAATCAGCCCTTTGCCAGCACTCACAAGGTGATCTCGGGAGAGGCACGTTATAGTCACTGCCCCTTCGTGAAATGGGGACAGTGGACATACATTTCCTGCAGCTCTTGAGAAGACAGAAGCCAGACAAGGGAAAGAATACAAAGCTACTTTAGAACCTATAGAACCCAAAGTTAGGTTTGGTGTTACAGATTGAGTTGTGTCCCCCCAGACTCATATGCAGAAGCCCTGACCCCCAGTGCCTCAGAATGACGCTGTATTTGGAGATGGGGACGTTAACACGGTGATTACTTTAAAACGCGTTTTTTTACCCTGTCTGACCCGTGTCCTTCTAAGAAGGCGAAGAGACGCCAGACCATGTGAGGACACGGTAGGCAGCCAAGGAGAGATGTCTCAGGAAAAACCAAGCCTGCTGACATGTTCGTCTTGGACTTCCAGCTTCCAGAACTGAGCGAGAACAAACGTCTCTCATCTCAGCTGTGTGGCCTGGGCTACTTTGTAGCAACCCTGCAGACTAACACAGGTGCTCGGTAAGCACCTGCTGATGGGCCGTCGCCCTGACTTGATGACCACTTACGCTAGCGATAGTTCTGCATTTACTAGAATAGATGCACGTGGGCCGCCTGGAGGGCTCAGTCGGTTGAGCGTCCGACTTCGGCTCAGGTCACGATCTCACGGTGCGTGAGTTCGAGCCCCACGTCGGGCTCTGGGCTGACGGCTCGGAGCCCGGAGCCTGCTTCGGATTCTGTGTCTCCCTCTCTCTCTGCCCCTCCCCTGCTCATGCTCTGTCTCTCTGTGTCTCAAAAACAAATGAACATTAAAAAAAAAAGTTAGAATAGATGCACGCAAAAACGGGATCGTAGTATGTCAACCCATTTTCCCCTTCAAAAGATTTTCATGGCGACAGCAGAGACTTGGCGATATTCATTCGGGATTGTCTTGAACTGGTATAGCTCCTTCCCTTTATATTTATGATTCTCTATTTTACATTTGCCATCAAATGATCTGTAAAAGAAAACCCACTTAAATCTATGAGGGAGGACCCGTTTAATGCTCACTGAAGAGTGGCTCTTATTACAATGACGTCTTAAGAACGGCTACCTGACCGTCTCTCTTATGGCATAATAAAATCCAAAATAGCAGGCCTACTTCCTATCTCGGTGTCTGCAGGGAAAAGGCAATCTTTCAGGAAAATAGCGTAAGAGATATCCACGGCAGTGCAGAGTCTGTCTGAATAGCACTGGGTTGTTTCCTGGGGAGGGGAGGTCACGGCAGCACTGAAACGCGAGGCTCCTGAGCCCGGGGGAGCGTGATCGCTCACGTTGCTGGCCGTCGGCGGGGCTCTGTGTCGTGTCTTGGTGTGTGATGAGGTTTCTGCCCAGGGAGAGAAGTCCAGTTGTTTGGGACTGTTTTGCGCTGTGCTCCTTGCTCTGAGAGGGAAGTGGGGGAGAGAAGACGGGTGGACGCACGGATTGGAGAGGGGGTAAATGGAAGAGAAGGTGGATCAGAGAGTAGACAGTAATGGCCCAGGACCCTTACCTTTGAGACTAAGGCTGCTGGGTAATGAGCTGGCAGAGCTGGGTGAAACCTGCGGGGCTCGGGGGGGGGGGGGGGGGGGGGGCTCCTGGCCCACCTGGGCTCACAGGACGTTGCAGTTATGGGGGAGCTCGTGAGCTACACGTCAGAAAGTTGGGTTCCTTCCCCTTCCCCAGGGGAGTTGCTTGCTCGCCAGGAGCTTTTTATATGAAACCAGCTAATTGGTATGAATAACCTCTTGACCGTTCTCCCGGCCGGCCTCAGAACTTCTTCACGGAGAGACGCACAGAAACGGTAAGATTCCAGAACCCCAGACGCACAGGAATAACAACGACCATGCAGCAGCGGGCAGGTTACAGAGTGTTCTGGGGGGGATACACTGCTCACTCGGGCTGGTGGAAAGCCGCTGTCAGGGACGGGGGTGGGGGTGGGGTGTCACCATGCCTTTTTGTCTGCTCCCGGCAGTGGGATCCTAGAGACACATGTCAGGGAGCCCACCCGGCCCAGCGGGGAGCAGGCGCACGTCTTTATGAAGGGACACGTGGAAGAATCCGGGGAACGGCTGCAGGGTGGCCTGGAGATGAGAACGGCGCACGTTTGCCAGCTGCCATTTAGATCTGTCCCTCCCGAGAGAGAAGCCTTGCAGACGGGGGCGGGCGCCCGCAGTGCCCCCTAGCGACGGAGACTGGGGACTGCAGGTTTACGTTTAATCAGCCGAGTGTGGGCTGCACCTGTCTTTTGGTACAACCTCTGGGCCTTACGCTGCCGAGCGAGGACGTGAGGCGACAAGCCCAGCAAACGCCTCCTGCCATCCAAGAGGCTGGGGAGGGCCTGACGCCTCGGCGCCGCCGCTCAGACGCACGTGATGGCCGCGTGGCCGGCCCTGCTGGAAGGCATTCATTCCCTTCGCCTCCTCATGAGGCCCTGACAACTGAAGGTCTGAGCGGGTGCAGGGCCTGGTGGCTGGAAAGCCGTGTGACCGCCCACACCCCCCTCCACCTGCTTTGTAGCTCTGGCGTGGCCTGCTCAACACCACTCACGGGGCCAGCGCTTCAGGTTGCAACATGGCCTTGACCTGCACAGAACACCGGTGGCTGGGTGCAAGTGGCTTTTAAAGATGACTTGACCTCTCCCATTTCGGAGATGGGCAAACCGAGGCCCAGTGAGGCGATGAACCTTCATGAGAGTCACAGAGCAGTGGGACATACCCCCAAGTCACTCTAACTGGACCCACGACCCCTGCTTCCGGCAGCTGCCTCACGGAACCAGGAGGACCTGAGGGTTGGGAGGGAGTCAGCCTTAGCCCAGAGAAGGCTGGAGGGCACTGCCTGCCCGAGGCTGCTTTTCCTTTATTCTTTGGCCAGGTGCTGATGCCAGGCCCTGTTCTAGGCACAGAGCCCACCCAGAGCTCACCCCTGAATGCCTGTGAGTCCTTCTGTCTGCCCAGGCCCCGACCATTCCCTGCGGCAAGCCCCCCACCCCCCACAAACGATGCTTCCTCATGTCACTCCAACGTGGCCCCATTTTCCAACTTGTGCACAAGTCATCCGTGGACGGTGCCCCTCAGCTGGCCCCCTGGAGGCTTTGCCGTAGCGCCTCCCAGCCTTCCCCCTTTCGAGTTCAGGTAGAAGTGGAGAGGAGACGGTTACCGCTGAGGGCGACCGACTCGTGTAGTCCTGAGATAGAGGCAGCACCAGACAGCGGCCTGTCCTCTTCATTACCAGACTCACTTGCAATCAGCGGTCACTAACTGAACACCTACTATGTGCTGGCCCTTGTGAGCTTCTGGAACAAGGCAGATGAAGCCCCTGACCTCATGGAGCTCAGGCTGTCATAGGACGAGGGACCACAGAGTAGGGAGGAGAGAAAGAACAAGGTAGTGATTGCGTGTGAGGAGCCATAATGTGGGGTGCAGGGCTGGGGTGTGTCGGCACTTCCCGTCCGCCCCCCCCCCCCACTCCACCTCCCCCGCAGACGTGGACCAAATCCTCTCTCCGAGCAGCAGAGGGGGCGATGCTGCTCCGAGCAGCATCCGAGAGCGATGGGGAAGGGAGGCACTCACACAGCCACCTGTGCCCTATTGCTGTCCCCATCATCTGGAGGGTGGGAAGGAGACCTTCTGGAGCAGCTCCGTGACTCGGTTTCTCCAGGGCTTGAGGCTTGCAGACGCGGAGTGACCCTGAGGGCTGTGGTGCCTCTGGACGCCCTCCCCACCCCCCCCCCCCCTTCCCTCGGCTCCTGCTGAATCTGGGGCGCTCAGAGCTGTGCCTTCCTAGTCTTAGGACCACACGGATCATTTGCATCATTTGCATCATTTGCAGTGAACCTGCGGCACCAAATGTAACTATTCCTTCCCCACGGCATTCTGGGCCCCCCTCCCCCGCTTTACAAGTCTCGAAAGAGTAAGAGTATCAGACCCTCCCCAGGGGATGCTTGACTCGACCAAGTAACCATTCCTGAAATAGTCATGCTTTCTTCTTTAAACGTTATAATATTTTCCCAACTAGGGAGGAATGTATAAATCACTTTTGGCTGAAGGTATTAGTTTCAGATGAGATTGTGAAATTTATTTTTATGGCCCATCTTCACGGTCTCGTGCAGCTCCTAAATATACATCATTTTCCACACCTTCCTTTGTCGTTTGCCAAAAAATAATATTGCTGTTTTCTTCATTATTGTTAAGGGGACGGATGAGTCAGGCCGTTCAAAGGCTTCAGGTTGCAGTGTTTTAAGACCGAAAGGCCTTCCACGTCCCCTTGAAGGAGAGCTGGTCTCCCACTTTGTGATCACCACACACCAGATGCTGGGGATCCTCAGGGAGAAAGAGGATGTGGGGACCTGAGCCGTCTTATGACAAGTCCTAGGGCTGAAGGTCTTATCACCGCTCTGGTTGGTGCAGAGGGTCCATTTCTGGGAGCACATCAGCTGCAGCGGGTCACAGCTCAGGTTTGCCAGACACTGTCCCATCCCGGGCTCATGCGATAATGTTAATGGAACACGTTTAAGGTCCTGACATGAGCCTCAGGGAACTCCTGCCCCGCCCAGAGGCCCTAATCTTAGTAGATTTCCTGCCACGCCCTTTGAGATGTGAATGGCTACTCGATGCAGCACCAGACAAACCCATGTGTGCCTCCGTATCATCTGGGCTCTTGTGGGTTAGAAAAAGATGGCCCCCAAATATTCCCTGGACACTGCGGCTCTTCACGTTCCCTGCTGTCGTGGACATCGGCAGCCAACCTGGGATCGAGGAAAACAGTTGTACCGATTGAGGTCACAGACCAATCAGTCTGGCAAGGCTTGCAAAGCCAGTGGCCTCTCCTCCCAGATAGAGTTGAGATTGGAGGGATCTAAGCAGAAACTGCTTAGTCTCTGGTAAAATTGACAGGAACCTGCTGAAGGGTCTGCAAAGGAAATGTCACATAACCAGATGCACCTGAAATAAGGGGCAACTCATGTATATTTATATTCTTATCTATGTATTATCTATCATCTATCTACCTACCTACTATATCTATCTATCTATCTATCTATCTATCTATCTATCTATCTATATCTATTATCTATCTATTATCTACCTATCTATCTATCTATCTATCTATCCGTCTGTCATCCACCTAAGAGAACAAGCAGGCAGGGGGGAACAAACCTGGTTCACTTGAAAGGAATCTCATATCCTCCACTTTGTCAGCGTGCCGCCTGAACATTATTATCCAAAGTCGCGGAGAGAGGAAGTGAGTGAATGGATGAACTCAGGCTGCCTGGTGACAAAGTCAGGAATAGAACCCTGTCCCTGCTACCTGGCTGGGGCTTTCTCTCCTTCCTCAAATGCCTCTGACATTCCCATTCCAAGCTGGATGAGCCCAGCACACTGCTGGGCTCCAGGTACAAGTGCAGGTGGCAGTGAGGTGTGGTGGGGTAGGTGGTGTCCCCATTTCCGCCTCGAGCCAACTCTAGGGCTTTATTCTGCACTTCATCTGTGGACAGAGTGGTTGAGTCTCAACTTTGCCTGCACCTTAGAACCACCTGAGAGCCTTTTATAAAGTAGGGCTGTCTGGTCCTCCCCCAGGGCTACTGACTCCCTTGACTTGGTTTTGCCACCAGGGTCTCTTCCTAGTGCAACCCCGAGTCTGGAGTGGGGCCCAGGGCCTGTTTATATATATATATATATATATATATATATATATATATATATATAATGTTTTATTTATTTTTGAGACAGAGACAGAGCATGAGCAGGGGAGGGGCAGAGAGAGAGGGAGACACAGAATCCGAAGCAGGCTCCAGGCTCCGAGCTGTCAGCACAGAGCCCGACGCAGGGCTTGGACTCATGGACCTCGAGATCATGACCTGAGTCGAAGTCGGACGCTTAATCGACTGGGCCACCCAGGCGCCCCTAGGCCTGTATATTTTTTAAAAAGACGCCTTGGGGCGCCTGGTCGGTTGAGCGTCCGACTTCGGCTCAGGTCATGATCTCACAGTTCGTGAGTTCGAGCCCCACGTCGGGCTCTGTGCTGTCAGTGTGGAACCCGCTTCATATCCTCTGTGCTCCTATCTGCCCCTCCCCAACTTGTGCTCTCTCTCTCTTTCTCTCTCTCTCAAAAATAAATAAATATTAAAAAAAGATTTAAAAATTACCTTGGCAATTGTGATTAACTTTCATCAGATTAAAGGAGTTGTAAAGATTTTTTCCTTTTATGACTGGAGGATTTTATTTATTTATTCGTTTTTATATTTGGCTAGAAGTCAGCTGATGTTCAGCACAAAAGCCTGTGTGTTCACTTTGCTTTGGCTTCTATCCTATTTTCTGTGATCATTACAGTGTGAATTAGTTAAAGCCTTCTGGCATAGCAAACACACCACTAAGTGTACCTCCTTGGAACAAAATGTAAAACCTGTGGAAGTTTGGCCAAATTGTGAAGGTCAGATGGGGTCATCCGTTGGCGGCCATGATGAAGACAAAAGTCCTAATCCAATCAGCAATGTCACTGACAATGCAAGTATACACAGAAACCCAGTGACTTTAACCCGGAGCTCTTGTGAACGTCAGTCGTCCACTGGGTCAATATCTGTGGCACTATTAAAACTGTATCTCCGTGAGGCACCAGGAAACAGTAAAAACACAGCTAATATTTTTAACACTATGTAAAACACGGCCACGAGACACAGAAGAGCAGGTACAGAAAATGTCGGAGAGGTTGGGACTGTGTTCTTGAGTTTTGTGGTCTCTGGCAGGTGTAGAGTTGGGGCAGCCAGAGAACAGCCCGTTCTGGGCTCTGATGGGGATCAGGACCCCTTGCAAACCAGGGGTCGTGCGCGTGGCGGGGGTGGTGGGTGTGTGCTTCACGGTGGACGGACGGCTGTCCGCCTTCCGGCTCTCAGCTCGGTGACCGCCTGATGCTTGTGTTTTCTGTTGTTACAGACGGGCAGAAGAAAGTTCAAGAAGAATTTGACATTGACATGGATGCGCCAGAGACAGAACGCGCGGCGGTGGCCATTCAGTCTCAGTTCAGAAAATTCCAGAAGAAAAAGGCTGGGTCCCAGTCCTAGAGGGAGAGCCCCCTCCTAGTCTTCCAGAAGACAGCGAATTCAACCATCATCTGTCAAAGAAATTAAAAGAACAACACCCTAGAGAGAATTCATCTGCACACGATACACACATGCACACCCGACCTGCAATGCATGTACAGAGACCCGTGATATTTATTCCCTGATAGGAAGGTGTAGACAATGCAGCTGTGAGTGGCTTCATCTCTGTTGATCTCTAGTATCGTTCCTCCTGCACCTGTTTTCCTTGATGTTGTAATAAAATGGAGTTACGAAGCGTGATTAAAGTGTCTGCTTCCTCTCTCCCCTTAGATTAACCTGGGAAGTTACCCAGAGCTAGAGGTGACTGCAGGGCAGCTGTCTGTGTTCTCCATCCCTTAAGAGTTGGAGCTGAAACATGTTGCTTCTGTGAGGAGGCTTTCTGTGGGAATGAGACGTCCGCTCTCTGCCATACCTGTGTCATCTGGAGAGTGCGTTTTCCTCTTCTGATGGGAGTGTCAAAGAGTCAGCAGCTTCCCAGAGGAATTATGACTCACCCGGGAGAACGAGAAGGGGGTGGGTGGTGCATCAGCATTTGGCGTGTGTCACTCAGGTGTGCTCAGCAGGTGCGTTTCACAACTCCAAAGGGGACGCTCCCCACTTCCGCCCCCGCTGCGGCCGTTCTCTCTGCACCCGTGTGGCTCCGTGGGGAAAGGTGGCCCTCTGGTCTCCCCCACCTCCCGGAGCTCCTCACCCTGTGATGTGCTACTTGCTAGGATCATTCCCAAGACCTGCAATGTGGAGAAGCTGTCTGGCTTCTCTCCTATCACATATCTTCCCCTGAGGACCTTGCAAGTAAATGGTTTCACACGCCCTGAAGGGGCTCCCCGGCCGGGGAGGAGAGGATGGTCCACAGGGTCAAGAGCAGGGGGTTGGATGCTTGCCTTGGGGCCCCAGATGGCAGGAGCCCTGAGCTACTCAATCTTGCTGTCGTTGGAGCTTTGCCAGGTGGGAAGCTGGTACAGAAGCCGAATCTCATGTTCAGCATCCTGGGGTGCTCGGGGAAGGCACGATGTACCACCGAGGGCCATCCCGTCTCCCTGCGCCAGCTCCTTCACCAAGGATCGAGTTGGAGCACGCAGAACGGTGGAAAGAGGAGAGACAGGGCTCTGTGTGCCTGCATGTGCTCACACTTGTGCCTGGGAGCGTGGGTGTGAAGTATGGTGGGAGCAGGCATGGTGACGGCTGGGGGTGGGGCCCATGCTGTGCCTCTGGCAGGGCTCACTTGTTGCCACAGGTGTCCGGACCGAGAAAGACGGGCATCCTTGGGAAGATGCACTGCTTCACAAAATGCACCCGAAAGTGTGTCTATTGTGTTTGGTGGGGAGATCCCTCCTACTGGACAATTCTCTGCGGCTGTTGGAGACAAGACAGGGCTGGGCTCTGGAGTTCCTCTAACAGGTTTCTGATTAGATGAGTACCCAATCGGATCACGTCAGTGCCGGCAACCAGCCGGGGCTTCCCAGGGCTCCCGGCAGCCAGGGACTCACTGAAAACAGGACAGCAGGTTGGGGGGGGGGGGGACGACTGAGAACAAGCTTCCCAAGACAGCAGGGGAAAATGCCACAGAAGTCCTAGGGGCTGCTGTGTAGTCTCTATGGAGGTAAAGAAAGTTGGGAACACAATTCAGTTGAATTTCTTTTATGTCCTTCTGTGCTCCCACTGTCCCCTTGTTCTCTGAATATTATCACATAAAGGGAGTGGCCGCCTTACTAAGCGTGTCTAGCCCTGATGGCTGGCATGGGTCTCCTCCAGCTCTGATTCACCTCAAAGCAAGTCTGGTTTTACAGTTAGGATGCTCCCCCTAGAGGGGACTCTCCATGGGAAGCTGGAGAATCTAAGGAGTGTTCTTCCCCAATGTTCCAAAGGGATGGGAGGCACTCCTCAGTAATAATGGCCCATTGGTGAAGAAAGAGGAGAGGGGAGGCAAGAGCTCTCATGTATGGAGAGACCCCTAAATGATCCCGATACACCTCTCTCACCCTAATCGCAGGACCAGGGTACATCTGGGTTCCTTTGAGCCATGGGAATGAATTTAATTTTTCACTTCCCAGGTAGATTCATAAAAGTGTCAAACTCCAACTAACAGCAAGGGGAAGATTCCAAATGTGCCCCCCTCTGCATGGGAATTGGGTATGTGCAGTCGATGGCTTCCTGGAGCAGGTGGAAGATGTGGTTTATGGCTCCAGGCTTGGAGGAACCTTCTCTTCCCGTGGGCTGCAGTGTTCATCCCAGAAGGGAGGAGGGAACTTCCTCAGGGTGTGCCCAAGCAGGAGTACATAGGGTATCAGCAAGCTGGGACATCATTAATTCAACTTCATTCCACACATATTTATTGGACTCCTAGTACATGTATGCACCAGGGCTGTGGCCGTGCCTTGTCAAGGTGCTGGCAGGCTGGTGGGGAGGAAGCCCAGGTAAACAGATGATAAAACGGAGAGATTTGTGCTGTGGCAGAACATAGGTAGGGGCAGCTTATCCAGGCTTGGAAAATCACCCAAGTCTCCCCGACGAACTGCCACCCCAGCAATGATGGGAAAGATTATGGGAGTCACTAGATAAATAAGGTGGGTGGTTGGGGTTGGCTGGTGGGGAAGGGTCTGGGCAAGGCCCAAGAGAAGGGGATGGTCAGCTTTGCAGAGGCTTACTGGATTACCGCATCCCAGCCCAGGGCAGGTGGTTATGTCACCCACACCTGGGCAGGTTAGAAGGCAGGACCCAACCCTCGAGTCTTGGAACTGGATTCATCTTCTATTTCAGATTGGCCAAGTGACTGCAGACAAGTTACCTATTTAAGCAGCGCTTTTCCTGACCATCAAGGTGATGATAAAGTGTACTTGGAAAGGTGGATGGGAAAATGTTAGAAATAAAATACTTGAGTGTCTGGCTCAATGTAGGTATCCAACATATGAAAGTCAATAATGACAGAGACATGTGGTAAAGAGTTCATCATTGCTTCCAGCAGCAACAACCTTTTTCCTAGCTCAACCCAATGCAGAGTTCCACAGGACTCCACTACTCTTGGTGACAGCCAGTTGGGTCAGTGATGGGCACCAGACCCAAGAAGTGGGATCAGCCAATCAGAATCCTTCTCTTGTGAGTTTGAGCTAATGGTCATGGTACTGAGCTAATTAAGGAGAAACAGATGTTGAGTTGGGGTCAAAGCTAGTATTGTGGCAGGTAAGTCTGCAAAGAAAGCTTTCCACAAAAAAGCACCCCCCCCCCTTTTTTCAAGAAGTAGCAAAAAAGCCCATTTGGAGAGAGACACAGGAGGGCGCCAAGAGGAATTTGAGAGCCAAGAAATATGGGCCCGCGAGAGACAAAGGGTAGCTTAGGTTGAGTTAGTTACTTGGTTGCAATGAGCGGAAACCCATTCACATGAGCTAAAAACAGAGAACAATTCAGGTGTCACAGACGTCCAAGAATAGAGCATCCAAGATGTCCAAGAAAAGAATAGAATGCCATGGGCAGAGGAATGACATTAAATTTATAAATAAACTGGGCACAGTGGGGAAAGAATTGACATCTTTATATTATTATCTTTATAGCATTTTATGACTTTCAGTAGAATTTTACAGTTTTTTTCATATGGGTCTTTTTGTTCTATTTCCAGATATTTCATGGTTTTTGTTGTCCTTCTAGATAGTATCTTTGCCCAAAGTATTTTCTAGTTGATTTTACTGTTATCTAGGAAAACTACTGACATTGTGTATTTAACTCTGTAACTATTCATCTTATTGAACTATATAATACCTTGTGGTTTTTCAGTGGATTCTTTGGGATTCCCTGGTAGGCAGCCCTATCATCTGCAAAGAACGATAATTCGTGTCTTCTTTCCCCCAGTTTTTAGCTTCTTTCTTTTTTCTTGTCTTCCTTATACTTGGTTCTTGTATTTTGAGGGAGGCTGGGGGGTTCGGTCAGCCTCCAGTGACAGTGACAGACCATCTCATGAGGTGTGGTTCTCCCAGGTCATCTGTTTTGGGTCCACTGATTGTAACTTCTTGGGACATGTAGTCTCGAGTCCTGCAGTCTTTTTGTCATACCTTTGAATAAACACATTTTGTACACCCTGATGATTAGCCTGCATGGACAGGTAGAATTGTAAGGGGAAGAGTGGAGAGGGGAAAGAGGTTAGGATTGGAGCTTATTTAGGGTTTGTGTTTCAGGTGAGGATTCACATGGATTGCACGTTTAGGAGATTTCACTTGATTCAACTCAAAGCATAGATCATTGAGGTGGGGTCCCTTGGTCAGTCTACAACGTCCACTGTCTTAGCTCAGGCTGCTATAACTAAATACCACAGACTGGGGAGCTTAAATAGCAGACATTTATTCTCACAGTCCTGGAGGCAGTAAGTCCAAGATCAAGGTATCAGCTAATTCAGTTCCTGGTGAGAGCCCTTTTCCCGGTTTGCAGATGGCCTCCTTTTTGCTGAGTCTTCATACGGTGGAGAGAAAGAGACCTCTGGTGTCTTTTCTTCTTATAAGGGCACCAGTCCCACCATGGGGACCCCACTGTCATGACCTCACCTAAACCCAATTACCTCCCAAAGGTCCCACCTCCTAATACCATCACATTAGGAGCTAGGACTTCACCATATGAATTCGGGGGGGGGGGGGGCGGCACACAAGCATTCAGCCCATGACATCCACCTTTGCAGAAGCAGGGATGGGCAGTTCTCCTAGATGTCAGGGACTGTAATGTGATCAGACTGAATAGCGCATTGGATTTTATTCACGACCCTGCTGATTAACTGCAGGGCTAGAATTTGTAGCCACTGCCTGACACTATTTCCTCTCAGTTGCTGCTTTGAGGTTGGCTTTCCTTCCCTCATGGCCGTGGCAGTGGACTCCATTCGGTGCCACATTGCCCTTTTGGAAGTAGTGTGTTCTTTGCTAACAGATGCTTAATTGAATAAGAATTAAGGGTGAGTGAGACATTGCTATGCTTTCTGTGACCTCCCCGGGAGGCAGGGATAATGATGGGTTTGGCAGGGCCCTATCAGGCTTCCTGAATAAAACAACCAGGGACCGTGAAAACTGGAGCCACTAACCTTGTTCTCTCTCTGCCCCTTGCCCTGTAAAGCTGATCTGAATATGAAGATTTTAACCCACACCCCGTCCTGAAGCCAACCATTCTCACTATTTCTGTGTGCCTGTTCTGCAGGGTCTTGGCCACTTGAACGCTTTCAAAGATGCCATCCCATGAGCCACGATTGCTCACAAAGGATGGAGAAGTGCTTCTCTGATAGAGGTTTTTGAGCTTTGGTTGGGAGTCTTTCTTCTAGCCCACAAAACTCAAGACTCACTTCCTAGCCCACCTATAAAATGAATGGCAGAGCTTCAGTTAGAAGCTTCACTTGTCCTGAGTCCTTGACTCGTGGAATGGATTCCAGCGCAGAAACACCTAGATACAGATGAGACCACACAGTGCAGTGTTTGATGAGACCGGGAGGGGTCTGCACCTTCCCTGCTGGGTTCTGCATGACTGCACGTCCCCCTCTGGTGCAGCCACAGCCACCCATGTCCCGGACCTTTAACCAATCCCTGTGTTTAAAGCAATCACACGGCGTGTGTCCAGCCCCAGACAGGACGGCTTTGGCTGACTGGTTAAGTGTTGACTGGTAGAAAGAACTCATGGTGGGGAGAGAGCCAATGCCTTTCCACACCCAGGTAATTTCAGCAGTCACCCTTCTGATTTTTCCACTCTGTACCCTTGTTCCTCTTTCTAATGCATTCCTTTGTGTCAGCCCGTCATTTAAGAACGCAGATTGAATCATGTAATCTTTTCCGTGCCTTCCCACCCCCAAACTTAAAATCTTTCAGGGCTGCACTGTGCTCTCAGGATAAAGCCAATTTCCTTGACGTGACCTGTGAAGCCCTGCATGGCGCCCTTTCCCCTCCCTTTCCGGGGGTTTCTGTTCCGCAGGGGCACTCCTCCCACATCAGCTCCTTTGAGTCTGCTCATCTAGTTCTGAGCTGACATGCTACTTCCTGGAACAGCTGAGATACAACTACCGTGACAGATGAATCCCCAAATCCTGGAGGCTGCAGCCCATAGAGTTTTATTCCTCACTCACGGCAGAGTCTGATGCAGGTGTTCTGAGTCACGGCTGTTCTCCACGTGGGAGATGGCATCCAAGGTTTGTAATGGGCCAGACCCACAGGTGACTCACATCAGTTCCACTGGCCAGAATGCAGGCACGTGGCCACACCTGTTTTAGGGAAGCCAGGAACGTAGTCTACCTGTGTGCCCAGGAGGTGGAGGAAACAGGCTTGGGGGGACGTCCTGTAGTTTCCGCCACAATCCTTCCTGTCCCATCCCCACCCCACGCATGAGGTCCTGTTCTAAATGGCCCTTATTGCAGCTTTTTTTTTTTTCAACGTTTATTTATTTTTGGGACAGAGAGAGACAGAGCATGAACGGGGGAGGGGCAGAGAGAGAGGGAGACACAGAATCGGAAACAGGCTCCAAGCTCTGAGCCATCAGCCCAGAGCCTGACGCGGGGCTCGAACTCACGGGCCGCGAGATCGTGACCTGGCTGAAGTCGGACGTTTAACCGACTGTGCCACCCAGGCGCCCCATCTTATTGCAGCTTTAATCTCGCACATGTTTATGTGATTCTTTGATCAAGGCTGGCCTCTTCCCCTCAGCTCCGTGAGGTCAGGAACACTCATTTTATGGGTAGTTTAGTTGCTTGGTAAATACTCACCTTGAGAATTAATAAATACATCCGAGCCCAAGTGTTTTGCATGTGGGGTACAGAAAATGTCTCCCCCGACATAGTCGAGGGCGGAGGGACGTAGAGAAACCCTGTGCTTTCATTCAGTGAGCAGCCAAGAAAGATTGTGATTTGGTCAAAGTCAGCCTGTAGTCTTTGGCTTTCCATTTTCCTTTCTGAAGAGGGCCTTAGACAGCCAGCCTGTTATGGATTTTCTTGTCATCCCACTTTACGGCGACAGACATACAAAGAGTTCAGGACAGATGGGCACTGAGGCAAAGGCATGTTTGTAGGCCACCTCTCTCCTGAAAAAAGCAAACAAATCCCCAAGCTTGTGGTGGCTTCAAGGACAAGAGGGTTCTCAACACTGCAGATCCAGGATCCTGGCTATTATACTCTTTTTCACGTCATTCCTTCCATACAGAATGGAGCCCCTCCTTTCCACTCACCCTTCTGGGGAGAGGAGACCTCCCTGGACTATGATCAGCGGAGCCAGGATTTGGCCTCAACTCAGTGACTACTGTCCGTGTTATGCTGTGGGAATTACAACTTCTTCCTGCCTCAGTCTTCCCCTCTGTAAAGTGGGTATAGTAAGTTCCCAGCAAGGAAGGGAGGAAATGAAATCTTTTCCATATGTCAGCCTGAAGCAAGATGCTGAGCACTTTATGTGTATTCATTTAATCTTAGCAAGATTATACCCATTTTTCAGATGAAGATGTTAAGGTATTAAGCCTGAAAGAGGATAAAGAAATGCTAAGGTTATGCAGCCAGTGAGGGAAGAGATGGAATTCTTACCCAGGTCTGACTTAAAAGCCTGTGGTCTTTGACACCTACATCACCCGGTTTGAGGCACTAAATACCAATGCACCTGTAGCTAATGATATTTCTTATCCACATAGGGCACCGTTCAGGTTCTATAGTCTCCAGTGACGCCCATGGTGCCTCCCTCACCCATTCAAGGCCTTAGGGGGTCTTCTTGACTTTGAATTATGACAGTGTTGGTGGCAGGTAGAGCAATGGCCTCCAAAGATGCCCACGGTCTAGTCCCCAAGACCTGTGGTTATGTTCCATTACAGGGCAAAATGGACCTTGCAGATGTGATGAAGTCAAGGGTCTTGAGATGGGGAGGTTACCCTGGTGGTTTGGCTGGCCCGGTGTCATCACGGAGTCCTTATCACAGGAAGATGGGAAGGACGTGTCAGAAAAGATAAGGCTACGGGGGTTGGAGAGATGCCCTTGGAAGGCGGTGGAAGGGCTGAAAACCAAGAAGTATGGGCGGCCTCCAGAAGCTGGAAAAGGTGAGGAAGCAGAGCTTCCCTGGGGCCTCCAGAAGGAACTCAGCCCAGCCAAATCCTTGACTTTACTCCATAAAACTCATTTTGGACTTCTGACCTCTGCAACTGTTACAGTAAATTTGTGTTGTTTTAAGCTACTTGCTTTCAGTAACTTGTAGCGGGAACAGGACACTAATACGGTGGTGTTTTCCTGTGCCTTAACACTTGGTGTGGTCTCGTCACTTCGCTGTGACCAGTGCGTTGACTATTACCGCCCTAGCTGTGGAGCAGCTAGGGTGGGGGAGACCACGGTTTATCCCTCTCCATAACGACACTGCAGACACATAAGAGGGGTTGAGAAAAAAATCTGTTGGGTCCAAAACCATGGCCTAGTGATGAGGCCATTGAGATGGGCAGCAGGTCACTGTGTCACTGGCCCTGGCTCTGGGGATAGAAGCTGCACAACTTCACACTGCAGCCTCCTTGGTGGGACCCCCTCAGACAGGGAGGTGTTGATGCTGGGAGAGAGCTGGCAGCATTATGGGGTCCGCAGCTGGTGGGGCCAGACTACAGCTGGACTCAACCCATAGCGGTGTCAGGCCTTGGGGGCGGCCAGCATCGGCTGTCACCACCGATTACCTCGTGGTTCAGGTATAGCCCAGGCTCTTTCGCATGATTTGTTTGCAACCCAAGCCAGCAGGCTCTGCAGCACCAGGCCCTGAGCCAAGCTGATGAACACAGCGGCCGCAAGAATGGTTTTGCCGCTGCAGTGCCGTGAGCGGAGACGGAGCAGGTGCAGGCCCTGTACCACCTGGAATGTTCCTCCGGTGCACCCATCCTCCCAGCCCCAAGCGCTGAGCAAAGGAAGATGCGTATCTCTGTCATCATCCCGGTGTAGATTAACAGTAGGTGAGGCAGACAACTTGCTTAGTTTGACGACCTCCTAGGCGGGCGTTCAGGGGTGTGGGACCTCCATGGAGCTGCTTGTGGGGTGGCTGGGCTTGGCTCTTATGATTGGGTCTAAATGGACAAAGGTGTTCTCCAGGTCCCTGGTGAATGGGCGGGCTCTCAATCTAGCCCTTACTCACTTGTTATAGCTCCTTCTGTACCTCTGTGCTCATAAATCAAAGAGCGTTCAGTCCTGCAAACCGCTGTAGGGATCTCAACCACCCCCTGAATTTTTTTTTTTTATTTTTTTTTTATTTAAAAAAAAATTTTTTTTTTCAACATTTATTTTTGGGACAGAGAGAGACAGAGCATGAACGGGGGAGGGTCAGAGAGAGAGGGAGACAGAATCGGAAACAGGCTCCAGGCTCTGAGCCATCAGCCCAGAGCCCGACGCGGGGCTCGAACTCACAGACCGCGAGATCGTGACCTGGCTGAAGTCGGACGCTTAACCGACTGCGCCACCCAGGCGCCCCGACACCCCCTGAATTTTATAAACAAATAAAGCAAAGCTCGGAGAAATGGAATGGCTTGTCTGTGGCCGCCTGGCCAGGCCCCGGCCCAGAGCCCTTCAGGGATGGTTTGTCTCCAGACAAGGTTAGCCCACAGACAGGGCTGATACAGCCCATCTGGCCTTGCCATCAGACACATGAAAGTGCACTGCCCCACATCCTAGGGACCCCTTGCTGGCCAGCTTGTACAACTTCCTGCTCATGTTCCCTGGGAGTGGCAGTGGAAGAAAGATCAGAAATAAATATGGGCTACTCCCTAGCTATTTTAGTCCAGATCTCAGAAGAGTGGAGAGGAGGAAGCGTGGCCCTCAGGTTAAGCCCAGCTGCTTTCACCAACACCCCGAATAATAGTGGCTCCAACAAGAGGGCTGTCTCACCTGGGACAGTCCTCATGAAGCATTCCAGGGCCCCTCCTGGTATCAGGAACAGTGTTCTTACCTGCTCGTTCCATCATCCTCAGGCCCTGCCCTTTCCCTTCTGGTCACTGTGGGTCCACATTCCAGTTCTAGGAAGGGCACATGGGGATAGCCGCCTGGGAGGATGGATATAGAGGGTCAGTACACAGTCTACACCACGTGAGTCATCCTGTGGCCTGACCTATGGAGATGGGCACGTTTATGGCCCAAGTTCTTCAGACAGTGGACATCTGTCCACTTCTCTTGGCCAAGGTGGCCTGGGAGCATGAGACCCATATGTTCTCTATGCTTTCCCATAACCTCCCAGCACTGGTCATTTCAGTTAACACAATGGCCTCCTCTTTCCAGCCTCTGTGACTCCACTGGGACTTCTCCCAGCCTGCGTGCAGGGCAGCTAGAGGTGATAAGATGTCACTGCCACTCATTATAGCCCCCAGCCGATGACTGATGGTGGTTGGAGGACAACTGTCCCAGCTCCCTCGCTCCTCGGGTGAGATCGCTCCCAGGCTGTTCCCCACACGCAAGCAACATGCCCAACGATGCATCTTTGTTGGCTTTGTGTTTTCCTGTGTCATGTCCTCACTTCCCTCCCCATGCCCTCAGATAACCTCCACAGGAAACCACTTACACTTCAATCTTTGCCTCAAAGTTTACTTCTGGGAGAAGCCAGTCCCAGACATATGGTGAGGGAGACATGTGGGCATTTTTAGCTAACACTCCAGGTTCCAAGGCATCTGGACCATATGTTTTGTTTACATCCTATTTTTCACAACCTCTTTTTATTAAGAAATCAGCTTCTTAAGACTAAAACGGGCAAGAATTGATTTAGTTTTTATCCATCAAGAGTTGTTTTGTCCCTTTACTTGAAGGAAAAACTTTTCTGCCAGGGAGAAGGACAGTGGAGGGAGATGGTGTAACCAGTCTGCTTTGTGTTGGGCTCTGGACAAGTCTCGTAGATGCAGAAATGAGAGACTCGGCCTCTACTTCCCCCAGAAGGCCCCCTTCCAGCGGGAGATTAAAGATGTAAGTAGATGAGGAGGAAAAAATAAAGCCACACTGGCCAAGAGATCATCCTTTTTGGATGAGCAGCCCACAAACAGGTCATGTGGAGCTCATGTGTATGAGAGAGCGAGCATGGCCTTGAGAAATGAAAGGGTCTCTGTGGCAGGGTTGGGTGGGAAGAAGCTTCTTGGATTGGAGAGTTGGAAAAGGGAGAGAGGACAGTCCAAAATGGGAGTTACATGTCTGTAACAAGCCCACGCATTCTTGCATCAGCTTCAACTACTTGATCGCAGGAAACTGAGCCATGCAAGCCTCCCTCTGGCTCCTTGGGGATTGCACATCCACTCTCCCTCAGCTTAGCTGAACGTGCACTCCAGGTCACTTCAGGGATGCCACTTTCTTCATTGATTTGTTATGACTTGGTGCTCAGGTCTCTGGGATATGCTGACGTTTTGGATCTGCTTCTGCACCTCAGGTTAAACAGGGATGGTGTTCTCCACATGTGTACCCCTGTCCATCCCCCCAGTGATGTTTTGCTTACTCTCTGTTCCTCTCTCTTGTTCTTTGTCGAAGTCCCTTACCCTCCAGACCATTTTCAAGAAGGGACTTGCTTCTCAAGAGCAACTCCTTGTGTTTGGTCCAGTCTTACTAATCTCAAGATTCTCTGCCTGAGGGGTAATTGCTTCCCAGGAAGCTCTCTGATGCTTCATGACAGCACTTCTCTGGTGGACACAAACTCTCAGTGGTCCTGGCTGCAGAGAAGCTTGAGTTGACAGCCTGCACAGAGCTGAGCCTCTTTCCCAGCACCTATGCTATTCTAGAACCATGAATAATTATTACAGTTAAAATAAGTTCAGTTTGGGGGTTACCTGGGGGACTCAGTAGATTAAACATCTGACTCTGGATTTTGGCTCAGGTCATGACCTCGCAGGTTCATGTGTTCGAGGCCGACATTGGGCTCTGCGCTGGCAGTGTGGAAGCTGCTTGGGATTCTCCCTCTGTCTCTGCTCCTCTCCCACTCATGCTCTCTCTCAAAATAAATAAATAAACTTAAAAAAATCAGTTCAGTTTGGGATGAGGCCACTTGTACTATGTTCCTTCAAGATTTTCTGAGTTCCAATTCTCCACTTTTTCCTGTGGTTTCTAAGCCCCAGGCTGTGAGCTTCCAATTTTCTTAATGGGCAACCTAACAAATGGAGTTGTCTTTCAGACAGATTACATCATATTTATCTTGCTTTAAACTAGATGCCTGACCTGGATTGAACCAATCCTGGGTGTGCCTCTTGGCTTCCTCTGGTCTGGGGCCACACTCATCTTCATTGTGAGTTCTCCCCAGGAAATCATGTCAGTGTCTCTCCATGGGGTATGTGGACTTTAAAACTTGGCTTTGCAATAAGTGGTCTGACTTGGTCTCTGAATGGAAAGTGACTCCAGTAGGTTTTAGGGATAAGGTAGGACTAGCAGGGTGTTGTGTGAGTTTCTATTGTGTGAGTCATTCTATCCTGGGCCCATATTCACAAGAAAGATCCAGAACTTGATTTGCCATTGAAGATGAGGCGGTGGACTGCCTCCCTCCTCTTCTTCCTGTCTTTCCTACTATTCAGGTTGCTTTTCCTTTCCTGTCTCATCTAGATTCCCATTTTAGATCCTATAATAATAATAGCTGTCGTTCAGGATAGTTAATGCTAGCTGCTGTAACACACATCCTCACATCGCAATGGTTTACTGCACAAGAAGTATCTCACTTCTATGAAGTCTGATGAGCATTGTGTAGCTCCCCTGGGCAGCTCTCCACCCAGGATCCATCCCTGGGATCAGGGACTCAGGGACTCAGGGACTCAGGGTCCATCCCTTGGGTGACTCTGCTGTCTTGGTTCATTTGCTTCTGAGAGAAAGAGCTTGAGGGATTACACCGTGTGCTGGTTTTCCATAGCAAATTGCCACAAAATGGGGGCTGGAAGCAACAGAAGTTTATTGTCTCTCAGTTCTGGAAGCTGGAGTCAGAAATCAACGTGTTGGCAGTCATGGTTCTTTATGGAGACACTGAGGGAAAATCTGTTGCATGCTTCTCTCCTAGTGTCTTGTGCTTCTGGAAATCCTTGAGTTTCCTTGGCTTGTAGACACACAACTTCAATCTCTGCCTTCACTTAGACCTCTCCTATATGCATCTGTGTGTCCTCTCTCTCTCTCTCTCTCTGTTTTCTCTTATAGGGGCACCTGTCAGGGTGCCTGGCTGGCTCAGTTGGTTGTCTGACTTCAGCTTAGATCATTATATCGCAGTTTGTGGGTTTGAGTCCTGTGTCGGGCTCTGTGCTGTCAGCTCAGAGTCTGGAGTCTGCTTCAGATTCTGTGTCTCCCTCTCTCTCCGTCCCTCCTCCATTCATGCTCACACACTCTCTTTCTCTCAAAAAAGTAAATAAACATTAAACAAATTTAAAAAAAGGACACCTGTCATTTGATTTAGGGCCTACCCAAGACCTTTGACTTAATTGCACCTGTAAAGACCCCCTTTTTTTTTTCCCAGACGAGGTCACCTTCCCAGGTTCCAGGGGCTAGAACTTGGATGTATCTTTTGGGGGACCACTACTCAACCTAGCACACACAGTTTGTTTTATTGTCGATCCTGGAGGCGCACACAAATCTACCCACTTTCTACTGGTCAGAGCTAATCACTACAGCACAGCCTTAGCTGTGGGGGGGGGCCTGGGAAAGATGGTGTTCCAGTTTGTCGAGAGAAAAGAAATGGAGGTAGTGGGCACCTGGCCAGTCTCTGACAGCAGCTAACACTCAAGGGGCATTTCCTCAGTTCTCCAACTTTCAGATCAGTAAACAGAGGCACAGAGTCCTTTGAATGATTTCCCAAGGTTATTTGTTGGTGATGGAAGCACTGTTTTCATCTAAACTGACAGTTTTAAAGCCTGTCCCTTTGCCTCTGTATGACATGTCCTCTACTACACTGACCTCTGGCTGTTTGTCCTTGGGGGACACAATTGTTACCCTTCCCTGCATGTCCCCAAGCCTGGGGACTGACCTGGCTGGAGCCAAATGCTTTTCAGGTGCTGCCTTTCCTCAGAAATGCTTTTCCCTTCACTCTGGAAAGTCTCTCAGCCTTCTTTCCTTCACAGTGACTTGTTCAAGGACACTTCAATGGACACGATGAAGCAGCCAAAGTTGTTACCTGCCAGCCCAGTAACTGGATGGAACCTACTGGCAGGAAGGACAATGCAGATGTCCCAAGTTGATTGAAGTAAATGCTGACAAGTTCATTTGCCAAAGAAGAGCTGGCAAGTGTAGCCTGGTGAGTGGCCCGCAAGCAAACTATTGACTTTTGAGCTAGAGGATACTGAACATTTATTTCTGCTTTGGCCGCCCACAGGACTGCATGTCGGCAGCTTAGCATAACCTACATCAAGCTGCAAAACATCAATTGGCCGCTTGTTTGAAGTGGATCCAAACTACCTCGTCTGAATAGAGAACACAGCATATTTGTAAGCAAGAAGGCCTTGGATTCACCGCGTGTGGGGAGGAAGGGATCAGGGTTACTTTCCTTTCCCTGCTGCCCCTTCTGTTCTGGAAAATTTTCTGTTGGCTTGCAGAGGTCTAAGAGGGAAAAGATGCTTGTGTAATTTTGGATTTCATTACTGGTTATTGATCCAGATCTGTCTTGTATAGAGAGCAGAAAACAATATTTTTGTGAAGAAAATGAAGTCTAGGAGAAGAGTGAGGCTGGAGGAAGGGTAAGGAGAAGGAAGAAGGGAACCAAAGAAAGGGAGAGAGGCAAGAAGGGAAGAAAAAAAAGAACAAATAAGCAGGAGGAAAGATTTCTCTCTAGCTTAGTTTTGCGGTAAGAGAAAAATGTTTCTCACAAAAAAAGGAACAAATAAGCAGGAGGAAAGATTTCTCTCTAGCTTGGTTTTGCGGTCAGAGAAAATGTTTCTCACCAAGCCCTTGGCTGGTGCATAGTCAGGAGATATCCATGGCTGCTAAAAGTTCTGTGAATTCTCTCTCAGTGTTTGCAGAGGCAGTAGATTTCATTATAGGAGCTGGAGACTTAAGGCCAACCCATGAATGTGTGGGGCACCTGAGGGTGTGAGTTGGCACGAGTTCACTTTGCACCTGCTGTGTAAGAAGCACTGTACCAATTCCACAGGGGCACAGAGCGAATGATGCAATTAGGCACAAATCATTCTTGCAGGTTTGCTTTGGTTAGGCACAATGTTCAGGCATGACCATCTGTCTGCAAGGAGCTTGATTTTTAATGGAGGTGATAGACATGCCCACAAATAAGATAAAATGTCAAGTTCTTTGGCAGACAGAGGAAGAATGGAAGGGGGTGAGATCAATGTCAACGAGAGATTACATCAGGGGAAGTGTGAGTCTTGAAGATAGCATAGAACTTAAACATGTGGGGATAGGGAAAAGGGCATTCTTGGAGGGGATGATACAGCGGCAGGAAAGCTTGTTTGGCAGAATAGTAGCTCTTATTATTTGGGGAAAGTGCAGGGAGCTTTGAGTGATGCAGTAGAATGAAAGCCTGGAGAGGTAGGTTAAGGCCAAGCCAGATTAGAGATAGCCATCGTGGCATAGACAGCAAGTAACTCACCAGCCTGTCTTCTCCTTGGCCTGGAAACACAGTCAGTTTACACTTCCCAGCTTTCTTCACAATTGTATGTGACCATGTGACATGAGAATCCCAACCAATGAAACAGGGGCAGAAGGCATCTGCCAGAAAAGAGTAGCCACCATGGTGGGCGGAGGGTGAGCCTGTGCAACTGCACCTCCACTTCTCATCATGCCGGTTGCCACCACCATCGCCATTACCGTCATCTCCATCCTCATCATCCCCAACACTGTCAGACTCACAGTTACCTTCACTACTATCCTGATGCCATTACTACTGCCATAGTGCACATGCCATGCCAGGTGTTATTTGAAGTATTTTTATATCTTATATGTCTCATTAACACTGCCATGGACCCTGTGACATGTACTATGATAAACTCAATTTTGAAGACATCTTTAAAACCACTGGTTGTGTTCTAGATTTCAGGGATTTTAGTGCATTTATGGTTTTGGATTTTTTGTGAAGTTAGTTCTTAAATCACAGTATTTAGGTCATGGTTTAGGCTTTATTTTCCTTTTTTTTTTTAAATTAATGTTTATTTATTTTTAAGAGAAAGAGAGAGACAGAGTGCGAGCAGAGAAGGGGCAGAAATAGAGAGGGAGACACAGAATCCAAAGCAGGCTCCAGGCTGTGAGCTGTCAGCACAGAGCCCGATGCAGGGCTCAGACCAACGAGCTGTGAGATCATGACCCGGGCAGAAGTTGGATGCTTAACCGACTGAGCCACCCAGGCACCCTTAAGCTTTGTTTTCCTAATCATGTTTGCCATGAGTCTTTTAGTTAATTTTGAATAGTATACCAGGGTTTTCAAAGATAAGCACATTCAGCTGCAGATAGAAGGGTTTCCCAGCAAAGTGCTACAGCATATAAATGTTTAGTGTCATGTGACTTTTTAAAACGTGAGCAGTAACAGCCATTGCCTTGATAACTGTCTTTCACTATTATGACTCTTGCTCTGTTGATGAAATTATATAGGACAGAACAAAATGGACATTTTGTTTGAGAAATAAAATTAGCTGTTTAGAAACTTAACCTATGGTGGAAGAGAAAATTGATGGAGATTATTTTTGAAACAAAATGTTCTGATCTGAGTGCTGAATCCCTCCGCTACCTCCATTAATTCCTTCCACCTCTCTACGACTACCATCATTTACTGACTTTGATCTTCATCCATGCCATGACCCGTGTCTCTAGTCTCTACTTTCCTTCCAGCTGCCTCCATTTCATCTTCACTTTCTTTTCAGCTTCTGCCCCTATCTCAGTCACTTCTCATGATACACATGCCCTTGCTCTCTTGATTCATTGTCTGTAGTTTTTAGTTAAATTTCACTTTCAAAAATGTTACATAGTTCCACTAGGCTTATAACAAAAACAACAATGCTCTGACTTACCCTTTCCATCCCCATGTCCTGTTTCCCAGAGGAAACTCTTTTTGAGTGTTTTCAGATATTTCTTTGAGCATTACCTCTCTATTTCTAAAACATGCTTACATAACTCTTAATATTTCAGTCTCAGATGTTTCATGGACTTCCTAAATTGAATGTAAGCATTTACCTCCCTCTCAATCTTCCCCTTCTATTTTCTCAATATAATTATGTTTTAACCAGGTTTGATATTGTCATTATTACGTCTGCGTTAATACAGTCTTAGCTGAGTCACTTAATGTGCCGTCCATTGCATTTGCTTTCCTCAGAGTTAAAAATTATCCTTTTTTTGCTTAGGTTTTATGTACTTACCACTATTTCAAGCTCAAAATTTCCACCCAATTTTATCTGTCCTCAATATCTTCAAATACTTCAAATAGTCTGGATTTTCCTTCATTATTTTCTTCTGACATATTCCCCCATCCTCTTCTTCATTAGGACTGCAGCACAGCTTTCATCCTGGAGTGTCTATCTATCTATCTATCCTGCAGGCAGTCACTTAACCTGTCTTCTGAATTAAAGTTCTCATCTTCTGGTTCTCATATGTTCCTCTTTCTTGGTTAACTTCTTTTTTTAAATGTTTATTTATTTATTTTGAGGAAGAGAGAGAACTGGGGGGCGGGGCAGAAAGAGAGGGAGAGACAGCATCCCAACCAGGCTCCATGCTGTCCGTGCAGAGCCCGACACGGGGCTTGAGTTCATGACCCGTGAGATCATGACCTGCACTGAAACCAAGAGTCCATCATTTAACTGCCTGAGCCACCCAGGTGCCTCTCTTGGCTAACTGCTTCATGTTGATGGGACAGATCTTTGGGTTCCTACTAAGAAAGAGTACCTGGAAGGTATATTTTTTTGAGATCCTGAATTTTTGAAGATATGTTTTTCTTAACTTTTACAATTGAATGGCAGTTTGGCTAGGTATAAAAATTTAGGTAGTGAATAATTATCTTCTGATTTCTTATATTGCATCCCCCCCCCCAGCTTCACTGATGCATAATTTATAGATAATAACATTTATTTCTCAAAAGTATATATTTTTATGATTTTGGTAATTATATGTAATTGTGTAACCACAACTACAATCAAGATGTAGAGCAGGGTGCCCAGCTGTCTCAGTCAGTGAAGCGTCTGACTCTTGATCTTAGCACAGGTCTTGATCTCACAGTGAGTTTAAGCTCCACACTGGGATCCGTGCTGGGTGTGAGGCTTACTTAAAAAAAAAAAGATATAGAATAGTTCTATCACTCTAAAAAGTTACTCATCTATGCCCAGTCCTCAGGCAACTACTGCTCTGGTTTGTGTCACTATAGTTTTATCTTTTCCAAAATTTCATATAAATGGAATCATACAGTTTATAGACTTCTGTGTTTGTCCTTTTTCACTTAGCATGTTTTTCAGACTATATTGTTATATGTATTGATATTTTATTCCTTTTATGCCTGAAAAGTATCCCATAGTATAAATGTACTGCAATTTGTCTCTTCACTAGTTGATGGACATTTGGTTTGTATCAGTTTTAGGATTTTATTCGTCATTCTGCAACAAACATTTGCATACAAGTCTTTGTGTGCACATATGTTTCTATTTCATTTCTTTCTTTGTGAGTGTGTGGAATTTCTGGGTTACATGGCAGGTTTGTGGTTAGATTGATGAGAAATAGACAAACTGTTTTCCAAAGAGGCTGTGCTGTTTCACATTCCCACCAGCAGTGTTGCGCTATTTGGCTAATTTCATATCTTTGTCAACACTTGGTATTGCTTCTTAAGGTTTTTAAAGATGTTCTTTATTATATTACCATCTCCACTGTTCCTAAAGAGAAATCACATACCATTCTGATTTCCTATTTTTATCTGTGTCTTAATTTTTTTGTTATTTATTAAGCTTTTATTTTAATTCCAGTATAGGAAACGTACAGTGTTATATTAGTTTCAGGTGTACAGTGTGTGATTCATCACTTCCATACAACACCCAGGGCTCATCACAACAAGTGCACTCCTTCATCCCCTTTATCTATTTCACGCATCTCCCCCATCGCCCTCCCCTCTAGTAACCCTCAGTTTGTTCTCAGTAGTTAAGTGTCTATTTCTTGGTTTCTCTCTCTCTTTTTCCTTTGCTCATTTGTTTTGTTTCTTAAATTCCAGACATCAGTGAAATCATATGGTATTTGTCTTTCCCTGACTAGCTTATTTTGCTTAGCATAATACACTCTAGCTCCATCTATGTCATTGCAAGTGGCAAGATTTGCCCCAGAAGCTTTGAGGTTCTTCTCTGTATCCCAGTTTTCTGAAAATTTATAGTGATGTGCTTTGAGACAAGTGCTTTTCATCCTTTTGTACTGGTTATTTAAAACAGACTTTCCAATTGAAGCCTCATTTCCTTTAGTTTCTGGAAATTTTCCTAAATAATTATTTTTTAAAAATAATTTATTACCTGGCACAAAAACAGACACATAGACCAATGGAATAGAATAGAAACCCCAGAACTAGACCCACAAACGTATGGCCAACTAATCTTTGACAAAGCAGGAAAGAACATCCAATGGAAAAAAGACAGTCTCTTTAACAAATGGTGCTGGGAGAAGTGGACAGCAGCATGTAGAAGATTGAAACTAGACCACTTTGTCACACCATTCACAAAAATAAACTCAAAATGGATAAAGGACCTGAATGTGAGACAGGAAACCATCAAAACCCTAGAGGAGAAAGCAGGAAAAGACCTCTCTGACCTCAGCCGTAGCAATTTCTTACTTGACATATCCCCAAAGGCAAGGGAATTAAAAGCAAAAATGAACAACTGGGACCTTATGAAGATAAAAAGCTTCTGCACAGTCAAGGAAACAACCAACAAAACTAAAAGGCAACCAACGGAATGGGAAAAGATATTTGCAAATTACGTATCAGACAAAGGGCTAGTATCCAAAATCTATAAAGAGCTCACCAAACTCCACACCCGAAAAACAAATAACCCAGTGAAGAAATGGGCAGAAAACATGAATAGACACTTCTCTAAAGAAAACATCCTGATGGCCAACAGGCACATGAAAAGATGCTCAATGTGGCTCCTCATCAGGGAAATACAAATCAAAACCACACTCAGATACCACCTCATGCCAGAGTGGCCAAAATGAACAAATCAGGAGACTATAGATGCTGGTGAGGATGTGGAGAAACGGGAACCCTCTTGCACTGTTGGTGGGAATGCAAATTGGTGCAGGCGCTCTGGAAAACAGTATGGAGGTGCCTCAAAAAATTTAAAATAGACCTACCCTATGACCCAGCAATAGCACTGCTAGGAATGTACCCAAGGGATACAGGAAGGCTGATGCATAAGGGCACTTGGACCCCAAGGTTTATAGCAGCACTTTCAACAATAGCCAAATTATGGAAAGAGCCTAAATGTCCATCAACTGATGAATGGATAAAGAAATTGTAGTTTATATACACAATGGAGTACTACGTGGCAATGAGAAAGAAGGAAATATGGCCCTTTGTAGCAACATGGATGGAACTGGAGAGTGTTATGCTAAGTGAAATAAGCCATACAGAGAAAGACAGATACCATATGTTTTCACTCCTATGTGGATCCTGAGAAACTTAACAGAAGACCATGGGGGAGGGGAAGAAAAAAAAAAAGGAGGTTAGAGTGGGAGAGAGCCAAAGCATAAGAGACTCTTAAAAACTGAGAACAAACTGAGGGTTTATGGGGAGTGGGAGGGAGGGGAGGATGGGTGATGGGTATTGAGGAGGGCACCTTTTGGGATGAGCACTGGGTGTTGTATGGAAACCAATTTGACAATAAATTTCATATATTGAAAAAAATAAAAAAAATTAAAAAAAACCCTGAGAACAAACTGAGGGTTGATGGGGGGTGGGAGGGAGGGGAGGATGGGTGATGGGAATTGAAAAAAAAATTTATTCCCTTCTATTTTTCCCTGAACTCATTTTTTTTAAAACCTCCATTGTTTGGATGTTGGCTTTCTACACCAATCCTTTCATTGTTTTTACTTTTCTTTCCTATTTTCCATCTCCTTATCATTTTGTCTTACTAGCTGGGAGATTTGCTTTCAATTTTGTCTTCAATACTTCTATTGTGCTTTCCATTTTGATCTCACATTTTCAATTTCCAAGATCTATTTGTTTGTTTCTTGAATGTAATTGTTTTTTAATCACATTATACTGTTGATTTGTTATTACAGTATATACCCATATTTATCAGAATATTAATTGTAGTTTCCCTCACCCCACACCCCCAAGATAGATTATTCCTCTTGCATCATTTTTGTTTCTTTTTTCCTATTTATTTTGGAATTTGCTTTTCCTTTCATACTAGCTCAGGGATTCTCCACAGGGCAGGTGTGAGCAGAGAAGGAGGAGGAGGGGAAGGAGGAGGAAGAAGAGGAGAAGGAGGAGGAGGATTTTACTCTCAGGACATATTTGACAATATCTGGAGATATTTTCGGTTGTCACAGCTGGAGAGAGGGTGTTACCCCCTCTAGTGAGTAGAAGCCAGGGATGTTGCTAAGCATTTTACAGTGCACAGGATGCCCACCCCCTACCCCATGACAAAGAATTATCCAGCCTCTGGGGTGCCTTGGTGGCTCAGTTGGTTAAGCATCCAACTTTGGTTCAGGTCATGATCACACAATTTGTGAGTTTGAGCCCCGAATGGGACTACCTGCTGTCAGCAGAGAGCCAACTGTCCCCCTCTGTCTCTGCCCCTCTCCTGCCTGTCCTCTCTGTCAAAAATAAAATAAACATTAAAAAAAGAGAATTATTCAGCCCCAAATGTCAGTGGTGCAGAGGTTGAGAACTCCTGTGTTGCTGGATGCTTTTGTCAGATGTCTGCTGGTCCTTGGCTGTCAGTTCATATTTAAAGTGCAACGCAGTAAAAAGTATCTCTTGGCAGAGCTTGCTGACTGATGGATCTAACATAGAGAAATGTGGCTGGGTCTTTCATTGCTGTGTGTAGGTCATTGTCAGAGCTGAAGAGAAATCCTTAACTCTCCCCAGTATGAATGTGTAGGAAGAAGACAACAGGCATTACAGCCCGTGTGCTCCCAGCTGAGGAGGGAGAGGGGCCAGGGGTCTCCCCAGTGAGTGTGTAAACTTATTTCATTCTCATGCTTCGGTCCATTCCTTGACCTCAGCTCTGTGTACGCTGCCTTGTTGCCTCTGTCTCAGTCTCTCCAGAGAATAAACCATCACCTTCCTTTAGGTCCAGGAGTATAACTCAGGTTATTATGTCCCTTCATAGACTTTCAATCTGTATCTTGATTTTGGTGATACCCAGAGACTCCCGTTTTGAGCTCTCACCTCAGCCCATCTTCCCTGGGGCTCACCTGCTCTTTCATAGTTGACTCCACTGCTTCTACACAGCAGCTGCCATGCACCCTGTGAGCTCTGCTTAAACACCCACCTTAACTGCCAGCCATTCCTTAAATTCTTAGCAGATGACCCCGCCTCCCACCTGACTTCTCAGACAGAAGCCATTCCGACGTAAACCCCTGACTCCACTCCCCTCATGGGCAACCTCGCCTCTCTCTCTTAGCTGCACCTCGCCTCTCTCTCCTATATACGAAGACATACCTATTCCCTTGGAAAGGTGCACCATTGCCCCTGTGCGCGATCAACCCGTTCAGGTCTCTTAGGAAAGGTGCCCACCCTTTCCCTCTTTTCTTGAATCCTTAATTGCTCCCTCATCGTAGTCTCCCTTTTCCCTGAGATGATATGGTTAGGTCTTTAAAAACAAAATCATCCCATGACCCCAATATTTCCTAAGACGCCTATCTTTCCTCTCACGGCCAAATTTCTTTTTACAAGTTATCTACACCTCTCAAAAGCATTTTGCCAACTGGCATGTGTGGACTGGCCCTCACTTCTGTCCTTCCGCATCACTGGTGATAGTCTCGCCCTGCACCTTGGAAGATGACCCCATGCTTCCCCCTCTTGCCACTGCCCCTTCTTTTGATGATCTCTTCTGTCCTCTCTACTGGCTCTTCCTCTTGCACTAGCACTAACAGCTACACTAACACTATGATTGACTCCAGGATAATGTTATTTATACCCATGGCTTCTCTCAGTTGGCTTTCAAATTTCCATCACCAGCTTCCTGGTTTTAAGTGCTCAGGCTTGGGGTTCCTGGATAGCTCAGTTGGTTAAGTGTCTGACTCTTGGTTTCAGCTCAGGTCATGATCTTGTGGTTCCGTGAGTTCAAGCCCCATGTCGGGCTCTGTGCTGGCAACATGGCACCTCCTTGGGATTCTCTCTTTCCTTCTCTCTCTCTCTCTCTCTGCCCCTCCACCACTTGTGCTATCTCAATCTCTCTCTAAATAAATAAACTTAAAGAAAATAAATGCTCCGGTTCCATGCAAGGCACATGTAAGAGAAATAACCCTTTGGTTTTAGATTATGTGGAGGCAGGAAAGATGGTGGCCAAAATATTGCTGTAATGGCTCAATACATATGGGCAGAGAACACCAGGCCATCAAGTGTGGGAAGCAGCCTCCCACCTCAGCTGAAGAGCCAGCATCTCTGCTCTTCTTCCACGTTCAATCCTACTTTGTCTTAATTTGGGACCTTTTTTTCGCACCTAAACTATTCACATACTTCTGTTTCCCAAATTACCCTGAAATTACTTTTTGTTGTCCATCTGTAGCTAGACAAAAGAAATACAGTGTTTCATGCTTTTTAAGTTCAAAATGAAAGCATAATTTTGTTTATTCCGTGACTTGGAGCACAAAGGAGCGAGGCAAACCTTCTGTGAAACCCACAGTCGCGCACACACTCATTATGTTGACCCTGGTTTTGATTCTTGTGGCTCAGGTTCTTGGCTCTGGCTTGTCCTCCAATCACCTGGGGAGCTTGTGAGGAACACCATTGTTCAAGCTCCACCCCAGACCAATTATAAGCCTTGGGCATCAGTACTTTTGGTTGGGTTTTTTCTTCTTTGCCAATCTTTTATTTCTCTTTTGGCTGGCACTCAAATATTACTGTAGAGGCTTTCAAATGTTAGTGTATGTAGAATCACCTGGAGCACTTATTAATCCAGAGTTCTGAGCCTCACCCTCGGAGTTTCTGATTCAGTACATCTTGGTGGGGTCCAAGAATTTGCATTTCTAACAAATTCCCAGGTGATGCTGCTGCTGGTCTGGGGATGGCACTTTAAGGACCACTGCCTTACTCCACCTGAGAGATTAGTCTTTTGGAGACTGCTTCTCAGAGTTAGAGTGGTCTCCATGTTGGCATTAAAAGTCCCACATCTTGGGAAAGCCCTCAGTCTCAAGAAAACTGAGACTGTTGGTCACCAAAAAGATATGTGCCCAATCCTAATCTACAGAGCCTGTGAAAGTGATCTTGGGAAGAAAAAGGGGGTCTTTGTAGATGTAATTAAGAATAATCTTGAGATGAGGAGATCATATTGGATTATCTGCCTAGGCCCCAAAGCCCATGACAAGTGTCTTTAAAATAATGAGGTACAGGGAGATTGCAGACAGAAGAGGAGAAGGCCATGTGGCCACAGAGGCAGAGAGTGGAGCAATCAGCCACAAGCCAAGGAACGTCTGGAACTACCAGAAGCTGGAAGAGGCAAGGAACAGATTCTCCCTTGGAGCCTTCTCCAGCAGGAGGGAGTGTGGACCTGTTGGCTCCTTGATTTTGGACTTCTCCAGAACTGTGAGAGAATACATTTCTCTTGTGTATCAGCTACCAAGTTTGTGGTCCTTTATTACAGTTGTCACAGGAATTAATAGAGTCTCCCTAAGCACTGCTCTTCTATTGGGGGTGTTTCTTGTTTCTTCTGCTTATGAAAAGTGAGCTATTCTGAAAATACATTGTATCCACAAAGACTGGCGGATTGACTAATGAGTCTGTAAAATGCTTCCCAGAAAGAACAGGCTAGAAGCCAATGGATTGCAGCTAACCTGATATATTAAAAAGTTCTGAAGATTATCTATAGTAGGCCATTAAGCAGTAAATGATGTAAATAGAAAATCTATTAATATTAAATGTGCCACTTTGTTATGCAAGATACGGCAGCCCAACAATTGTGGGCGTCCTGTCAGAAACGTTCTGGAGCATTTGTGCTCTGGGAGCAAAAAACAGAGCACGTGGAGAAACCTGGAGAGTGCTAGCACGTGCTTGACCAGTGGGAAAGGACTTGAGCCCTGGAGTCAGAGATGGATGCTTTTTTGTGATCTGGGAAGGTATTGGTACCTTTCCACCATTAGACTATACGGAGACAGAGCAGAGCCCAGGTGAGAGATCTGGGCCACTCCCTGTCACCTCGTGTCACTTCTAGGGCCTTTGTCCCAAATACTTGGAAGAGGAAGGTTAAGATGCATATAGAAAGCTCCAGGAATAGCAGGTCTTCTGGCAATGGTCTTTGGATTCCATGCCTTGGGCTGGCCCTGCCCTGGAAACCAGGCGTGGATCTGTGTGGGGCCCTCTGGCTGGCATACTGTTTTCTCCATTTCTTCTGGTTGTTCCACTGGCTGCCTCTGAGGGGTCTCTGGCTCCTACATCCTTGCTGAGGTCTGAGTCATGGTTTTCCTGATATTCAACTTCTGTACTATCCTGTGAACTTACCACTGTATGAACTGCCTTGTCCGGGTTGCATGTACTGTGATGTGTTACACTTTTTCTTTGTCTATTTTTCTAAAGATGTTCATCAGTTGTCTCATGTCCACTCTTCTGCACACTGAGATTACTGATTATTTAAGGACAACAATCAGGCCATCCGCGTTTTCTCACTGTCAAAACACCCAGATTCGGCACCAGGGAACAGTTGTATTTCGTCTGGTAGAGATGTATTCATAGTTCCTTGCCATTTTTTTTTTTTTTTTTTTTTTTACTATTACTTAATCTGGCTCAGTCGTGATTTGAATGGAGCTGCCTGCATGGGCCTCAAAAGGTGGCTGAATGTTCTAGAACGCAAAGAGAAGGGATCAACACAGCAGGCCTGGGAGAGGGTGATGGGGCCACCAGCACAGCTCAATACCTTGTTTCTTTGCAAACATTCAGTGACAGTTTGCTGAATGAACTCTGCCTAAGGGAATTAGCAGCGTCTAACACGTTGTAACAGCAGAATACTTTGTGGGTGTTTCTTGCATCCAGAGAGAATCTGTTTTGAAACTCTGCGATGGCTGTTTTTATGGGTCTGACTTCGTTTCTGAGACTGCAGAGGAGAAATTCTAAGTTACGCTTAATGTCATGTTCAGCCCAAGACACGACCAGCCCAAAGGTCCAAAGTGTGTTTGAAAGCTGGTGTGCTCGCCTAAAAATTCACATGGATGTCCATTCTATTCTCCAGTGTTTGCATTGTAAATTGCCCACCAAGGAATGTAACCAGTCTTTACAGGAGACATGTCATTGGTATTTCACTACTTTATTTCCAATTCCTCCTGAATCCTGGGGTTCAACTTCCTCCTGCAGAGCCCTCAAACATGATTGGCCCAGAGCATAACTGTAAGCGATTGTGTTGAAATAGTGATTTTAAAGAGGATGTGATTAACATAGTTTGTACTGTGTAAAGATGTAAGGTCCAATACTCCGTTCTCCCAGCTAACTCCACAGCTAGCTTTGCAGCATGAACTTACAGAAACTGTAAAGTGCTTATCGCTAAAAATAGAAGCAATTTGTCCAGATACAATAGGGTAGTGTGACAGGCTTTGCAGCCTTTTCCTCCTTTTTTTTTTTTTTTTTAACAAAAAAGAATTGTTAGTAAGCTACTGTGCTCTGGGTTTTAATTCACAGGTTTGCTATTGAAGTTTTTAATTTGGGAAGGCTAACATAAAAAAAATGCGTGGCTTGCAAAAGTATCAGTAATTTAGATGATGTTTTCTTTGGGATTTATTTGCACGTTTCATCGAGAGTTTGCAATATGGGAAAGAGAGGATGACCGTTTTTGAATGTTGTGGAAGTCATTCGACACAAAGGCTCTAAACTGGCAAAACAAAATAGAACAAATTATCTCCCATCAAGGGGAAGACCATTATTTGAAATACTAATAACCCTGTGTCAGTCACTTTGGCAAAAAGTTAGAAAAACTCGTATGGTGGTTCCTTGTAAATGTTGAATGGAATTGTTAGGCATTTTATCACCAAGTCCCAAATCCAAGGTGAATTTTGTAAAATGAACTTCTTGTGCTAAAAAAGAAGAAGTGTATCCAAGGGTAGCCAGGCTTCCTGCTGATAAATGCTGGCTGCATTCTCTTAGCTATTATTCTACTTCTACTTCTGAGCTACTTCTGTAAGCTTGCGGAATGTCTTTGAAACTTGGATGCATAAGCCAGCGTCATGTAAATGAAATGAAGCTCAGGAAAAAGTTTCATCCTGGTTTTAGCGCTCTCAATAAACACTGAAAAACAGATTTTAAAAAATAAGTTCCGACCTTGAGGAGTCATGATGGCATGTGGTGGGATAAAACTAAATAGAAATAGTACCTAAAAATTACATAAGCCTGCAGACTCTGTCCTTGGTTTTAAAAGCGCCTGTGGGCTTCCATGCACTCACTTTCTTTTTTATTTTTTCTCTTTAAATCTTTTTTTAAATACGAAATTTATTGTCAAATTGGTTTCCATACAACACCCAGTGCTCATCCCAGCAGGTGCCCTCCTCGATACCCATCACCCACCCTCCCCCTCCCTCCCATCCCCATCAACCCTCAGTTTGTTCTCAGTTTTTAAGAGTCTCTTATGTTTTGGCTCCCTCCCTCTCTAACTTTTTTTTTTCCTTCCCCTCCCCCATGGTCTTCTGTTAAGTTTCTCAGGATCCACATAAGAGTGAAAACATATGGTATCTGTCTTTCTCTGTATGACTTATTTCACTTAGCATGACACTCTCCAGTTCCATCCACGTTGCTACAAAAGGCCATATTTCATTCTTTCTCATTGCCATTGCCACGTAGTACTCCATTGTGTGTATAAACCACAATTTCTTTATCCATTCATCAGTTGATGGATATTTAGGCTTTTTCCATAATTTGGCTATTGTTGAAAGTGCTGCTATCAACATTGGGGTCCAAGTGCCCCTATGCATCAGCCCTCCTGTATCCCTTGGGTACATTCCTAGCAGTGTTCTTGCTGGGTCATAGGGTAGATCTATTCTTAATTTTTTGATGAACCTCCACACTGTTTTCCAGAGCGGCTGCACCAGTTTGCATTCCCACCAGCGTGCAAGAGGGTTCCTGTGTCTCCACATCCTCACCAGCATCTATAGTCTCCTGATTTGTTCATTTTGGCCATTCTGACTGGCGTGAGGTGATATCTGAGTGTGGTTTTGATTTGTATTTCCCTGATGAGGAGCCACAGTGAGCATTTTTTCATGTGCCTGTTGGCCATCTGGATGTCTTCTTTCTATGCACTCACTTTAAAGAAACTTTCTGGAAAATAAGATAAAAAAGAGAGGGAGGCAAACCATAAGAGACTCTTAAATACAGAGAACAAACTGAGGGTTGCTCTAGGGGAGATGGGTGGAGGGGTGGGCTAAATGAGTAATGGGCATTAAGGAGGGTACTGGTTGGGATGAGCATTGGGTGTTACATGTAAGTGACGAATACTAAATTCTAGTCCTGAAATCAAAATATTAACAAATCAAGCAATAAAAAGTAAAGTTACACACAAACACACACACACACACACACACACACACACAAGAATTGGTTTGCCAGTGTCTACAAAATAACTTGCTGCAACTTGAGCATCTCATTCAATCTATAGGTTGAATTAAAAATAAGTGGCATCTTGACGACAGTGGGTCTTATCCATGAACATGGACTATTTCTCAGTTTAGTTCTTCTTTGACTTCATTTATCAGAGTTTTGTAGTTTTCCTTATATCGATCTTGCACATATTATGTTCAATTTTTACCTAACCATTTCCATTTCTGGGTGCTAATGTAAATGATATTGGGTTATTTATTTCAAATCCCACTTGTTCAATGCTAGTTCACAGGAAATCACTTGACTAATATATATTAAACGGGCATCCTGCAACTTTGCTGTAATTAATTATGTAATAGTCTCAGGATTTTTTTTTTGTCGATTCTTTTCGAATTTCCACATAGATGATCATGTCATCTAAGAATAATAAGGGTTTATTTTTTCCTTCTTAAAAAAATAAAGAAACTTTCCGGTAAGAAACCAAGTTTCATCAAAAAAAGTGGCACTTCTGAGTGTCTCAGAGTGAAGTTCCTCTGAGGAGGAAGACGTTTCTGTGAATGTGTGATTAAATCAGAAAGCCCCATTTGCAGAGGTGTCTGTCATGCCTTCCATTGTCTGACTCTCCAAGTGCCATCCAACCAACTTGGACATTTCCAAGCATCCACAGAATACTTCTCCACTGAGTTTGCACAGATTGTCACCCCTGACTCCACAGGTATAGACCGCCATCAGGCAAACACGCAGCATGTTTAACTGTCAAGTCTGGGTCAAGGGGAGACTGTGGCACCATGGGCACTACTCAAGTATCCGTGTTGCATTTTTCAAGTTGTCCCCAGAAGTTTCTTCTGTCAGTAATGATGTTCAATGGATAAGTTGAGCTGTCAAGTTGTGTTGGACGTTCTTATTTGCTTCTTTTTTTGAAACGTGCTGACCTGACGTTTTCCATCTTGAATTTCAAGAGCCAGGTGGATTTTTTTTTTTAGAAGTTCAAATTCTGTAAGCATGTAGGTGATCTTTAGCTGGGGCTCACAAAGAAAATAGGAAAGCGTTTATGAAAGAGAGACTTTTCAAAGAATGTTATTTCTATACTTTTATTTTTAACAGTTTGAGCAGACATTTAAAAAGACTGTTTCATGTCAGCAAGGAAGCTTACAGAAAAAAACTTTTCTTAAAAATCAGAACTTTCCTCAAAATCCCAGAAAAAAACACTGCATTTCCACATCAGGCAGCAAACTCAGGAGTGGAGATCAAGTACATGGGAGAGTATATGGGGCTGGCCTGCGTTCTTTCCTCATAGCAAGAGAAATAACGTAATTTTTGGCTTCAGGTTTTCAACCTTTTGACATCAACAATCTTTATTTTCATTTTATTTCATAAACTGTCATTCATGGGTCTTTTTCTGGATCTCCAACTTTAAGGAGGGCAGATTCTTCACCATGGCTATGACCTTTGGTCTATCCCACCATCTCCCTCAGAATGACCTTTTACTCTCTATTAAACCAGTAGTCCTGTAACTAGTAAACCAGCTTTTCCCATTCTACCAGCCATCTCTCACCTAGCTTCCCCACTTGATCTGGGTCAGATAACCAACCATCTCTCACCTAGTGTCTCCAGTTGGTCTGGGTCAGATGACCAGCCATTCCAACTGTTCTTTCGCTAATGTTGTAAGTTTCAGGATCTGCTTGAATTTCCTCATCACTCATGTGGATTTTGCTTAACATTGGTCAAATGCTTGTGTGTGCACATGTGTGTGTATGTGTGTAAGTATATGAGTGTGTGTGTGTGTGTGTGTGTGTCTGTGAACATGCATGTGTTTTTGTAGCCTTGATGTTGAACTTTCAGATGCTACTGGAGAAAGATGCTCAATAATGTTCATTAGTCTCACCACAGCTGAGGCTCCCTGGCCGCTTGATATTTCTTATCATTTATTCTAGTTAATTCCCCAGAGAATTGCTCACAGTGGCTGATCTATCTATTCTCTTCAAGTCTCAAACTTACTCCTTAAACTTCATTCTCTGATGGTGAACTGTGTCCTGCCCTGAAGAGAAGATAGGGTTGTATAAGCTCTCCCTCACTCTCGGCTTCTCACACCTGGATATCGGAATTATGCTTCATCTTCTATTCCCTTATCTTTGGCTAATATTCCAGAAGATGAAGTAAGTCTCTTTCTTTCTCACTACTGGAAAATTCTCAGGCATTATTTCCTTGACTATGACCTCTGCTCAATTTCCCCTCTTCCCTCTCCTCTTTGGAACATAGCACAGTTATGGTGGACTTGGTGAGAATATCCCATATGTCATCTATGTTATTAATTGTTTTTCCCACTACTTTTTTTTATTTCTGCAATTTGGGTGGGTTCTACTAGCTTTTCTTCCAATGTGGTAGTATTGTGTGCTGTGTGTCCAGTAGTATGCTTTTAAACTTATCCACTATTCTCTCAACTTCAGATATTATACTTCTTTCAATTATAGATGTTCAATTTGGTTATTGAGGAACTTAAGTTCTTTGGCAAAATTCTCCATCTTTTGGTCCATATTATGGTTATTTTCTTCATTTAAAGAAATATATTAATCAAGTTAAATCCTTGTTTTCTGTCTCTAGTATGCAGCTTATCTGTGTTTCTATTTCTTTTGAATGTTTTTTCTACTGATTATTGGTCATTCGACCTCCCCTTTGCATATCTAATTTTTAAATTCACATTGTATACAAAAAGTAGTAGATACTACAGTTGATGTTATCTTCTGCCAAGAAGATGTGTTTTTTCTTTTGTTGGGCAGAGAGGATGAGAGACCGATCACCTTAATAAAGTCAAGATTGAGTGAGTTGGCCATTGGGTGGCAATTTTAGTAAGACTTGGTTTACATCTGGTTCACTGCTGTTTCAGGCTTTGACTGAGAGCCTAGAAGTCTTTATCTCAGCCTTGAAAGACCAGAAAGTTCAATTCTGCCCTTTAGGGGTTTTCGATTTACCTCCTTAACTTCATATATGTGTTAGTTACCTCTTTCTGCAAAACATGTTTATGCAAATGTAGAGACTTAAAACAACAAATATTGTTATCTCAGCTTCTATGAGGCAAGAATTTGGGAACAGCTTAGCTGGGCAACTTGGCTGAGGGTCTCTCATGAAATTGCAGTAACGGTGTTGGCTGGGGCTGCCATCAAGATGAAGACTGGACAGGGCTGGAGGATTTTTCTGCAAGCTTAGTCACTTGGCTGCTGTACCCTTTTCTTCTCTCTGGCTGTTGACCAGAGGCCTCATTTTCCCCACAATGGCCTCTCTAGAGGGCACTTGTGTGTTGTTATGACATGGAAGGTGGTTTGCACCAGAATGAGTGATTCAACGGAAAGAGCAAGGGGGAGGTCACATGTCTTTAAGACCTGGACTCAAAAACCATTCTCCATAACATCTACCACATCGATTGCTTAGAAGTGAGTTAGTCACTCAAGGAGAGGGAATTAGCTCCACTAAAGGAAAGGGTATCAAAGCATTTGTGAACACATTTTAAACCACCGCACCTCCACGTATGTCTTTCAACATCTGGCAGATGTCTCGAGGGAAGATCTGCCTTGTGTTTGAGGTAGACTCCCTGCAACCCCTTGCTTTTTAAGCATCGAGAGAATTCAGGAGAATTCACCTTGTTGTCTAGAGTTTGTGGCCTGCCTCCCCAGTCTCCCACATGGCTCCAGAACTGAGAGAATGTCCTGAGGCCCCTCTCCTTTCCTGTTTGTCACAGAAGCTTCCTGTGCTGCTGAGAGCTCTGCTGTTTCTCTTTCTCTGTGACCCTCAGCACCCACCCAGAACAGGAAGTCCCCCCTGGGGGACTGGTGGGCAGTCATCATCATGCCATCTCAGAGTGTCTCTGTCGTGTGGGAATCTTATGTCCATCGTTTTGCTTCCACAGTTCTCTGCTTTAAAAACATAATTTTGTAATTTATTCACTTTTCTGTGGTTGTTGCAGTAGAAGCATTGGCCTGCCATGACCACTACATCTTACCCTGAGGCAGAAACCCAGCTGTCTTCCTTCAAAAGAAAATGTCCCCATTTGTTTTCTTGTTTCTGAGTCCTCTGCGGTCCTGCTCCATAAAGTGCACGTTCTTTCCCTGGAATCTCTCTTTGCTTCTGCTCTTTACCCGACAAACAGCTTTATGTCTTTGCTCTCCTAGTGTTCTCTAGTGTTTTCATCCCTGATGTCTCTTGGAAACCAGCATCCCCCTCCTCTTCCATTCCAATGCTAGGGGTCACATTTGCCTCATCTCCCACTAGGGTCCATATGCTCTGGTTTCTGAAATCTCCCTGTAAGGTCCTGCAGAGACCCCTCTAGTGACCTCGCGACAAAGCCCAGAGTCTTGTCCTCAGTTTGCCTGCACCCAGACACACAGCAGCTTTTACTGTTGAAAACTGCCCCTTCTCTGCTTTTCTTTGGTGTTTCCCTCCAGGCATCCTTTCTCAGCATACCTTTTGCCACTTGCTATGCTCTTTTCTTGTTACTGGGTGTTCCCTCCTAATTTCACTAAAACCCAGGGCTTCACCTTTCATTTCTATTCGAGTGTTCCCCAAGTTTCACCTTGTAGTCTCTTACCTTTCCCATGGGCAACAGACCAGATTTCAAGTGCCTATCAGACATCTCCAAATGATTGGACCATTAGTACCCTGAAAACAGTATTTTGACTTGTAATTTTATTCTCATAATCTCTATTCTTCAAGACTCAGATAATGCTGCCCTTCTGCCTGCACGCAGCTGTGGTCCTGCAGGCTGTGTGGTATGGGAGGGGGTGTTCTCTGTGCTCCCCTCAGGTCCCCATCAGGGCATCCGTACTCGGCACCTCATCGCCTGCTAGCTGTCTCTCTTGCCTCTCCAGAGCAGTGGTTCTCAACTGGGAAGTTCATGCTTCTCCCCCGGCCCCCAGAGAAATTTGACGATGTCTGGAGATGTTTTATGTTGTGACTATTCAGAGACTGCTACTGTCATCTAATGAGTAGAGGCCAGGGGTGCTGCTGAGGATCTTATAGGGCACAGGCCAGCCCCACAGCAAAGAAATCCCATGTCTGGTGCTAAGAAGCTGCACGAGACTGAGCCTTTCAAACAACAGCAACATGTTTTCCTGTTTGTGAACCCACAGTGCTTGACTCACTATGTGCGCTCAATAAATGTCTATTAAATATCCAAAACAAAAAGAGAAACTCATCAATTATACTGTGCTGCCTTATCTTCTTTTTTTTAGATTTATTTATTTATTTATTTTGAGAGAGGGGGAGGGGCAGAGACAGACGGAGAGAGAGAAAATCCCAAGCAGGCTCCGCACTGTCAGTGCAGAGCCCAACTTGGGGCTCGATCCCACAAACTGTGAGATCATGACCTGAGCTGAAATCAAGAGTCCAATGCTTAACATACTAAGCCATCCAAGTTCCCCTGCTTCATTATCTTCTTCTCTAGATTCTGTAATACCTTATTCTCTTCTTTGTTGACTAAAATCATATACAGGATTCAGATCAAACACTAGGAGCTCTCCTTAAGGTCCATCACTGCCCTTCCAGAGCCCCTCTGTCTCCCGTGTGCACCCACAGCAATTTGCCTGCAACATTTATCCCCTCTTCTGGAGAAGCATGTTTATTTGCTTTTGTCATCACCTCCCTTAGTGATTCTTAAGTGCCCTGGGAGCAAGGTTCGCTAACTGCTCTTTCTAGAATGTTCCTGGGGCCCTGTGCAGTGCCTCAGGATACTGGAGCTGTGTTTCATCGTGAATGAATTAACTTATGCTGCCAAATGGCCCTCAGACTCTTCCAATCCAGAGTCCTTCCTGTGTACCGTGCTGCACTCCTTCAAATGATGCAGAAACCAATGGATTCTTTGAACATCCTGATTGGTGCCTCATTGAAAACTTCTGGTAGGCTGGTGACACCCTATAGTATTGATCATATAAATTCCAACCAAAGGACTTCCACAAGCACCTTGTTCAATAACACCATCATTTGGAATTAATACATATCTTTCTGTAATGATGGATGATTTTAATTTTAGTACATAAATACCAGCATGTTTACAAAAAAAAATCAAGCATGTCACTAAACAGTCACACCTGGCGTGCAACACTGAAGGGCAGCAGAATATTGCCACCACCAAATATGACACTTTGGCATAAAGGATTATTTTGAACTGAAGACAGAAACAGATATAAGAAAAGCTTCCTGCTCTTCTCCTGTTGCCTAAAAACAGGGCATGTTTGTAGAGACGTCTCCTGCTCCACTCACTACCAGGAAAGACGGATGTTAATCCCTGGAGAAAACTCTGGACCTTTGTCAGCCCTGAGATGGCCCCAGAGGAATCTACATAGCAACAGTGAGCTTTACTAGCTAGCTCTATTTTCAATTGGTTCCTCCATGTATTTATTGTCCCAGAATTTGCCACTCTTAGAAGCTCAAAGTCTTTCTCCTGTGTCTTATCACTTCTCTGAGAATATGTTGTTCTTTTGTGCACATGCTATATATGCCCAAGTTCTTTTCTTTTAAGTTTATTTATTTATTTTGAGAGAGAGGGAGAGAGAGTGAGCGAGAGAGAGAGCGCTGGGGAGGGGCAGAGAGAGAGGGAGGGAGATTCCCAAGGAGGCTCACACTGTCAGTGAGGAGCCTGATGTGAGGCTTGAACTCATAAACTGTGAGACCATGACCTAAGCCAAAACCAAGAGTTGGACATTTCACCAACTGAGCCACCCAGGTGCCCCTACATACACCCAAGTTTTAGTGATCCCTTGGAGTTACTCATCACTGGGTACCCCCATGTGTACACGTGTGTTAATAAGCTTCTACCTGTTTTTCTCCTGTTAATCTGTCTTTTGTCGGTCTAATTTACAGAGTTCCAGCCAAGGAACCTAAGATAGGCAGAGGAAAAGGCACCCCTATGGCAACTCCAGACCGTGATGGACAAGTTTAGAAGTACGGCCTTTTATTTAACAAGCCCTACAGGCCGGCACTAGGCATGGAGCATTGAGTGACACACTCTTTCAGAGACAGACACATCCTTCTCGGTGTTGTCAAATTCTTGCTCTTTGATGGTAGGATTGAATTTCTGAAATGTCTAGAATCATTCAGAGCTGAGAAAGGAGAGCAAAGAGGGGTAGCCCTGCACTCTCTCCGCAAGTTAGAAACAAGTTAAAGCATTGAAACCTGTTTTCTGGAATCACTTATAAACAAGTTCAGTAAGCCATTCCAACATTCTTTATGTGCTCCAGCATCATTAACATCTTCCAGAGACTCCAGGTGGCTCCTGAGAGGGTCAAACTCATGATCACACACACACACACACACACACACACACAGACACACACACATTCTGTCATGGTCTCATTATCTGTTAATCAAAGCTTGTTTTGAAAGTGTGTTTAAAGACCTTGTGAAGAGACCGTGGTTCCTACTCTAATAGAAACGACTAGAATATTCAGAAGATTGGGGAAGAAAGAACATTCAACATCCTTCTTGTGAATGACTCCTTGAAATACTTTTATTACCTTAAATCATGGTGTTTCCTTTCTGCCTCCAGCTAGGAAACTTCCAGGCATTTTAGATTAGGTTTTTCTGTGCTTCTAACACAAGCATATCATTGGGGAACTATATTGCATTTAGAAGCTGCATTTTTATTTTGATGATATATAGTTGATTGACTTTGCACTCAATTTAATAGAGTAATCATCTTGCTCCCGAGTGGCTATGACATGCTCAGTGCCCTAGGCCACCAGCCAGAATCTAGATCCAGTATAAGAAAGACATCAAGCTCTTTAACCAAGAAAAGAAAGATAATAGATTCTCTGCTCCACGCCCTCCAGCCCAACCAGCTGTTTTGAACTCATTTTCACTGGGATTCCAAAATTGATGAATTGTCTTTTCCAAAACAGTAATACCAGGTTGTACAAACTGATGGACTTTAATGTTGGACATTTAATTTCATCCTCCTTTTTAAAATACACACACACACACATTCACGGCAAATTGCAATGGAAAATTCTAGAGCAATTTAATTCTACAGTGCGGGGATTGGATTACAGTGGACATTGCAGGTCTATATGGACTCATAATTTGCAGCACACATTTTGTGTTTGTTTGATTTCCAAAACAATCACTAGAGGGGAGGTAACTCACCAGAGAAGAGACAGTTGACCAGGCTGGGCTTGAAAAACCTGTCTTTGACTCAGGTCTTCACTTTCTTCATTACAAGAGTGCTTCTCAAACTCAAGTACCGGACAGACCCCTGTAAAATACTTGTACAGGAAAAGCCTTCTTATGAGAAACACACGAGTGAAACACTTCCGTTTTGGCGATCACCTGGCCTGTATCATCATACATTCAGAGGCAAGCATGAACACCCAGGCTTTGGGAGTGTGCTCACACCTTTTAAGGCTAATATCTCTCTACATGGAGCCGTTGGCAGGTGTTTTAGTCCTCCCCTTTGGCATCGACTGACTGATTCTCATCAAGGAAGGTATGATGGTTAGTTTTGTGTCAACTTGACTGGGCTAGGGGATGCTCAGAGAGCTGATCAAACATTATTTCTGGGTGTGTCTGTGAGGGTGTTTCTGAAGGAGATTAGCATTGGAGTCAGTAGACTGAGTAAAGAAGATCTGCTGTCCCTAAGGTGGGGTACCACACCATCCACTGAGGGCCCAAATAGAACAAATGGGTGGAAGAAAGGACAAATTCTGTCTTTTCTTGGGACACTTATCTTCTCTTGCTCTCGTATATCAACTTCCCTGGCTCTGTGGCCTTTGGACTTGGGGACTCACACCAGTGACCCGCATCCCATCTGGTTCAGCCTTGGACTGAATTATACCACCTTTCTTAGTGCCCCAGCTTGCAGACAGCAGATGGTGGGACGTTTTAGCCTCCATAACTGCATGAGCCAATTCCTATAATACATCTCTTCTTCTATGTATCTCGATTTATCCTATTGATTCTGTTTTTCTGGGGGACCCTGCTATTACTGAGGCATACTCTCTGTCTTGTGCAGAGATTTTTAGGCCTACCCAAGCTATCTCTTCTCCTGCAACAAACTACTGAAGATGGGCAAAAAGCCCTCAGGTGAGTTGATGTTGCAGTCCCAAGTTCAGGTCACACAAGGCAGCAGGCTGAAATCTCAGGCAGGATTTCTACGTTCTGCTCTTAGATTTGATTTCCTTCCTCTCTGGAAAAGCCCAATATGTGCTCTGAAGGCTTTCAACTGATTAGTAGAGGCCCACTCATAATCTGTTTTATTCACAGTCTACTATTTAAGTGTTGTTCATATCTACAAAATATTTTCACAGCAGCCTCTAGGCTGATGTTTGACCACAGAACTGGGCACCATGGCTCAGCCAAGTTCACACATAACATTAACTGTCACACCCTTCCCTCATCAGTTGGCTCCATAGGACAGACCAGTCTGGGTATGGAGCCTCTTCTCAGGACACCCACTGACATCAGGCACCCTTTCTTGTGCTCCTTCTCTCCAGCCTGGGGACATTTAAAAAGTCTCCCATAGGGGTGGAAAAAACTGGCTCTTACTTTATTCTATGTTCTTCCAAATCTGTTGTTTATGGTGTAAAATGTGTTTCCTTGGGCCCTTCAGGATTGTGCTTTCTGTCACTCAAATGGCTTTTTGATTAAATTATAGTTCCTTCAGTGAGCTGCAAAGGCTATTTTTAGACCCCAAGACAGAGTTGACGCCCTAGTTCTGCTGTGTCATTGCAGCAGGTGGGGATCACAGAAAGGACTCTGTGAATGTTCCAGCTGCTGTCTGGCCTGGGGGAGCAACATGGGGCACAAGGGGAGTCTCTGGGAGTAAGAACACTGGAGCCAGGCTATCACCACGTGGGTGACTGCGTTTCTACCACATCATCCTGAAGGCCGCTGTGTGTTGATAAGATGGCATGTGTGTTTTGTGCACTCGGACCAGAACCTTCTCCGTGGCCACCTCTGCATATCATTCACCCTGTGTCTACTCCACAGCTCAATTTCACTGAAAAGAAGTGGAATGGAATGGAAGGAAGCTTCCAGTGTTTCCTTATACCCGATGACTGTCTGACACAGGCCGGGAAACACAGCAAGTATAAATTTCTTTAAAAAGAACAGGGATTTCTTTATACTCTCTGGCTAGCACTGTTCTTTAAGGTAGTTGAATGTTTTCACAACCACTGAGACCCAGGGCTTCATGAATTACCCCCTATTTTGATAAAGCCCTTTCCTATGGTTAGCTTGTAAAGCCAAACCCATCTATTTTGTCACTCAGATCAATTATTATAATTGCATTTTGGAAAGTAAGACCTAGAATGAAGATCTAACTGCATCATTAATAGTTAGCCCTCCGTGTCCTTGAATGAGTTTCTAATTTGTCTTGGAAAAAAAGCTGGCTCTGTGAAATATGGCATATCTTTTAATTACTGATTAAGACCTGCATAAGTCTAAGCCTTTATTTCTTTGTTAAAAGACACACTACCTTATACAACCAGCATAGAGGAGGCTCTGAGTATTATTTGTGGAATGAACAAACACATGTTAACAATATCGGTGCTCATATAAAATGGAGACTAGTCACTGAGCCACTGGAGGGACACTCGTCCATGTGGCTTAAACTCTCTGGAATTGTTGGCACAGATATTACCATGTCCATTTCCCATGTTGAGGGCCACTTTGTCAGTAAGTGTCAAGGTCTCTAGGGTGAACCAGAGAGGAATTCACTGGAAGCTTCCAGGACTGAAGAGAAGGCTGGAGAATCTGGCTCAGAGAAGGGCAGGGACCACGGTACACTCAGCCACAGGCTAGAGTCCAGGGGCCTGCAGTCTGGAGGTCAATGTTGATGTTGGCCACTTCTGGACACCTAATGCCAGTACTGAGATGCCTTAGGGGCAGAGGCCACAGAGGACATCTGCTCTGTGTGGCAGCCACCATGAGCAATTTTCTCCATCATCCCAGCATCTTTGAGTCACCGTCCCAGATGCAGAGGTTCAGGCAGGAGCTTCTTGTTGGCTGAGTGGAAGTCAGAAGCCCACTCAGCAGCAGTCAGTGTGGCATGCCCAGCATTGTCATCCACCAAAATTTATACAATGCAGGGATTCCTCCCCAAAATGACTGTTCAGAACCCATTTGAGCAAAACTCCCAATGATGTTCACTGTTGTGTTGAGACTGACTCATGAGCCAATGTAGTTTTACAAGAAAGAAATCAGCATATCCCCAAGCAAAGCAGCATTATGTTTATATGGAGCCACTTAGCACCGTGTTGAGTTTGTGATGAACATTGGTTATTATGGTTATTTTATTATCATCATTATTAAGAGTACAGATTTGGCCAGATTTTTAAAATAGTAGGTAATAACTAATCGTCCACGGGCTGGCTGGCATGCAATTGTGCAGCGGGATGTCTCAGACATCCGCCTCCCTGCATTCTGACTCTCTCCCATCCACTTCTTTTCCACATTGCCTGTTCCTCTGTTTCCCATGCCACAGGACCTTGCTCTGGTGCTCAACTAGTGTTTGTTAGAGTAGTTTATGCTGAGAATGGCTTAAACACCAGCGCTGCAGAGCTATTTGTATTTACACGATAAGCTTGCAAACATCTTCAAGTTTGCGAGGCTCAGTGAATGAGTCTTTGACACTCACTGCCACAGAAATAACTAGCATTCCGTAAGTACGCACATGCTGAGTGCACACATGTTGGGCATGGAATGAAATGCCTTGAACGTGTTATCTCCTTGGTGTAAACGAACTTAATTTTCACGTTTTTTGAGATCGTTATTATGATTGTTATTGCCTGGATTTTCAGATGGGAAAACCAAAGCTTAGAGTCAAGACTTGAACCCAATTTGACCAATCCACAGCTCATAGATCAAACTACCCCACCTTCTGCCTACTTTCACATTCTCCCAGTGCTGATTCTTGACATTGCTGCCCACTCCACTGATAAAGAAAACAACATGAGGGGGCATCGAGGAGGCCCATAGGAGTTGGGGTTCTCCAGGGAAACAGAACCAGTAAGAGATGTCTGTATCATCTATATCTATACCTATATATCTATATCTGTCTATATATCTATCATCTATGATCTATCTGTCTATCCATCATCTATCTATCTATCTATCATCTATCTATTATCTATCTATCTATCTATCTATCTATCATCTATCTATTGGCTCATGTCATTCTGGAGGCTGACAAGGCCAGGATCTCCAGTTGGCAGGCTGGGGACCCATGACAGCTGATGGTGTGGTTCTATTCTGGGTACAGGCCTGAAGGCAGGAGGTCGGTGTCCCAGCTGCAGTCAGGCAGAGAGAGAAGTTCCCATTTACGTAGTCTTTTTGTTCCATCCAGTCCTTTAACTGGTTGGACCAGATCCCCCCCCCCCCCCCCGCCCCCAACATGGGGAAGGACAATGCTATACTAGGTTTACCAATTCAAATGTTAATCCCATCCAAATGCAACCTCACAGACACATCCAGAATAACGTTTGACTAAATGCTGGGCACTCGCACCCCAGTCAAGTTGACACATAAAATTAACCATCACAAGTCTTAATTTTCTATACTGTTTTCACTTTCCTAAGGCCAAGAATTAATTTTTGCTCTTTTTTGAAGTTTTTTGTTATTTGTTAATATTCAGCAACCAGCTAGGTGAGCTGAATTGAATAAATCTTTACCAGACCGTCATTTCAGTGTATGGAGACAATCCCAGGGGCTCTAGTTCGTGAGGGATCCCATGCCCAGCAAGCCCAGGGTGTAGGAGCCAGAAGAGCCTGATTTCAAGTCTTGTATCTACAAATAAGCATGTGATTCAAGGTCTCCAAATCTGCTGATAGAAGACAATATCTACTTCCTGGTGCTTCTGTGAAGACTGGAGAGAGGGCAGAGGAAGCTCCAGGCACATAGTGGGCCCATGATAAGTGGGGTCTGGTTATCATAAGACAGGAGCAAAACGAAATCAATTCTGCTGGCAATGATCAAAGATGGCAGCTTTCTACTGGTTGTCCTCAAGGCAGTTTAGGGAGAGGTCCTCCCCAAGCCAGCATCCATCAACTGGTCATTTAAAGATTTTCTCACAGACTCTTCTGGATCGCTTCATTTAAAAAATACGCAGCATGCCTTCTTTTAAAAGATAAATCACTGAAAATATGACCTTTGTGTTCTAAAGCAGCTTTTATATGGGGCAAACAAAATATTTGAAATGCCGAGAAAGCTTTAAGTGGAGACATTTGTTGAAGACTGGCATAAGCAGAGTAGATGACATTTGAATTGATGGTGTGCTAACTCTCAAAAGTCAAGTTCAAAGTTAATTTGTCAAACGTTGTTTCTTTAAAGAGTTGGAAACCATGACCTCTTTCTTTCTAATGACAACAAAGCGGTTTTACTTTTTTAGTTAAATATTTCCTCCCTCTTTTTTTTATTTTGATTGAGAGAGAGAAAGAGAGAGAGAGAGAGAGAGTCCCAAGCAGGTTCCATGTTGTTAGCACAGAGTCCAATGAGGGGCTGGAACTCACAAACTGTGAGATTATGACCTGAGCTGAAATCAAGAGTGGGACGCTTAATCAACTGAGCCACCCAGGTGTCCCATTTGCTCCCTCTTTTAACATCCATTTCTATCCCCCAGCATCTCTGGTGTTTTGACAGAGAAGCTAATTCTTTGCAGGTCAGGGCCTCTGTTGAGATAACTCAGGGAAACAGAGTAGCCTCCAAGACTCATGAAGGCTGACAAAGAATTCCCAAAGAAGTAGAAGGATAAATGTTGGGTCTGATGGTGCAGGTCACTGAAAATTCGCTTTGGAGTTATGGTGTTATTGAGAATCTCTGCCGAATTCCCCTTGCTGAGTCTTCATGGAACAGACGGTAAGTTGTGGCCATTGGCGGGAATGTTTGCCCCTCGATCTTGCCAAAGCAAACGGGTGAATCATTTAGGACGAGTGGGTCTAAAGGTACTTCCTCGGACTTGAAATACCTTTAATTCCCTTATATTACTTGATTAAGCCATCCCTTTCAACTTGACATTCTTTTATGTTGCAGATACTCTTCCGGTTCCGGGCTTCCCCAGGTTCTTCTGCAGCCTTGTCTGTGAGCTTATTCCCAAGTATCTCTTCTGATGAGGTAATTTCTATTCCTTTCAGTGGCCAATATCTTTACAAAGGTTCAGATTTGCTTAGTTATATAGCACGTGTTTAAAAAATTCCAACAGAATGTTTGGCTGTGTGGGTTTCTGGAATGTTCCATTTGCTCACGAGGTTGTTGTCTATTCCCACGTTCTGGGAGTCCTGGTTTGTCTCAAATACACCAAGGTCATAAGTATAGATGGCCCGAGGTTTGGCCAGCAGTTCCATGTCTGTCCAAAGGCATAAATCCTAAAATCTTTGCCATTCAGGGACACCTATAACCTGGAGCCACATCTGTAATAAACGCCAGGCCACAAACCACCTTTCCTATGAGAGGGTCAGCTTCTCTTCAGCCCTGTATCTCCCTTCCCTTCATTGAGTCAGGATACACAAATCCCTTGAGGCTCCTGAATCTCCCCCCAAAGTGCTCTTGACCAGAAGGCCATTCCCTAGGATCCTGCCGCCATTTGAAAGCATGCACAATCAACTTGAAACTGAAGGAAATTGCTGCAGCCCAACGTACTTTTGGCCCAGGGTAGCTAAGAGCCATGGAATGCTGATTTATTTTTCATTTTTTTTGCCAGCAGCACATAACTGCCTCTTTAAATTACTTCAGCTAACTTCCATCGATGGTCTGTGGATAAACAAAAGTGCCAGTTGCACTGAATTTGTGGGGTAGTTGGTTTCACATAAAAGAGGCATGTCCTAAGTAGGAGATCTGTGCTCCAGAGCATCTAATTAGGAAAACCCAACAACAGCCTCAGTAAATGTCTCCCAGGGAGCTGGCATCTGGGCTTAGTGCATCAACTGCCTATTAAAGATTCATAGATTTTGTGAGTCATTAAAAACTATGTAACAATCATAAGGCACATTCAGCTCTTGGGGAAAAGAGAAGGCACTATTATGGATTTAAAAATTTGTCTTTATTAAGTGTGTGTGTGTGTGTGTGTGTGTGTGATGCAAAAGTGGCTAACGGGTGACCTTTGTTTCATGTGCCTCCTGTCTTCGTTTCCACCAGGCCTCAGGCCTCTATCCTGTACTCTGTGTCTCCCCTACATGCACTTACATGGGATTTCATGCCTATGGATTGTTGTTATTTTGTTGGCTGTCATGTTTGGAAAACTAATATCTACTAGGCTTTTTCGTATTTTCAATGAACACATTTTAGGGGCATCTGGGTGGCTCAGTCAGTTAAGCGTCTGACTCTTGATTTCTGCTCAGGTCATGATCCGTGGGCTTGAGCCCTGTGTCAGTTCTGCGCTGACAGTGCAGACCCTGCCTGGGACTCTCTCTCCCTCTCTCTCTGCCCCTCCCCTGCTCGCTTGCTCTCAAAATAATAAATAAACATTAAAAAAAATAAATGAACACATTTTAATATGCAGCTTCTGAAAACTGAAAACCTTTCAAGACTCACAAGGATTCATGTCAAATACTGGTATGTAGGTTTCCTGAAGAGTTTATGGAAAGACAATTGTGATCAAACGCATCTTCTCCTCACTCCACCTGCTAGTTTCCTGGGGATGCCATCACAAATTATCTCAAACTGGGTGGCTTACAACTGCAGGAATGTATCCTGCCAGTTCCGGAGAAGAAGTCCAGAGTCAAGGTGTCAGCAGAGCCCTGCTCCCTTTGAGGCTCTAGGGGAAGGTCCTTCTATGCCTCCTTCAGTTCCTGCTGGCCTCAGGTGCTCCTTGGTTTGTGACCATGTACATCTAGGTTCTGCCTCTATGGCCACATAGAGTCACATGCATTTTATTAGTCCATACATTGGCCGTAAAAGATGGGGCAAATTCTTCTTACTGAGTTGGAGGGGAAAGTACACTGTGGTTAACTCATGCTTGTTCTCTGCCTCAGAGACCCCTTTCCTTGCTCTTTCTCCCCACCTTCCATGGCCAGGCTCCTCCCAGAACAAGGTGGCCAGATGGCATCAGTCAAAAGGAATATGAAAAGATATCAGTGGTTATGGCCTGACAGCTCACTTGGGAAATCTGTGCCTTTTCTCCAGGGGTTTCTGGATTTAATGTTTCTTACTCAATCTTTTTACATTCTGTACTTGCTGGCAGGCAGTGACTTTCCTTCCAGACTGCGGCAACACAGAGCCTCTATTGGCAGAAGTCATCTTTTAGAGCTATAAAGATCTCGACAGAATCCAAGAAACTCACTGGCGGTCCCAGCGCATCTCTCTGTGATCATCGCAGGAAACAAACAATTTGGTCCAAGCTCCACTGACTGCTATCACAGAGTTGGGATTTATTAGACAGTTCAGAAGTCTAGTGATTCTGGGAAACGAGGGAGGAAAGACATAGTGAATTCCCAGCCCCTCACCATAACTACTCCAGTAAATGGATACAATCCTGTCTCTTATTGTGAGCTCAAAAGGCTAACTTTGGAGGTCTAGAAGTTTCTGTTGTTGATGCTACTTAAAAGAAGTTGGCTCCAAAGTCATCAAGTGCTCTGTTTGTAGAACAAATGAAGTTTTAATGACCTGCAGTGCCGTTTGAATATTCATGCTAATAGGTATTTTCCATTTAGGAAATAAGTAGAGTAACCAAGAATTAATTTCAACGGCTGGCACTTGTTAAAGGCAGCTAATTTATGCTGATTCTTGACTAGAAGAAGCAAATTGCCACATCCATTAAGGAAATTAAAGAAAGCCATTCCTATTTCTTTCACCTGCACCAGCCAGAAGGCACTCTACATATGTTGAGCATCCAAATGTCTCTCAAAGGTGTTTACCAGTTTTATTCCAACCGTTAAGTGCTCTGTTTTCCATTTACTGCTATTTGGTTAACAATAGAGGAACCCCATATGAAAACCCAGATTAGGTTCAAGAGCTGAACATTTATAGCGCTTTCCTAGGTCCTTCAAGTAAGAATGAGGTCCTACAGATGGCGGGTAAATCTTTTAGGTCACAGCTGAGTGGATCAGAACTATTATGGCTGCCATGAGGTGAGTAGATTTCCAACTGTATAGAACTGATTGGGTGGGGAGCTTAGATGTTCTCTTTTGTATAATCAGACAAGTCGAAAAGAAAAGGTTTTGAAGAAAGAAAAGGATGGCCTATTTATTTTCCAGTCTTCAGTCTGGACCATGAGAATCATGTCTCGACCTACCAGCCTTGTCTCAAAATCAACATGATAGACATAGACTCTGCTTATAGAGCTTATCTGAAGATAGTGATTTTTTTGAGAGTCATTCCTTGAGGGTTCTCTACTTTCTGTTTTTCTTTTTAACCAAGACTTACAGTCTTGAATAAGACCACCTGGACTGAGAATCAGACTACCTGAGTCTTAGATCTGGTTATGCCACTAACTAGTTTGGTAAACTGCTGACAGTCCCCAGTTACTCTGAACCTCAGTGTCCTCATATCTGAAGTATAGACATTAGACCATATTGTTTTGAGGGTCTGTTTCTATTTAATTCTCACTTAGATAATGGTACTCCCCATTAATGAAAAGTCATAGCATACCAACCTCAAAAAGACACTTTAAGTACCCTAGTAAAAGAAAAACAGAGAAAAGCAAGGTTCTAGGATCTTAATGGGGAATTGGAATATCCTAGACACTAAAGTATATACACTTCAGCACACAGAATTTCCCCTAGTAGTATTCCCTATGTAAGGTTCAGTTATATGGAGAGCCACCTTCTCTTCCTTTGCCTATAAATGCACAACGTTGGGATAAGTACACACAAATTTGTCCAAAATGTTTGAACTATTTTTACTCACTGCACTTCTGACACCAGATCTCTGGATTTTTCCATACCAAGCAATTCGTCAGTTTTCTGAGAAAAACACCCAGGTGTTCTAAATTCAATTCAGTTCTGACATTAAACTGTGCAGAGTTATGACCATACCCCATAGTTAAGGGTTCAGTCCCACAAGACTGCCCCCATTTCAGACATCAAGCCCAAGCCCAAGCCACCTGCACTTCTGACTGACCAGCTGTAAATCGGGGGTTCCTATGACCCCCAACTTAGGTCTGTTATTTGCTAGAAGGGCTCACAGAACTCAGGAAACCACTTTATTTCTATTCATTAGTTTATTATAAAAGATGCAACTCAGGCCCAGCCAAATGGAAGAGATGTGCAGGCCAAGTATGGGAGGCTTGTGTGAAGATTGAAGCCCTGTCCACTTTTGCCATTCCTTTCTGTTCCCCGAGCACCTCAATGTGGATGTGCTTACCCACCCAGGAACTCATTGTGGCTTTGGCTTTCGGCTTTGTCCCACAAAGCTGAGGACGGCACAAAGGATTACTCAAGACCTTATGCAAGTCAAGAGAGGTGAGAGGGAGGCTAAGGGAAGTCTCCCTAAGTTGCTCCCAAGCTCCTGTATTTATTAAGCATACATTTAAGGAAACATTGTGCAACGTCAGTGGGCTATGTGCCAGTAATAATGTCTAGAAAGCATGCAGAAAAACAAGCTAAGGCGTTCCTGAGGCTACAAAAGAGGAGATACAGAAAGCAGGGTGGAAAACAAGATAAGATATTCCATAGATAACTTGGTCTTAGGAATTCATGAGCACAGGCAGGACTCAACCCCTAGATATACATTAACTAGATAAGTGAAGCATGGCCTGCTGTTTTCAGCAAGGCCAGAAAGCAGTTTTCTGCTTTGCAATGCATTCCCTATAATCCCCTAACCCAGGACATAGCTATTTGATTTCCCACAGCCCATCATCTTGTTGTTCAAGAGTTCTTATAGAGTTTAATGCCCAGCCCCCTTTCCCAGAAGTCTGTGTGGGATGGAAAGTTCCAACCCTCAAATCACTTGGTCTTTCTGCAGACCAGCCCATCATAGGCTAGCAAGGGGCCCCACACTAAGTCTCCTCTTTAGCATAAACTCTGGTGTGATCAAAATGCACTTGTTATGAATTTAAAAAAAAAAGATATTTTTATCACTCAGGAAATTCCAAGGGTTTGGGAAACCCTGTGCCAACAATGGAGGCAAAGACCAAATTTATTTCTTATTACACCATACCTACACTTCTTGGCTACTAAGTTCAGGGTTCCTACAACCCTCTGTCCCTTTCAGGTTTAGTCATTTGCAAGAATGACTCACAGAACTCAGGAAAACACCTTTCTTACCATTAACAGTTTATTATAAAGAATATCATTCAGAAATAGCCAAATGGAAGAGCAAGGTATGGGGGCAGGGTACCTGTAGCTGCCGTGTCCTCTCTGGGCATCTTACCTTTCTAGCACCTCCACTTGGAAGATCTCTGAATCATTATTTAGGGGTTTTAATGAAGGCTTTCTTACATAAGCATGATTGATTACATCATTGGCCATGGTGATTGAATTCATCCTCCATATACTTTCCCTTCTCTTAAGGTAGGAGTGGGATGGGGCTGAAAGTTACAACCTTCTAATCATGTCTTGGTCTTTCTGCTGTACGGACCCTAGGCTACTGGGGGACCTCCAGCCACAGTCATCTCTGTGACACATAAAAGATACTTTTAATACCTTGGAGATTCCAAGGGTTTCAGGAGCCATGTGCCTAGAACTGGGGCCAAAGGCCAAATATTTACATTTTATTACATCACAATGCTGTCATATTATTTATGAGAAGACCTCTTCATATTGCATAGATCATGATCAGTGAGATAATTAGTCACATTTGGGTTCTATTTCATGAATATAACTTCTCTTTAAAATATTTGTGTGGTGTGTATTACCATCATTCACTGCTATATTCTCACTGCCTGTATGTGGCAGGTGGTGAAAAGATATTTATTGAATGTCTAAGTAAATGAATGAATATGTTTTTTATGTAAGCTGTGTGCTGTCAGGCATGAAATATTTAAGAGTAAAGCCATGATTTGCCATTATGGGGGAGGGAAATAGGATGGTTTTGATGTTGTAACACAGAAATACACCCATTTCCATCTTACATCCTAGAAGTAACTATTTCAAGTGAAGAATCTTTACAGAATCCCCTCCAGTGCCACCAATGCCAGTGGTGCCTGGAAATAAATTATAGAAATCATTCCATCAGAGGGCTTTGTTTCCACACATCTTTCCTATTTCCTAGTAATATAGGCAGCCTGGATTTTATGCAGTAAAGAAAAGCATTTCACAAGATTCAGTTGATGAGACTCAGAACTTAAGTATCATTTTTCCACTTAGTAGATTAAAAAAAAAAATCTTCGTGTCAGGGACTACATTGTATTCTGGGGATGAAAACATGATTATGATAGGGTTCCTGTTTTTGAGGTGGGAGGAGGCCACCTGTTACCATTGTTTGAAACATCATGACACAAACATACAGGCTCCACTGTGGGGGTTGATTCTTAACTTTAGATTGAAACTGGGGCCTCAGTCATCAATGTCTGTGATTTTTTTTAACAGATTTTTTTAACAGTCCCCTCTGTGCCAAGAGTGATCAGCAACTGACTCCAGATTTTCTGCAAATTTGAATGTGATGCTTACCAGGGTCACAGGAAAAATTTCTAATTAACAGTGGTACTTACTTCCATCATCAGATGATCCTTACCAAGTTCATTGAATAAAACATCAAAGAGAAAGAAGGAGGCATGACTTTGGAAGCCCCCTGGTTTCCCCATAAGAACACACAAAGCAACTAGGGTAAAAAAACTAAAAACCCATGGGCACCAACTACTGTGAACTTTGGTGGCAAGATAACCCCACAAATTTCAACATCTAAGTGAGTCAGAGGTCCACGTCAACAGATGCAGTTACCCCACTCCTTCTGCATCATGTGTGCTTCAAGACTTGCCACCATTTTTGTATTCCTTTTGTATCCCTGTCCTCCCTCTTGCCCTCCTTCCCTCCCCTTCTCTTCCTTCCTTCCTTCCTTCCTTCCTTCCTTCCTTCCTTCTTTTCCTTCCTTCCTTCCTTCCTTCCTTCCTTCCTTCTTCCCTTCCTTCCTTCCTTCCTTTCCTTCCTTCCTTCTTTCTTTCCTTCTTTCCTTCCTTCCTTCCTTCCTTTCCTTCCTTCTTTTCCTTCCTTCCTTCCTTCCTTCCTTCCTTCCTTCTTTTTCTTCCTTCCTTCCTTCCTTCCTTCCTTCCTTCCTTCCTTCCTTCTTTTCCTTCCTTCCTTCCTTCCTTCCTTCCTTTCCTTCCTTCCTTCTTTTCCTTCCTTCCTTCCTTCCTTCCTTCCTTCCTTCCTTCTTTTCCTTCCTTCCTTCCGTCCTTCCTTCCTTCTCTCTGCTTTGTTCTTTGAAACTGAGGCCAAAAAGAAAGAAAAGAAACTAATATGCGTCAGGCTGCTACACTCTGCCCACCAGGGGTACACACTGGAATCTCCCCAAACCTCCGCAAACATGCATGATGTTTTCCAGAGTCCTTATGGTTTTATGTAATTTTGTTCATTTCAATAAAGTCAATTTTCTGAAAATACAGAACTAAATGCTATTTTTGTATGCTTGTAAAACTTCTCATAAATAAATTCATAAATCATAAAAAATCTCGTTTCTAAATGTGTACCATGATTTTGGTTGGGGAAATACAATTTTTAGAGATGACACAAAGGAACAAATTTAAATTGAACATCTGGGGAAACAAGCTAGAAAAAAATTCAGTCTCTAAATAAGATGGAAAGGTTTGATGGCAAAGTATAGTTCAGTGAAAGTTGAAATGATTGCATATGAGCTTTCATCATGTTGGTTTGTATTCCTGAGACATGGCCCAGGTTAAAATTTACTGTATGCAGAGCTCTGCTACTGGGCACTTCTTCTGCACTTTGCTGACCCCTTGACTGAGGGCCCCCCTTGCCCGTGGAGGGCACACTTCCTTCCAAGTTTCCACTGCAGCCTGTTGTTCCATCTCATTCCTGGGGGATGTCTCCAGTGCTCGCAAATTAGTGTAAAATATGTTGGGGGTTCTCAAGTGCCCTTCTCTGGTCTTGACTTGCCTCTGGAATTTCAGACCCATATCTGCATGGAGTTGGAACTTTGTTTTTAACATTTAAAAATTTTTTTTAATTTTTATTTTTGAGAGAGAGAGAGAGTGAGAGAGAGAGAGAGAGCGAGCGAGAGAGAGAGAGAGAGAGAGCACGCACGAACCAGGAAGGTGCGTAGAGAGAGGGAGACACAGAATCCAAAGCAGGCTCCAGGTTCTGAGCTGCCAGCACAGAGACTGACACGGGGCTCATTCCCACAAACTGTGAGATCATGACCTGAGTTGGAGTCAGACACTTAACTGACTGGGCCCCCCAGGCACCCCATGGAGATTGGAAATTTTAGCTTGGATCCATGAGTACTTTTGGAGTCCAGGAATGGCCACAGGATGTCCACTTGCATATTTTGGGTAAAGAGTATGTAGATTTTATCAGATTTTCAAAGTGACCCCTGGTGCCCCCTTCCTCTGCCATAGCTAATGTGTAATGAGTGCTTACCCTGTGCCTGGCATTGTTCCACATGCTTTGCTTGAGTTACTGTGCATCATTGCAGTGGTCTCCTGAGATAGGATGTGTTAGTGTCTCCCATTTTTGTGGGTGATGATAATCACTGAAAAAACAGTGAGATTGGTAAGTAACCAAGCTTATATCTAATGGATGTTAGAGGTAAGGTCCCAACTTTGACCCCATTGCCCACCAAAGTTAAGGACCCTAACCACAAAACCATGTTCTCTACTGGACATGGCTTCATATCACTATCACTTACCTAATGCTCCAGACTCCTCTCTTTCCCTCCTCTGCCTAGGCCTTGATTTTGTTGTTGTGTTTTTGTTATTTGTAATGTGCCTCCCACATGTCTCTCATAGCCTCTCCTCCAATCAGATCCCAGATATGATGTCTGGGCTCAGGCTCTCCCCACCTCAGATGGGATCATCATCCCATTGGCCTTCTCTTCTCTCCCTTCCATCCGTCTGCCATCTGGTGCCCTCACTGTTCTCAGAAGCATTGATTGGATTGATTGGATCACATTCCTCTGCTCAGACACGTTTGTGGCCCCAAGGTATAATCCTGACTTTTAGCAAGAAGTCATGACATTGTATGATCAAGGTCACTCTGACCTTTCCAGTCTAAGCCCTGACTGGCTCCTACACAAATGTACCCACATATCCCATGCAGATACACACATCACACACACACACACACACACACACACGCACCACCCAGACACATACACCACACTACACAGATCCATACATCACACACATAGATAGACACAGCACACACAGACACATGTATCCCACATGTAGATACACATATCACACATACATCACAGACACAAGCCCCCCCCACCACACACATATACACATACACCACACAATGCAGACACACACATCACAATACACATCACACACAGATACACACAACACACATCATACCATATAGACACACACAAACAGACATGCACCCCAGACCACACTGGCACACACAACATACATGCTATGTCTGACATGGGCCCTTGGAATGTGACCTCCTTTTTAGCTGTCCAAATCTTTTAAGTGGTGGCCACATAATTGGTGGGATGGGTGTGTGGGAAAGGAATACTGAGAGGGGCTTGTGCTGATAGGAAGTTTGGGAATTCAGTCTAAGAAAGCAGAAACTCTGCAACTCCTGTGGGGTCCAATGAGGGAGGAAATTACCTATGAGGGAGAGGAAGGAGCAGAAAGGGGTGGGGAGGGGGCTGGGCAGTCCTGTGCACAGGCCACCCATGTGGAACATGGCGGCCCCATATTTAGTATCTCCAAGGTCAGACAAGTGACTGGCTTTCCATTCCTTGAATGCAAGCCCAGGGAGCATGAGGTGGTGACTTGGCCACCTGTGTTGGCTCTCATCACACCTGAGATTCTCACACACAAGCAGGACAACGTCACCTTGCACCACCTGGTCTTGCTTTTTGGTGACAGTGGGCAAGACTTTGCCTCTCTTGCTCCTGCACACCACCTGGCTGTGTCCCTTTGCTACTCCATGGCTCCTGCCATCTTGCACCCCACTTTATGTCAATTCCCTCTGTTGCTTGCTCAACACTGCTTTTTGTTTCTGAGAGGTATTTCCCCTGGGTGGGCTCCAGGGAAAGAGAGGTATGGGGCAGAGGGAAGGGCTGGACCTCTGTGATCTTCAGGAAGCCTCAGGCCTGGGGTAGTACTTTAGTTGACCCCCTGAGGCAAGGGACCCAGGACTTCAAGACACCCTACACTGATCTATCATTGGGTGCAAACTGTCCCCGGGGAAGGACAGGACTTCCTGTGAGAGGGCACTCATCACATGGATGCTTCTGAGACCTTCAGCCACCAACAATCCCAGCAGCTGAGGAATGAATTCCTCTGTCCTGACGGGGGTTCTGGGTGACCCATAAGTCATTCTCCACACCTTTATAATTAAGACCCTTTAAAACCCCCAATACAAGAATCTCGCAGAACCAGTAAGGAAAGGAGAGATTCTCTAGTCCAAGCACTTCATGTTGTATGTCAGAAACAAGAAGTTCAAAGAGAGGCAAAACGTCTACCCAAGCCTATTGGTGACATAGCCCCTCCGTGGCTGAGCTAAGACTGGAACCCACTGCATCCACTTGTGGGCTTGTGGGTCTGGCACCCTTTCTATGTGTAACAGTGAACATCCCACCCCCAGAATGGACACCTAAGTTGCTTCTGGTTTATGGGTGGTATGTTTGCATTGACCAACCATAAGCAGTAAACTTGCAAGTTCCTTGCTAAACCTTTGCACAGGGAGCTGCAGGAAAGACCACAGTGTGTCCCTTCATGAAGTGTCACCACAGGCCAGAAGTGTCTGCAGGATAAGCAAACAGGAGAAGACACTAGGATTTTGGACTCCCCCACCAACCTTCTCTGACAGTGATGCCTAATGGTGTGTGAAGTCCTGGAGGACAAGATCCCATGGCCTCATCATGCGCACCCTGCACCCAGTACCCAGCACATAGCTGGCACATGACTGACTCTCTGAACCAATAAGCTACTTCACAATGGATAACTTGCTCATCCAAACTGCTAACACAGGTTTTCCTTCTCTAAAATTCCCTAAGAAATTAGCATTATCCTCTCAATTCCTATCTATACCTAAACTTTTGAAAACAGGCTCTCAAATGAATGTTAGGATCCCTTTCTACTCCAATTTGCCAATATGTTGTCCTCCTGTTGGGGATATTATGATTTAGCATCTGAGGAGTTCACCGGCAGGTGGGTCTGATGGAAAATTTTTAGGGGTGTGCTCTGGGGAGCAGCACCCGGAAGGGAGGAGGGAAGAAGACCTGGGGAGAGGGAGATGATGTAATTGCAAAAGGCCCGGCCAGACTTACAAGGGACTCCAGAACTGGGCTCCATCAGAGTCCTCCCAAGTCAATGCTAAGTCTGTACCCAGCACTGACCAGTCCTTGGAGGCTGGCTGGTTAGGGAGGGGGTGGTGCCATGGACAGGACAGTTCCCTCCCCAACGAAGGCCAGTCTTGGAAAAGATCTCAGCTGTGACCTATGGCTTTGGTCTTCAAGGGAGAATGGGGGGCACACACAGTGTCATCTGCATTCTGTAGTCGGTAAATCTATCTAGACATGGCAGATAGACACAGCATGGTACCCACAACCATCAGAGAGAAGACTGATATTCCCAGCCCATGTCAAGAGTTGTGGGGCAGCCTGTTCTGTAGACATCTGGGGCTGCCTCTGCTCTCAGCCCACCCTCAATCTTTCCCTCATTCACTTACATATTTTCTAAGGGTCTATGTGTAAGGTGAAGACTCCAGCACCTTTAAAAAATCCCTTCCTTGACATCCATCGCTCTGTAGTCAATTTCTACCCCTCCCATCACATCCAAACTTCCTGCAATAGTAACTTGTGTTTCTTGACTTCGCTTCAATATGGACTTTTTCCTCAACCACAGTAAGAGCCATAGGACAAAAAGAACAGGGGGGTGGGAAGTGTTTTTGCCCCAAACACAGAAGGTCACAGTAGACACTTGGTGAAATCATAACAAGCTGTTCAAATCATCTGTGGAGATTTTGAACCATTGATTAGGATCCAATTTCATGTTATCTTTCAAAAAAGGATACACTTTTCATTTAGATAGGAAGAGTGAGCCCAGCACAGCCCCAGGATTTGGGTCTCACAAATATTGTAGTCACACCTTACCTGCATTTCAACTCACTGTCATCTGGCTTCTCAATCTCCACTGGACTGAAAGTCAAGTTCGCCAGTGGTGTGGAGGTTGCTGTCTCCAATGGATATTCCGTTTCCTCTCAGCTTATAAACTGGTTTTCACTCTCTTCTTGCTCCTTCATTTGGAAGCTCTCCCTTGCCTATTGGAATAGGGCTCTGGTTCTCCTCATACTCCATTTACCATTCTCTCTTTCGCTCTCTGATCCTTCTTTTCCGGTCACCTACTAAGGCATTACCTCTTCCCTTATCACTTCATTTTCTTCTCCAGGAGGCTCCCGTCCACTCCTATGGCTTCCAATGTTGTCTCTACGGTGTAGAGTCTCAAACTCCCATCTCCAGCCTGGACTTCTTAGCTCCAAACCCTGTGGGACACCACTGCCTCCTGGATCTAGACGTACACGGGGTCTTCAACATGTCCAAACACAAACATTCCACTGCTAAAACTCCTTGCCATCCCTTTGCACAGGGTTCTTACCTAAGGCATCAACTTGTGTCGCTCGTGTATCCGGACAAGGGCCAGGCCCACAGGGAGCTGTACAGACGCACATGATGGAAAAGCAGAGCCCTTGTGTAGCTGTGCCCAGGAATGGCTGCAGGACCAGCCTCACACTGTGACATTCACACACCCACACACGGACCCTCACCAGCTCACACCCTCTCTCATTTGCACTCAGTTCTGATGCTGCAGACATTGAAGATCAGTGGTTTTGCTGAAGCTTCTTGGAGGGACAGGAAGGATGCACGTCGCATCATCCATCTCCTCCTCCTTTCAGACCTTTCTGTTGGAGGTTTTCCATCTTTGCCAAGCAGAGACATCTGGTCTTTTCTTGTCTCCTGTGTTTCTCCTCTGCCTGCCACCTCCTTCAGTGACAGTATGAGCTGAGCAAAGCCAAGGGCTGCTCCTCTTGAGTAGATGCATCAGTTTCCAGGGGCGGCTGTAACAGAGGCTCACAGAAGTGCCACCTCTGTCCTGGAGGCTGAAATCTGAAATCAGAGTGCCTGCAAGGGTTGACTTCTGCTGAGGGCTATGGAGGGGCATCTTCTTCAAGCTTCTCCCTGAGCTTCTGGGGGGCTGCTGGCAGTCTTTGGCGTTCCTTGGCTTGTAGAAGCATCACCTGGACCTCTACCTTCATCTTCAAATGGCGTTCTGTCTGTGTACGTACATGTCTGTGTCCAGATATCCCGTCATATTGCACTGGGGCCATTCTACTCTGGTATGACCTCATTTTTACTAATTGTATCTGCAGTGACCTTATTTCCAAATAAGGTCACGTTGCAAGGTCCTGGGTGTTAGGACTTCAATATAGGAACACGATTCAACCCATAACAAATATGGAGGGGAAAAATTGATGGTAGATATTGTCCCTACAATTTTATGTATTTTCTTTTACCTCCTGTTCCAGTAAGTCTTAGACTCCCACCTGGCCCTTGATACAAGCAATGTCAGAAGGTTAGGATTTCTGGTGGTGGCCTAATGGTCCCTGGGCCAAAATGGGGTTTCCAGCTTCTATAACGAAGCGAGTCCTGAAAACCTCTTCAAAGGGCAGAGCTCTCTGAGGCAGAGATTGGTCCCTTGGTCCCTTGAAGTATGTCTGCTTTTTTGATGGAGCATGTGATGGCCTGGAGGTCAAAGGGCACCTGTAGCTGCTGCAGCTGGTACATTTTGTCAATTCTTCATTAACAGTAAAAAGCGATAGGAGTGCCTGGGGGGGCTCAGTCAGTTAAGTGTCCGACTTCACCTCAGGTCATGATCTTACTGGTCAGAGTTCCAGCCCCAGGTCAGGCTCTGTGCTGAACTCAGAGCCTGGAGCTGCTTCGGATTCTGTGTCTCTCTCTCTCTTGCTCTCTCTACCCCTCCCCCCACTGGCATGCAAACTCTCTCTCAAAAATAAACATCAAAAGTTTTTTTAAATAGTAATAAGTGATATAATATTGATGCTAACATTTATTACAGTTCCCTATGTGCCAGGCTGAGTATTTTACATGTGTTATTCCATTTGTGTTAAATGAAGAAAGCAAGGCTCAGAGAGGTCAGGACACGTGCCCGAGGTGCGCAGCTGGTAAATGCACTGGGCATCAGCTGAGCAGCACCAGGAGGCGGTTTATGGAAAGACCAGGCTCAGCATGTGTGGGGAGGGGCTGCTCACAGACAAGTGACAAATGGACTCTGTCTTCATGCCCCGCACGCTTGCACACCTGCCCTCAAGGGCCCTCTCAGGTGTCCTGGACCTGCTCCTGAGGTAACACTGTTCCCACTTCCTCTCTGCCTCTACTACCCAAAGCAGTGGTTCTCAAAGAGGGTTGGGTTGGCTCACAATGTCAGTATCACCCAGGCCTTCGTCAGCAATGCAGAGGCCCGGGCCCCGCCCCAGACATTCTGAAGCAGACACTCTGGGCCGGAAACCTGTGTTTTTGTCCAAGCTTTTCAGGTGATTCTGATGCACTAAGTCTGAGAAGCACTGAACTAAACCACCAGGTTTACAAACCCTCTACTGAGTGTTGATTGAGAGGAATCAGGTCTTTGGGACGGACTTCATCTTGAGAAGGCCTGTTCTGCCCAGCGGCCACAGACACTCCTGGGGAGGGGCAGCCCCGAGCTTCGGGCCCCACACCCCAGCCAACCTCTTTCTGCTCTGTTGTCTCACTTCCCATGTAGCTCCTGCTTCCCTAGTCATTCTTACAGCCTGCCTATTCTACATTTTCACTTTCCATCTGCAACCGCATTTTAATTTTAGCAGTGAAATTAATTTTAATGAATGGAACCCCCCGAATGCCTTGTTATATGTGTGTTCATGTTCCCAGAGGAGTGTCAGGTAGGAATGCTTACGGTGAGTTGGTTAACATTTTGCAGTTAATCCAGAAACCCCAGGTTCTAAACACCTGACTCCCATGGATGCTGAACACATCCCTTTCAGCAATTATCTGGAGGGAGGGGAAAACAACTTAGACATGCATATTCTGTTTTGTCACATGAGGAATAGCTTCCCCAGCCTGTGAGCTGCGTCACCAGCTACGGTCGAGTGGGCATCCCCAGATCACCTGACCAGGTGTGGGTTGGTGGGTAGGACAACAGGGTTGAATGTGGGGCGGGGGCCACGGCTCTGTTCTACCTCCCAGCAGAATCTTCTCCTAAATCTCAGCCCACTCTGTAATTCACTGAGTGGGAAGGGAGCCGAGCTGGGGTCTCAGGCTGTGACGTTGCCTGTTCACTCTGCTGGGGAAGAGGGTCAAAGACCAGGCCTGCCCAACATTGGTGTTGATGGTGTTATTTTCAGTTTGAAACCCAGGTGCTGTCAACTTAATTGCACAATTTGATTGGATTACACGCTCTTCCCCTGGGGGGGGGGGGCTTTGGTTTGAGTGAGACAGGGTCTTATATCTCCCCAAACCCCCAAACTGAATGTTGGGATCTGTGTGGGGCAGGACTGGAGCTGTCAGACCATGGTGAACTGATAGGCCAGAAGTTGGAGGAGGGGGGGAGTAGTTTTAAGACAAGCAGGGTCACCCAGTGGTCAAGGACATTGACACACTCCTTCCCCCCCTTGGCGTTGGTTTCCTCATCCACACACTACGGGTGACAATAATCCTGCCTCAGAGAGGTGTCCTGGGGAATGTATGGCTTCATTTTCATTAAGTGTTTAGAACAGTGCCTGGTAGAATAATCCCTATGGATAAAAAGAAAAGAGTACATCAAGGATGCTGATGTGATTTCGTATACATTTTTACCCTAAAAACGTAGGACGGAAAACTCATTCTGATTAACGGAAATAATTGAGGAGGGATTTGGAGATGACATTTGCATCAGTTTCCCGGGGCCACTGTGGCAAACCCACTACAAGACTTTTCTGTCTCACAGTTCTGGAGGCCAGAAGGCTGAGAGGGGGGAATCTGCTCCCGGCGGCTGTCTTCGCCATGTTTTTTTTCACATCCTCTTTCCTCTGAGTCCCTGTGTTCATGTGTTCCCTCCTACAAGGACAAGGTCATGTTGGGTTAGGGTCACCTGATGGCCTCATTTACCTCAATTACCTCTGCAAAGACCCAATCTCCTAGTAAGGTTCATTCTGAGGTACTGGGGACTAGGACCCGTGCATGTCTCTGGGGGAGACTCCACAATTCAACCCATAACAACATGTAACCGTTATCCTGGTCTTCCTTTGACCAGTCTTCCTTCTCCAACATGGGCCATTTCCATCTGCATTTGTGCTCTGACCCCCTTTGGCCCCCTGTCTTTGGAATCCTGGATGCAATCAGCCGTTCCTCACTGGTTTTTACCAAAGCTGCACTTTCAGTTTGAGATCATCTCAGAGTGGTTTTGGCTTTCATTGTTTTAGTTTTTCTTGTCCTGCCAGATTGCTACAAGTGTTTGGCTTTCTGGATGAGGGGTTGGGCTGCTCAGATACACACGGGCCAGGATTTGGCCCGTGTGAAGGATGTTACTGGGTTGGAGATCAAACTTCACTATTAATAACAATTATCACAGGTGACTGATCAGAGTCAATGTCATCTCCAGAATCGTTACTCCTCAGCATCTGCTTGCTTGAAATACAGATGTGGAGCTTTTAAAGAACCAAATATTCAGAATGTGTCCCCCCCCCCCCCCCCGACTCCCTCACCGGTTCTGAGGAACTCAAATCACTCTGTTGTTAGATCTAATGTGACTCCTTACTTTTCCTGCGATTTCTTGATAATGTGGTGATTTGAAGTACTGGGGAGTCAGGGGTAGTTATATTGGGATTCCTGGGGTCCAGATAGGCTGGGGCGGTTCACGGATGCATGCTCTGTAGAGCAGCAAGGAGACAGAAATGGGGATGTCAACATTTCTGACTCACGGCCCCATGTTTCAGCTTTTAACCATACCCTATCTAGGTTGACCAAATTTGGAGACACCTGTCACTGCAATTTCAGTGCGTGTGCTCTGATACAGGTCCTGTACCAGGGTTTCAAGGAATTCTACTTGATGTGCTTTTTATTATCCATTCACCCACATGGGGTTTTCAAACCCTTGATATTTTGCCGTTGAAGGAGTAGATGCCAGGGATGCCCTGCAGCCAGGATCCAGATGTGCAGTGGGCAGGGTGGGTCCCTATGCCCTTTCTCTTTCCAGATGAGACTGCAGCCTGAAGCTGAAGAAGACAAAATACGGGGCCACTGGGAAGCATTCCTGGGATCATATTTTTCCTATTTATGAGTTGTTTTTTAAAAATTTTTTAAAGTTTATTTAAATATTTTGAGAGAGAGAGAGAGGGAGAGAGTATAAGTAGGGGAGGAGTAGAGAGAGAGAGAGAGAGAGAGAGAAGAGAGAGAGAGAAGAGAAAGAGAGAATCCCAAGCAGGCTCTGCACTGTCAGCACAGAGGCTGACACAGGGCTTGAATTCACAAACTGTGAGATCATGACCCAAGCTGAAACCAAGAATCAAATGCTTAACCAACTGAGCCACCCAGACACCCTGCTACCTATGAGCTTCTACAAGGGAGACATGGGTAAGTCAGTGGGGTATGCAGCCCTCTTAAATATATGCTTTTTAATGAGCAAAAAAATTTTAAAAAATACCCTAGAATCTATGCAACCTTGTAATAGCTTCCTAGGGCTGCGGTCACAGAGTACCACAAGCTGGGTGGTTTAAACAACAGACCATGATTCTGCCACAGTTATGGAGCCTGAGATCAACATCCTGGGGGGCCTGCTCCCTCTGAGACTCGGGGGTGGGTAACTTCTTTGCGTCTTACCAGCTCCTGGTGGTGGTCGTGGCTCTTTGGCGTGGCTTGGTTTCTGGCCGTGTCACTCCAGTCTCTGCCTCTGTCATTACATGGAGTTCTCCCTGTGCCTCTGTGTCCAAATTTTGTTTTCTTTATAAGGACACATGTCATTGGATTTAGGCCCCCCTAAATCCCACCCCCCTTAATCCAGTCTGACTTCATCTTACCTTGATGACATCTGCAGAGACCCTATTTCCAAATAAGGTCACATTCACAGTTACGGGGGGTTTTGTGACTTCAACATCTCTTTTTGGAAGTCACAATTCAAGCCAGGACACCGTCCATTATCCTCACACACACTCATCTGTCTGCTCAGCTTTCAGAAGCTTTTTCACAAGAATGTTAAGTTCTAGAATATACTGAAAATGATCTAACCTTGGGATTTTGAGGTAGGGTCTGCAGTGACCACATGTCTTTATTGATAAGGATAAGGAAATAAAATTTGCAACCCTCAGTTTGTTCCCTGTATTTAAGAGTCTCTTATGGGGGGGATGGGTTAAATGGGTGATGGGCATTAAGGAGGGCACTTTTGGGGATGAGCACTGGATGTCATATGTAAGACATGAATCATTGGGTTCTACTCCTGAGCCAAAACTACACTGTATGTTAACTAACTTGAATTTAAATTTAAAAATTTTTTAAAAAAGAAAAGAAAATTTGTAATAAATTTTGGTTTTCAAGGATCAAGCTAGTCACCCAAAATACAGCTTCAAACTGATTTATCTTACTGTTGCCATCAGAAGTGGTAAACACCAACTTCCTCTGGTCCAGACCCACTCAGACCAATGGCCATGTTTCATGGCAGTGGTATGAAAGGGTTCCCTGTGCCTATGCGTGTGGTCAGGGAGCCTGGGCAGGACCAACACTGAAGTTCAACAGTCAAGCAAAAGGCACTGATATTTTGTTAAGGGCATTCTTTTTCTTTGGGAGTTGGGAAGTTTCATGCAGAAACAGAGGAATAACTTGGGTGGTGATTCACATCTACCACTTTTAGGAAATGACCTTCTGTTGTCCAGAGTCACAGCCTAAGGCTGTCTGCATATCTTCTCTATGGTCTTGACATGGGAGTAATGAGGGTGATGGCCCCTCATGGTCCTCGCCATGTTAAGAAGGCCTCGGTGTGGATGTTAGCTTGGTAAGACGGCTAAGAAAATGTCCATCTCATCTTTAGAAGCACTAGCTTCGTGACCTTGGGCAAAGCAAATGGATCCCCTCCAACTTTCTTCTCTTGTTGTGAAGGGGGGCTCACACATGAGAAGGAAGCTCACATAAGAAAAGGCTCCCTTTTGCTGTATGCCAAAAATAAATAGCAGGACCCTTAGAGCAGGTTATTGGGGTCTAATGTGAATGACATTACAGGCCCTCTTCACAATGACCCTTTGAGCATACTCATTAATGTTTTCAGGATGCCAGAGCACTATGGAGTAAATTGGAACTTAGGCATAAAAAATAAACTACAACTGAAAAAATTATATTCATCATAGCAATTCTATGTGCACTTTTCTATGCCTAATTGGGACTTTCTGAATACGTGGGCCATAATGATTCCCCCATCCAAGTAATTCTCCCACAGTTAAAGTACCTAAAATGGTAAGTCCTGAAACCTGCTTTGTAGCCAGTGGTTGAGTTGAGAGGATGCCTATTTATATGAATATGGCTTTTCACACATATAGTTACTGTCTTTGTAAGATAAAAGTTGTGTTCACCGAAACAACCATTGTTTGAGAATTTTCTCTCAACTGAAATTGAGGTTGGTCTGAATGAGGGGAAATGGCCTTTTCTGGGTCACTTTAAAACTTCTTAGAGACACAGCAGGGGAAAAAGAAAATAGCGCCATGAATCATGTACCTTAGGATCCTATGATCAAGCTAGTCATTTGTTACTTATTTTTTCTTTTTTCCTTGATAAAAAGCACCTGTGATAGTATTGACTAAGCTTGAGCTATAGGTTTATGTACAAGTTCAAAGCTTAACCTTCGGAAATTTGAACACATTCATTGGCTCACATTTACCATGGAATTGGCCTCTTGTGAAGTGTCAGTGGGTTGGGATGATGGCCAGGAACTGTGTAGTTTTCCTTTTGCAATATGCACGCTTCTGAACTGTCTCTGGGGTCCTCCAGGCAGCAGACTCCTGAATACAGCCTGCACTTCTCACTTCTGCATCACTCCCCTCCATTCTTAGAACAGTCTCACTCTGGTACTCAAGACTTGGGACTGTTCTTCAGCCGACACCACTCTCCAGCTTCATTTATGTCTCTCTTCTCCTCCCCACAAAGCAGGGCACACTTCCTCCTCACCTTCCTCCTCCTCCCTCTTTCACTTCCGGGCACTGTATCCTTTGAGAATGGGGTGAGAAGGTTAACAGAAAAAGGCAAATGTTTCCTGGATTGACTGGGCAAAACTGCAGTCCACTCACTGATGACATTTCATGCTCTTCTTAAGCTGGGAATCCAAACGCTAGGGCCCTCATGGAGTGGGCATTCAGGTGGTTCTTTGGAGAACCTAGGGATATCTCTATCTCTTCAGCCCCTGCAAAGGAAGTCTCACCCTCAGACTCTCACTGCTCAAGTGAAAGACTCCTTTTGACTGGGTCTCCACAAGTCAGCAGAACGTCGAGCTAGTCACTCAACCTTCAAGAAACTCCTGGATTCTTGCAACATCAAATGACAGAGGTCCAGCCTGCTCCAGATGTCCATCTTGAGTAATCCTCCATGGTCATCATGGAGGAAAGGTGCTGCCCTGCTTGGGTTGGGGAGAGGAAGGGGAGGTGACACAGTAGCTGTGTTCATGATGGAGCCCATGGTCTCCTCTCCCCACCCTGAGGAAAGCCTGTCGGGGAGCAGTGGGTAGAGTTGGTATGGTGAAGTCAGTAGGCTCCTCAGGAAAAGGAGGGAAGCTTCCAGGTGAATCTCTTGACTGGTTGCAGAGGGTCATCCTCAAGTGAAATACATGGTGTCTATGTCCATCATCAGCCTTGAATGGAAACACACTATCTACTTAAATTGTCTTCTCACAGAAATCCCATAAGGCTATTAGGGCTGATGCCCTCAAGGTAAATATGAGGAAACATACCACACATTGTGTTTTCTTGTACACTCTCCATCTGTCCTCATACTGAGACAGAGATAACTGCCTCTTGATTAGGCTGACCTTCGTGGTCTTTCCTCCTGGACACTAAATTCAGCACTAAGTTTAATCTGTTTTTATCCTCTTTTAGCTGTCAAGTGTATTTGTCTTGTTTCCTTCACAAGATGATGAAATATTGGAAGTTGAGGATCATATCTTCTAAGGCTTATATTCTCCTTTTAGTTGATTAGAAAATGCTGAAAATTTAGTGGGTACTATAAAAATATTTCTTAATTGACTGGAGAAAGCAGCCCATACTAGTTTTAGAAGCTTGGATTAATTAGGTAATTCCTTTAGCCCTTTTTTATCGGCAACTCTAATGTGCTTGAAAAGATCTGGTTGATGGAACCCTCCAACTCCTTCATTTAATTCTATGGGCAAATGAATGACCTTTGGCAGGTCGAACCAAGGGCAGACCCCATTGATAGGGGAGATTCTCACAGGGGAGATTCCCTGGCCCATATATTTTGAGATCCGGAACCTGCAAAGACCTGGGGTCTTTTGTTCTGCAACCCCCTTAATCTCTCTGGAAAAGGATCTCTCATCAGTGCCTTATAGAGATATCCAAGGGAATGGCTGAGAAGAACACAACCATACTATGGAAAATGTATACGTAATTTAACAAGCAGGAAATGTAAGCTATGGCATGTGGATAAAACCCTATGCAGTCACAAGAACAGTCTGGTTCTGGTACTGAGCACAAACATGTTCTCCCCAAAGCACTAGTGGAACCTGAGTAACTTTGTCACTGCTCCCCTCTCCACTCATCTGGTTCTGAGGTGACCCACCCTGCTTCTCTTTCTGACCTTTCACTGAACTACATTGGATGAGTAGCTACTTGTGTTCTGGCTGATATAAAAATGGCAGCAAAGTCTTCATCTAGCTAGGAATTATGACTTAAGATATTAACTTAAAAATACAGAATTTTCTGGGGCGCCTGGGTGGCGCAGTTGGTTGTGTCCGACTTCAGCCAGGTCACGATCTCGCGGTCCGTGAGTTCGAGCCCCGCGTCAGACTCTGGGCTGATGGCTCAGAGCCTGGAGCCTGTTTCCGATTCTGTGTCTCCCTCTCTCTCTGCCCCTCCCCCGTTCATGCTCTGTCTCTCTCTGTCCCAAAAATAAATAAACGTTGAAAAAAAAATTAAAAAAAAATACAGAATTTTCATGAATTACACCCCCACCACCATTTGTGCTAAGGCAGAGGTGCCTTGAAGAAACTGGAAGAGGCACAATCCACCCCCCTCCCCTGCCCCGTGCAGGTTCCTTATAACTGGCTGCCGTTCTAGACAACTCCTTCCCAGGAATGGCTCTTGTTTTCTCATTTCAGTGACTGGGTTCTGTAATTCACTCTGGTTTGGGGGCAGACAAAGGCGAAAGCTGGAATCAGCCAGACGTGGATTCCCATCTCTATGATTGCTTATTAGCAGTGTGTCAACTCATCTTTGGCCAACTCATCTGACCTCACAATGCTTTCACATGATTTCTGCCACTGATCCCTTTGCATATGGGTTCTGAATTAGAGGGCATATGGGTCCTGAATTAGCAAATGTCTCAACCTGCACAGCCCAAGAGTAGGGGAGGGGACCAAGATCGCTCTTAAGTTTTGTGCCCTCTGATGGTGACTCACATTTGCACAGCAAACCAAAAAGGTTGTGCTGCTCTATCTGATGCACACGTAAGGGTAATACTGATGCCCATGATAGGAAACCCTGACATTTGTACACCCAATATTTTCACATGTACCATTAATTGGATTCTTTTTTATTACTAATGAGTTTTTCTAATTGTATTTCATAACGATTCCGCAAAAACATTCTTACGAACATTTATGAACTTATACTTACTCTTCACTAGAGTTTGAAGGAAGGGGGGATGAGGTATCCCAGTGACCTCTCATTGTACTCACGATGCCATGAGCCCTGCCTTTGTGGTGAGTCTGGTGTGAAGAATGGGGCACCTTGAATGACGAGGGCAAAGAGTGCTGAGAAGTTAGAAGGGGAAACTGAAGGCATGACAGCCTTTGGGAGAGCTTCATCCAAGACCCAAAGTAAAAAGGGAAAAAGAAAGTAAGAACATTTAAAAACTCCTCATTAAACTGGAAGCATTTAAACAAAGCAAGTTTCAGTCTTTCACAAATTGCCCATTTGGGTCTCAACCTAAGACCATCCTTTGGAAATATCAACTTGAACAGTTACTTGAAAATCATGAAACATCAGCAGGGAAACTTTAATTAAAAATAGCTGTTGCTTACTACTCTGAGAGAATTTTCCTCTTATGGGACGGTCTTTAAACTGCTTACCGCATCAACTTTGCTTTCATTCTAACGATAAGACTTTAAAACCCCCAGAAAAACAATAGCAACGCGATAGCCTTGACTGATGCGGGGGGCTGTGTCTGTGAATAGTCTCTTCTGCAAAGGAGAGCTGGTCACCCCACGAGGCTGTGCATCTCTGCCAAGTGAGGGGTGGGTGGCATCTCCGTAGTGCATCAGCCCTGCTCCCCTGGAACTTTGATCATACATTCCTCCCTCGATAAAATTGTGAATTTCTTTTCTATCAGCTGTGGGCTCTTTGCTAAATAGGCACTGTTTTCCCTCGTTGATGAAGTTGTCAATTCTCTTCAAGGTTGAAGAGAACCCTATGAGTTCATAAATAGACCTAAGCCTAGTTGGCTAATTTCTATTGTCCAAATCCTGAAAATGCTCCTTCAGCAAATAACACCCTACTGTCTTCAAACAGCCTATAGGGCAGGTTGTTTTACTTGAGTTAACCCTTGCTTTGCCGTGGATCTTATTGCACAGCTCCCCTTCTGCGAAGGGTCCCGGCCGGCAGCTCCAATGCAATCCTTGCCCCTCAGCCCAGGCACCTGTGTGGTGGCCGGGAGGCAAGCTGTGGAGTCTCAACTCCTGGCTCTGCCACGGGTCAGCCGAAGTTGCTGCAGCTCTCCGTACCTGTGTCAGGTACGTACCTCCGTACCTCCGTACCTCCACAAAATGAAGATTCCTGCCTCATAGGGTTATCAGGAGGATCACATGGAGTAACACCTAGGAAGCGCTTTCTTGGTGCCCGGCACACGTGAAGGACTCAACCTGAAATAGCTGTTTTATGGTTATTTTTAATCCACAAGCCTTTACTGAGACCCTACGATGCACCAGGCACTGGTCTAGACCTCTTGGGATGCCAAGAGGAAATGATGAGTCCCTTGATGTTAGAAGCATACAGTACGAAAGCAGCAAGACAAATACATTGACCATGAGAGTTTGGGGGTGATCCTGACTTCGATGGAGGTTCCCCAGTGTATTTGGGAACATCTGCCCGGGTGTGGGCTCAGGGGGTGACACCTGCAGGGGATTCTGATGGCTGGGTCAGAGTTGGACATAGCAAAGCATTCCCATGGACAGGAGGAGCTTGAGCAAAGGCCCTGAGGCATGGAGAGTCTGGAGTCACTGGCTCAGGGTGGGGAGTGGGCAGGTCAGATCAGAGGGACCTCAGGGAGCATGCCCAGGGGGCAATGAAAAGCCACCGAGAAGCTATTTGATGATATTTCTATCTCAGGATGATGGGTTTTCCAGGAATGTGGGGACTGGATCCCAGTGGTTTTTTGGGAGCAACACCCCGTGGAGAGAATGAGCACCTCTTGGGTGTGTAGAGAAGGGGCTCCCACAGGGGCAGCTGGGTGCACAGGAGGAGACACAGTGACAGCAGGTTGAGCCCGGAGGGGACAGCACTGGCAGCTACTGAAGGCGGGAGCCGAGGTGACTGGAGGAGAGAAGGGGGGCGCAGGGACACTGGGACTGGCAGGCACCACGGAGTGAGGGCCACTCCACATGTGGTGGGGGCTGGGAGCAAGAACAACTCTGACGGGCATGAGGTGTGTGGCTGCCTGACATCCCACCTTCTGTTCTTTATGGTCTCTGGCCGTGGGCAAACCACTGTTTGCAAGCCTCAGTTTTCTCACCCTGAAAATGGGGCTAGTAACACCTTCCTCTGGAGCCGTGTGCACATCAAACAAGGGGACAAGTGTGCTGAGCCGGGAGCCCGAGCCTTGGTCCGGAGGTCCAGACCGAACATATGGCAGGTGTCGTCAGAAGAGTCTGAGGCCACGCAAATAAGGAGGGGTCTGATTCGAAGTCTTACCAGGTGGAGTTCTGGTTCCTATGAAGATGGGTGCTGGGCCTCGCACCCAGGAAAAGGATTTGAATGGATCCCAAGGGTGTTCTTATCCTGTCCAAGTCTCAGAACTAGTTGCTATGAAAGTCACCCAGATAAAGCTCAGTGTCTGGGCTCAGGGAGCTGGGAGCCGGGAGCAGGGGGCGGAGCCCAGGGCGGATCAGAGAAGTCTGGTGGTGACACTCAGCCTCACTGCAGCTTTCTTACTTCACCACCTCAGGCAGGTTTCTCACCTTCCCCCAGTCGTGTTTGCTCACCTGGAAAATGGGGATGATAACGCTTGCTTTGTGGGAGGAGTAGGGGAGACATATGGCTAGAGATTGCAGGCAGGGGCTTGTGATCATCAGGGGAAATGCAAGGTAACCACAAGCAGATCTGCAGCACAGAATCAGGAGCACTGTCGGGGAGGGATGAGGTGTTTTGGAGGTTTCCAGGAGAAGGGTCCCATTTTCAGCTGAGATAATCAGGGGAACCTTCTCTGGAGGGATTGTGTGGTGGCTTCACCACCTGGTCGTGACCAAGCGGCAACTACCTTTCCCAGGATCCAGCTCTGTGCATAGGGCGGAGTTAGGGTGGGCCACAGGGCCTTTGCACAGGTTTTGAAGGTGCAGGTAAAGCTGCAGCCATTATCCTTCAGCCCTTGGGAGGTCAGTGCACAGAGTCCAGGCACGATCATTGCTTGTACACATTGTCCTCATCTGCTGACTCAGCTGTGGTGGCTTCCGTGGAACGGATGGGGGAGGGTGTGACTCCATGACCAAGAAAGCCAGCTTCCCCTGAAGGGCACCTTGCCACCTGCTCCTGACGTTCAAGGTGCGGATTGGGACACAGCCTATGCTATGTGTGCCCTGCCACCTGGCAAAACACTGGTGGCAGGTTTCAGTTCTCTGCCAGCCCGCAGGATATTCAAACAAGCCAGCCACATCCTCCTGATCCTGCAAAGCCTGCTCCCACAGCCCTGGCTGTGCACCCTGAGTGTGGCCCTCGTGTGGCCCTGCACAGAGCGTGGTGTGAGGGTATGTGACCTGCAAGCTGCTGTGGGTCACACCTGTCCAGTGTCAGGTGCTGTGTGTCTGACCATCCCCTAACCACACGGCCTTAGTCCCTCCCTCACCAGTGGGGCCATGCTCAAAACAGATCCACATGGGTGCCCATCTGTGCTCATGGATTATGGTTCCCGCTCGTGGCTTCCCTTGTCCTTGTTGTCTCCCATCAGATACCCATCCTTCCTGCCTCCACTGCCTTCTTTGTGGACCTTAAGCACCAGCATCAGACACAAACCCCAGAGCTTTGCAGGGACCAGTTTCCAGAACCACAAGAGTCAGTGCATGGGTCCTGTAACTGACTTTCTCCCTGGAGGCCCCTTTCTGCACGTAGCGGAAACAAAATCTCCCTAATTCACAGTAAACACAGTGAATGTTCAGGTTCCTCTCCTGCTCCGCTGCTTTCCGGGGGTGGGGGAAGATTCATTCTAGGGACTAAGACGATGGCATCACTGGGCATCTGCAGACACTGGCCTCTGCAACACGTATGTTCCATGGGTGCTGCTTGGTTCTGGCCGCCCCCCGCCCCTCCCCTCAAGACTGTGACCCCTCCTCTGACACTGCCTGCTACTGAATTTGATTCTGCTCCAGTCTATCAGGGGTGGGGGCTCTGTCGAGCCTACTTGTGCCCTTGGCCTCAGCATTCCATGCAGATGTGCACAAAGGCCCCCACGTCTCCTCAACTCCCTGGTCCCCATCATATCAGAGGCTTCCTTGCCTCATCCCCATGGGGCCAGTCCTGAGGTGGGTTCATGGCTCCTTCCCAGAGACCTTGTACACATCTAATTATTTGCATTTCACTGGCTCTTTTCTGGGTTAAAGAGAGTGTTTTTCCCTCTTAGGAGAAGAAAGTATTTTTAAAATTGTTTCATTTTTTTCCTTGGGCATAGCTTGGAAAAACCCTCAGATATTAAGAACTTGACATCTTTCTTTTTTCTTTCCAGCTGATCTGATGACTTTGCTTTGGAGCAATGGCAGCCTCTGGTCCCGACTGGAGAAGGCCATGGGGCCGGTGGGGGATGGGGGCCTGTGGGGGATGGGGCCCATGGGGGATGGGGCCAGTGGGAGATGGGGGCACCCAGCCCTTCAAAATCCCAGATGGAGGACAAGAGAGGTCCAGAGCCTAAGTGTTCCCCCAAATTCATATGTTGATCCCTAACTCCCACCATAATGATATTTGGAGATGGAGTTTTGGGAGGTAATTAGGTTTAGAGGAACTCATGAATGTGGAGCTCCATGGTGGGATTAGCACCGTTATAAGAAGAGAAACCAGAGGTCCCCTAGCCCCTTGCCCACGTGCACTCACTGAGGAAGGGCCATGCGAGGACACAGCCAGAAAGCAGCCAGACTCAAGCCAGGAAGAGAGGCCTTACCAGGAATCCAGTCTGTGGGCACCTTGGTCTGGACTTCCAGCCTCCAGGACTGTGAGAAACAATGTCTAAGCTACCTGTGGCATTTTATGGCAACCCAAACAGACCAAGACACCGGTGGGGGCCGTGGGTGGGAGACGATTCATAGGGAGAGTCCATGGACAGCTGCCCCTCTCCAGGAAGTCAGGAAGGCTGGCCTTTGGGAAGGCCATTGGATGCCATGCTCAAAGGCTATTTAGTGACCTTCATGAGAGCATTTTTGGGAGAATGCCAGAAAGAAAACAAGATTGTAAAGGGTAAGGAAGTGAGCAAGGATTGGGAATGTGGGAATGTTGAGTGTCAGCCACTTCTATGAGATCCTAGTAAATAAAAGTGGAGACAGATGACAGAAGCTTTAGGGCCTGCAGGGGACATTCAGGTCCCAGCAGGAGGACAGAAAGAAGCCTGTGTTTAGGACAAGGGACACTTGGGTATTTTGGTATACAGAGGAGAAAGAGACAAATAGAGGGAGAGATTTGTACATTTGGAAAGGAGAAAACTATTTTGGAATATTGGCTACAGGTTTTGCTAACTTGGTGATGTTGGACAAGATACTAAATATCTCTGAGCTTCACTTTCCTCATTGTGTAACTTTTAGGAATGGCAAGTTATGTCACAGGCTTGCTTTGAAAAGTTTTACCATTAGTTTAAAATGACTTTGCATAATACACAGGTACTTTTTATATGTAGGCATACATAAATGGTGCTTACTGGTTGTCAGACCCTACTCTCCACATTTAATGTATATGAACTCACTGGGTTGTATGTACTAAATGTCTTTCAGCCTCATTTTCAAAGCAACACTGTGAGGCAATTACTTTTATTATCTCCATATGATGAATGAGGCACAGAGAGGTTAATGGCTCACCCAAGAACACAGAGCTAATGGTTGGCAGAGACACTGGCTCCCTAATCTTTGCTCTTAATCGTCATGCAACATTATCGCATGCCAAATGAGTTTTCTGGGTAAAAATTGATTCCATGGTTGATTGGTAGGCTGAACAGAGAAAGAGAAAGAATGATTACTGGAAAAAAATAGCAAAGGAAGAACAAAAGGATGGGATCAATAGCTCAAGTGGAAAGGCTGACCTTTGAAGAATGAAGGGCAAGAAGAAAAAAAGACAAAGCCGCAAGGCTAGAGTAACATTGTTTGAGCACCTGTATCCAGCCGCTCCTGAAGCTGGTCAGATCTATCTCCCAACAAAATCTTGTTCTTGCTTAAATCAGGATAGGTTGCATGTCCACTTATTTGCACCTGAGGGATGATAACAGATATGTTTGTGGAATTTGGAGTCTGGTGGTGGAGAAGAGAGGTGGTGTGGGCTGTCTTTGCATGGTAGCAACCCATCCCTGTCTAGCTGTCTCCACTGGTCTCCTAGGCTGTTGTAACAAGTTATGCCAACTGGGTGGCTTACATCAACAGACATTGATTCTCTCAAAGCTCTGGAGGCCAGAAGTCTGAAATCAAGGCGTTGGTAAGGCCATGTTCCCTGTGAAGGCTCTGGTGGAGAATCTGCTGTTTGTTTTTGATGATGTTGGTGATATCTTTGGTGTTCTTTGGTTTATGGATGCATCATCCCAATCTCTGTCTCCAGCAACACGTGGTTGCTTCCCTGTGTGACAATGTCTAAGAACACCAGTCACGTTGGAGTAGGGCCCATCCTAATGGACTAGACTTCTTAATTGGAGCCTATTTTGAAATAAAGTCACATTTAGGTATCAGGGTTAGGACTTCAACATATTTTGGGGGAGGACATGCTCTGCCCACTGTCCCCTTACACATGGCCATGCGTGGCATATGATTATCTTGATATTGTCTCCTCTTTTCCTTCTATCTTTCCACAAGCATTCAGTCAAACTCTGTCTCTCGGATCTCAAGGGAAAAGATGATAATGTGTAGAACAAAGGCCAAATTCTTGACTTGGAGTTCCAAAACTGGCTCTTGAAAGTCACTGTAAAAGATAACACTCTAAAAACCAAGGGATTTTTGATTTGTGAGAGCTGGGTTGTGTTGAAAGACAAAAGGATTTGTGAGTTTTGTTAAGGAAGATTGGAGGGTGGACTACAGAGAGTATAAAATAAGCTGGATTTCTGGAGAAGACACAGAATACAATGCAAAGGCAGCTTTTCAACTACTTGCAAAGGGAAATAAAGATTGGACAAGCAAGGGCTCAGGAGGCAATAAGGTTACAACAGATCTGTTCGTCGGTGTCTGAGAACATCTCTGTCCACATTCTGACTCTTCCCAGAGGCAATTTTAAATTCTAACAAGGCAAGAATTGTGCACACAGGTTTGAGGAGCCCAATAAGCATAGTCTGGAAACACTGCAAGCCTCCTAGGATGACCTAAGAAGACCCTTATGTAGATGACCTAAGGTTGAGGGAGGCATTTAACCAGACAGATCCCAAGGCAATCTCAAGGTCCCACACATTCCAGGGAGGAGCAGGCCCCCAGCTGGACCAGAGTGCCTGTTAAGTCAGAACAGGGCAAACACAGTGGCCGAGGCAGGGACCACAGGACTCAGCACTGTCTGCATAGAATACTGAAGGCCACGAGTGGCAGCTTCACTGAGACTCAGGTTGCAGCAGAGCTGGAGGCCAACCCTCACCCCAGTCAGCCTGTCTTGAACTGGGTGTGTGTGTTCCTCAGGACACAACTGCTCCCAGAACTTAGGTCGCCATGAAGACACAAAGAAGGGGCAGGAAGGAATCCTTCATTTGGATAAGTACTTACCCTCAACAGGCTGAGTCACAAATTGGAAGTGGTCAATTTCCTTGGATTGAGTTTTAATTTTTAATCACCCATTCAAGTAGAGGCTTCATGCAGTTCTGGAGAATCAGGACGGTTACATCTGTACACGTCTGGCTTCTTAGTGTGTGTAAAGTTACTTACGCTGTGTAATTTAGTGGCTGAGGACAACGCATGGTCACGGCTTCACAGTTTCTTGAATGAGGCTTTGGGTCATGAAGTATTTAGGTTCTCTGCTTTGGGGTCTCACCAAGCAACAATGAAGGGGTTGAGAGGGCCACGGGGACTGAAGTCTCTTGAGAACGCTCTTCGGGAGAAGAAAGTATTTCCAAGCTTGATCGGGTTATTGGTGGAACACATTTCCTCCTAAGTGCAAGACTGAGGGCTGGCTGTTGGCCAGAGGCTGCCCCCCTTGAGGGGGGTCCCCACAGTCTCCTGCTATGCTGTCTTGCCCAGGGACAGTTCACAGCGTGACTCCTCTTGAAGGCCAGGAGGAATGTGAAAGCAAGGTGGCTAGCCAGGTGAAGTCTTATGTGATGTAGTCACAGGAGGGACAGTCACCTTCGCCACATTCTGTGGAAAGAGTGTCACAGGGGATGCCCACACTCAGAGGGAGGGGATTGCACAAAGGCATACATATCAGAAGGCAGGGGTCATGGGGGATCACCTAAGGGTCTCTCTGCTATCGTATGTAAACCTTCCAACTTGCTGTATCCGCTTTGTTGGCTGCATATAGCTTTCATTCCAGCATACGAGTTCAACGGTTCTCAGTGAAGTCTTGCCAATTTCATGAAGTTCTATTAAACTTCATAACTTAAGGTTATAGTAGTTACAGAACCTCTCTGTGGAGCTTTACATAGAAGCTGTGTAAATGCTGTCCCACTGTTGAAGGATGGGAAAACTCGGGTGAACAGGACTCCAGAGGCTGTGCAGGAAGGAACGGCTTCTAGGTGGGTGTGAGCTGTTGCCATTTCAGACATCACCAGGGTCCAAATGGATGCTTTTTGAGGTTATTCAAGTGTTACTCAATGTAATTCGGCTATGAAAAAAAGCTAAAACATTTGAGAAACAAGAACTTGCTTTTATTACTTTTATTATGTCTAATAAATAAGAAATACATGAGAACATGTAGCTACATGACATTAATGACTATTTAAAAAATTTAAACAGGGGCGCCTGGGTGGCGCAGTCGGTTAAGCGTCCGACTTCAGCCAGGTCACGATCTCGCGGTCCGTGAGTTCGAGCCCCGCGTCGGGCTCTGGGCTGATGGCTCAGAGCCTGGAGCCTGTTTCCGATTCTGTGTCTCCCTCTCTCTCTGCCCCTCCCCCGTTCATGCTCTGTCTCTCTCTGTCCCCCCAAAAATAAATAAACGTTGAAAAAAAAACTAAAAAAAATTTAAACATGCTTCTTGGAGAGTGATGGAACTTTCTTTTAAAGTTGAATCCATACATGCTGTCCTTTATAGATATTTGGTAGACCCCCTTTAAGAAGTGGCTTTAATTAGCCCCTCTTTGTCTCCCTTCCCTCCCTTTTGGCAGTCTCTCCTTTCTTCTTTAATATATGTTAATATAATAGCTTTATGAAACAAACTGGCTCAAACAACAGAAGACATGATATAAAATGAAAAGTCACTGCATAATTAAACATGTAAACATGATTAGACACAATTACATGTGCGCTCTTGGGCTAGGAATTGATTTCAGCACCATGGACATTCACCTAATCAAAAGCTCCTGGCAAAAGTGTTTGCCTTATGCTGATCTAAACAACAACAAAGTGACCCTTCTCAGCCTAAATGTTGAAACAGTGTTTGGAAGTGAGAGGGATGCTTGTTGGGACATTCTCCGTTGACAGGTATGACTCAGCACGCATGGTCTTAAATGGGTCAAAGGAATAGCTAACCACAATTGTTAACACTTATTAATAACTTATACAAAGCAGACACTGTTCCAAGCTTTTTAGATGCATGAACTTGTTTCATACTCATAACATCCCTGAAAGAAGTTAGGGTTATTTCTCATGCTTTACATATAATGAAATTGAGACACGGAAAGTAACTGCCCAGAGATTACAACCTTATCCATGGTAGAGCCCAAAATCGAATCCAGTAGTCTGACTATAGATCTTATACTCGATTTTTAAAATATAATTTATCGTCAAATTGGTTTCCATACAACACCCAGTGCTCATCCCAACAGGTGCCCTCCCCCTCAATGCCCATCACCCTCTTTCCCTTCTCCCCCACCCCCCATCAACCCTCAGTTTGTTCTCAGTTTTTAAGAGTCTTTTATGGTTCGGCTCCCTCCCTGTCTAACCTTTTTTTTTCCTTCCCCTCCCCCATGGGGTTCTGTTAAGTTTCTCAGGATCCACATAAGAGTGAAACTATATGGTATCTGTCTTTCTCTGTATGGCTTATTTCACTTAGCATCACACTCTCCAGTTCCATCCACGTTGCTACAAAGGGCCATATTTCATTCTTTCTCATTGCCCTGTAGTACTCCATTGTGTATATAAACTACAATTTCTTTATCCATTCATCAGTTGGTGGACATTTAGGCTCTTTCCATCATTTGGCTATTGTTGAAAGTGCTGCTATCAACATTGGGGTCCAAGTGCCCCTATGCATCAGCCCTCCTGTATCCCTTGGGTACATTCCTAGCAGTGCTATTGCTGGGTCATAGGGTAGATCTATTGTTAATTTTTTGAGGAACCTCCACACTGTTTTCCAGAGCAGCTGCACCAGTTTGCATTCCCACCAACAGTGCAAGAGGGTTCCCGTGTCTCCACATCCTCGCCAGCATCTATAGTCTCCTGATTTGTTCATTTTGGCCACTCTGGCATGAGGTGGTATCTCAGTGTGGTTTTGATTTGTCTTAATCACTATGTTTTAACTTTCCAGCAGTGTTAGTGCATGTACACAGGTCAGCACAAAAGTCTTTGAAATGACCTAAAGAAAAGTAAGACCTCTTTGAGCTGTTTCATTAAGTCTCAATATTAATTTCTTGAGGAAAAATCCTGGTGTGGTATGTGTTCAGGGTTCAGTGGTTTCCATCTGTATAATGGGGCAGGTTCTAATGAAGCCCGTTCTCCTGTATTTATTATTTTTGGTCCAAAGATTAGGTCATATTAACTTTGTGTGAAATGGTGGGTTTTTTTGGCCCTCTTTTAAAATATTGTGCTCAACTCAACAACCTCTTGCCCCATGTGTTAGCAACACTGGGTCCATCTTAGCAGGGAGGTGGGAGGATGCATCAGCCACAATGTGGGGCATCACAGAATAAGCCTTAAAAGAAAACCAGACTCAGATTTCTGGAAACGGTGTTAAAGGTTCCACATGTATTGCAAGACCTATAAATATCTCATCTTCTATCTTTGAAAACCTTTACTTCTAGTCCAAATGTTAATCCTCATTCGGTTATAAGCCTGGAAAGGATTTTGTCATCAAAGTTAAAAGATAAAAGTTAAAATTGGGTGCCTCCTAGCTGAGTCCAACCCTGCTGAAGAAACCAATGACTTCTCCTCCTTGACTTCAAAGCCCAACCGATTTACCTATTCCCCCAGCCTGTCAATACAGCTGAAAATATCCTTTGTAGAGTCCCTGCTTTAACAGCGTCCTGCTAATTCTTCATCTGTGAGAAGGCCTGGGTGCGAAAACTTTCTTTCTTTTTAAAAAATTTTATTTGTTGGGGGGCAAGGGCAGAGGGGAGAGAGAGAGGGAGAGGGAGAGGGAGGGAGAGAGAGAGAGAGAGAGAGAGAGAGAGAGAGAGAATCTTAAGTAGGCTCCACACTCAGCGTGGAGCCCAAGCCCATGACTGTGAGATCATGACCTGAGCTGAAGTTGGACACTTAACCTACTTGAGCCACCCAGCTGCCCCCAAGAGGTATTAACATTTGTAATGCTATCTATTCATTTATTCATTTATTGCTCAATATTTATTGAGCATGTATTATATACTAGACACTAGGACAGGTACAAGGGTAGGATGAAGTGGGACCTTACATTAGGTAAGCCTCCCTAGAAATAGAACTTGAGATGTGAGTTTATGTCCAAATGATCTGTTAAAATGCTACCAAAAGAAAGCAGAAAAGGAGTGGGGAGGAAAGTTGGAAAAGAGAAGAAGCAAGGGTGTGATATTGGGCAAAGTCCCAGCTTTAGGCTAGTCTGCATGGAATTCTGGAGGATGAATTGCAGTTGGGATTTTGCTTCATGTTGAGGCAAGGGAGCTGGGTTTCCTTATTCCTGTCTCGTCAGTTACTGGTTAAGCTCTCTCCAGGGATGTCAATTCCTAGACAAATTGGCTCTCTGTTCTTGTAGGAAAGACAGCCCCAGGAGCTCAAGAGCTGTGCAATGAAGGAGGTGGTGCCTCTAGGAAAGAGGTCCACAGAAGCTGGAGTGTGGGCACCTGGAAAGATTAAGAAGAATTTTGAGGGGTCTGGGTGGGGAACCAACAGGTCTGTTCAGTCCACCCCATGTTCTGCCTAGATCTACTTTCTTCTCACATTATATTCAGTCCAACATGTCATGGCTACTTCCAGATTGTGGTTGGGTTCAATTTCTGTGGAAAACCCTACAAGAGGAGAGTGGGACAAGATATAGCCACTGTTGCTGTACTTGGTCCCAAAGCAGAATCTGCTGTTCATTATCTCTTTCATCTGTCATCCATTCTAGATAAACTTCACCATCAGGGATCACTTCTACTGTCCCAGGTGGTTTGCTTAGAGAAGTTGCCAAGACCCTCATCCCAGAGAGGAAGGACCCCCTGGGTGGCTGTATCTATTTAAGACTATGGTTGCTGTAACTGCTCATGCACAGTTAAAAATGGGCATGGGAGCACCAGGAGATACCCCAGTGAGTCAACTGCTTGGTGAACATTGGTGAGTGCACTCATGACATGGAAATCCTACTTCCTCATGATGATCCAGATCAAACACTCCTTCCAGGATGGTAACACCTTTATTTGCCTGCTGATCTGCTGTTAAAGAGAACCCAAAATGACTAGGCAGTAGCTGTAATTTTAAGTTTAATGTTTTACTGTGTCTTCTGCTGGAAACAGCTCTGCTCTGGTAAGTGGGCCCCTACACCCATAGAACCTAAAGTTGTGGTGAGTAAATCATACATTTCCTTGTGAGTTATTGAGAGTCATGATCAGTAAGGTTACTCCTGCTTCCCAACTTTGGTCTCTGGATCCATGTATTCTACCACTGGGGACTTAGCACCATATGATGGATGTTGGTTTACGATATGTGCTGCATCCCATATGATAGCACCCCAACCTCAGGGAGCGTTGTGTCCATGGTAGCATCTTGGCTACATCTTCAAGATACTATTATCATACTCTATTGTTACTTATAGATATAGTAGGACAGTAGACCCATCATCATGTGCCCAATGTCACACTTTCTTTTCCATAAGTGGTCTCTTTGTTCCACACATTTTGTTATGCAGGACTCCATATTGGTACATTTAACACCCCATGAGATCTCTGATGTTGTGTCCAACCTTGGCACTGGGGCAGGAAAGGAAAAATGATGTACGTGAATCTTGATCATGATTGCTGCCCTTTGAAAACCAGAGAAGAGTAAGGAAGATGTGAAGTAGAGTATAACTTCAGGCAAAATCCTGGGCTCAGACTTGTGTCTCAGGAAGACTGAAGAATAAGGTACAGGTCATCAGGTTGGTTTCCCTGCTCGTAAGCAAAGGAGCTTCGATTCCACACTCCTGTGCCAGTCATTGGATAAGGCCCTTCATCCAGTGGACATCTTAGGCACTTGTCACTCTCTTCACCTGTGTGTAAAATGACTCCAGCAGCCGAAGGGAGTTCTTCCCAAAAGAGTTACATGTATAGGCACTTGAAGCCAGAGGATTGGCACAGAGGATGTGGTAAAAGGGAAGTGAAGAGTTCTAGATGAAGTGAAGCTAGGGAGAGAGACAAATCCTAAGCAAACCATTATAATTCAGAGTGGTAAGTGTCATAGCAGAGGCAAAGATAGGTGATTCCAGGGTCACTGAACCTGTTTTTTTCTTGAGTTTAACAGTGTGATGAGGGATAAAGGACAATTATGCCCCAGGAAGTGACCTCTCAGCTGAGCTCAGAAAGATGGGCAAAGATTATTCAGACAAGTAGGATAGGGGATATGACATTCCAGATAGACAAATAGGCATGTGAAAAGTCACAGGGTGATAGAGTTAGCACAAGTGTTGAAAAAACACTGATAGAAACATTGTGTGTAGAGGGGTGGTGGTGGTGGTGGGGGACAAAGGGGTATTGATAGAGATGAATTAGTCTAGTCTAGAAAGACTAAACTTGACAAGAACCAGATCATGAATGACCTTATATGGTCTACTGAAGAGCTTGGATATTTTACTTAAGGCAGTGGAAAAATCATGGAAAAGTATTAAGCAATAAATTGCTCAATGAGAATTCATGTTAGGAAGACTAGTTTGGCACTGGCATTGAGAATGAGACTGGAAAGGGTATAATATTGGAGATACCAAGACCTATTCCAGGAAGTCATTTCTATAGTCTATGTGAAGAAAGACCTGAGCCAGACAAGTTGTGGAGAGATTAAGAAGCACAGGGAAAAGTCTAAAAGAATAAGAGACACGATTAGTGACTGCAGAGGTGAAGAAGAGTCCTGGATGGGATGGTAAAGCCATCATTGGGGTGGAGACTCAGGAGGAGGGGAGTCAGGAGCAATGAGATCGTATACAGCCATAAGTGTTAATGTAGGGTGAGGTTGAGCTTTGCATGGGACATCCAAGTGGAGGTGTCCAGGAGAGTGTTGGATGTGGATTGATAACTTAGGGCAGAAGTTCAGGTCGGAGATATAAAGATTCACCAGAATGTCGATAATAATTGAAGCTATCATTGCAGATGGGCTACTAAAATTGTCCAGGGTGAGAAATAAATGTATAGGAGTGAGGGTGGACATCTGGGAAGATGCACATTTAAAAGGACTTATGGAGAATGAGAAGCTTATCAATGAAATTGAGAAGAATTATCCCAAAGAGTAGAAGAACCAGGAACCAGGAAGAAGATAATTTCTCCAGTGCTGCAGAAGAGGTTGACTGAAAGAAGGGTCATGGGATCAAGCCACAGGGAATTATATGTCCTCAAGGAGGTCACCTTCAGGGGAGAGAGTAGATGGGAGGAAAACAGGTGGTATGGGCGTGTGACCATGGTGTATAATTTTTCAAGATGCTTCATTGTGAAAGAGAGTGGGGACAGGACAGTGCCTGCAGTGGTTGGTGGGTGGAAGGAGAGATTTATTTTTTCTTGATGTGAGAGACTTGAATATCATACAAATGTGAGAGGAGACATGAGTGAGTGGGGGAGGGAGGTCTTGGAAAGGTGGGAGGGGTGGAGATCCAGCCTACAGATGGACAGATGAGACGTAGGTAGGAGGGGGACACTTTTACTACTGTCCTGGGAGGATAAGAGTAAGGAAGGGTGTAGGCTCCAAAAAGTTTGGGGGTGTGTGCAGAAAAAGGAAGACTTTTTCTTGGTGGTCTGTTTGCTGGGAGTGAGGGCAGGGGAGAGCATTGGGCTTTAGAGAGGGTCCTGAAGGGTTAGACCAACCCAGTGGACCTAGGACGGCATCAGAAGTGCTGGCTTCCCAGGAGCCTCAGCTACAGAAGGCTGGTTTACATTTCCAAGACTGAGAAGTGTGATATCTTGGCAAATGTGAGCCACTGGGGCTGCACCCACGAAGGACAGATACCAGCCTTGTTACCAACAGTGGCAACAACAATAAAAGCCAATTTTCTGCTGACTCTCACACAAGGGTTATCAGCACAAACTTAGAAATCTGTTAAATATGATGTTAGGATACAGACTACCTAAAAAAGTTTTTATTTTGAAGGACTTGGGAGGAGGTCAGTCTCTTCAACACCAGTATGTGAGATTTTATGCAACATGCAGAGAAATCTCTACTACATAAAACCTTTACAAGTGAAAGTTTCAGTGAAACAGGCATGTTCTCTTGCCTCGTGGCCAAGCAGTCCAAATCACATTTCTTTATTTCCCCTTTCCCCCAGAATAAAGAATACACACACAGTAATTAGCTGAATTTAGGAGTTTATTGAAAAGGTTAAAATTTAGGAGTTTATTAAAAAGGGCCAATGTATATTTAGAGCATCCTTTCACATTCTACAAAACAGCTGCACACCTACTTCATAGGCATCATTTGAAAACATTTACCAGGTATGGCTGATGCCTGAGCTGGATGTAGGAGTAAAAAAAAAAGAAAAAAGAAAAAAGAAAAAAGAATGCAATACACACCTCTCACACTTCTAAGGAGCTCGGATATTTACCCAATGAGATTGACACCAAGGAGGATCATCCCCTTGTTGAACTGGAAGGGCCTTGAAGAGCTGATCCAATCAGGTCTGTTTGCAGATGTCCAAACCAGATGGCCAAATACGAGATCTCACGGTGAGTTCCTGGACTTGGTGCTAGAGCTGAGCCTCTCTGCACAGTGTTCTTGCTATTTATACCATGTGCCTTGTCAGCCCCAAATCCTCCTGTTACCCGACATCATTAAACACACAACATGTTTCATATTCGGCAGAATGGGCACATAGGGAGGCAAACAGACAAAGACATCTTGATAACAGTCTTTGACAAGAATGGACATTGGAGAGTTTCCAGTTAGCTCCCTAGCCATTAGAACGTCCCCTTGCTGCCTGCTCTGACAGCCTTTGTTGGATGCTTGGTTTGATACAAAAGACTCTTAACTACTAATGAAAACATCAGCTCCTTGATGTTGAAGGTTAACTCTTGCCACATGATTGGGCTGAGTGTCTTCCACCAAGATCCACGAAGCTAAAGATGAAAGAAATGGCGGTTTCAATGGAACAGGGATGTTCTCTTGCCATGGGGCCAAGTGGTCAGAAAAACAGGTAGTGTTGGGCTAACAGTACATCTTTACCTGGCTGGTGCTTTGCTCTGCATATGCAGAGTGCACGTCTTCGGACTGTCATCAGGTTCCCTTCCTGGTCAATGGCAGAGCAACCTCCTACCTTGGATGGGAAAATAGACATTGGAGGGTTGCTGATGTGGTGTCTAGGATGTGTCCTACTTGTGTGTCATTGAGTATGGGCACAGTGGTTGATGGAACATTGTGCTCTTACTCAGGTCAAGGTCTTTTTTTCACATTACCTGGGGTTGAGTGCTGGGTCAGCATGCTGGCACCATTACTACTCCATCTTAGAAGTTGAATCTTTGTAAGACACTTAACATTTTAGATCTAGAAACAGAAAGAATCTTTTTAATAGTTTGTTAAATACTTTTCCATGCAGTGTCAAGAGGAGGTCCCCTCTCTTTTTTTGAGGCATTCAGCCCTTAGGGGAACCTCAGAGAATGAGAGACTGAAGCAAACGCGAATTAACTCTTTGCAAACAGAACTTTGTGCCCACACACAGCATTGTTGGAAATGGCTGCCTTCCCTCCGATTGCGATGCCCAGGTGGTCATGGTAACGCCCTTGGTGGTGGTTTGGCCTTGGGCCCTGCTGTCTCAAGGACACTTCTGAGCACCTTCCCTTCAATACACACATGAATGTAAATCCCAGTTGTTTTTCTCTCCACGGAAGGGTTATTTCTTTGAGGCAGAACACAACCCTCTGTGGGGAGGCACGATGCCAGTGATAATAAACACTGCCTTTTCTTACAGTTGGCTTGAAGTTTCTGGAACACAAAGAGCTTTCCAGCTTTGCCAAGCTTGTCTTGGGAGATGAAACAGGCACTCCTTGCCATGTGCTCAAAGTTACTTTTCCCCAGCCTTTTCCCTTTCTTTCTGAAGGTGAGAGATTGCGAAAAGCAAAACAATTATAACAACAACATTCTCATCAAATTGTAAAAAGTTTGTGAGTCAGTGGATCACACCCAGAAGCCTAACCTGCAAGGGTCCTGCTAGGGAGTTGAGGAGGGGGCTGGTGCTGCCCACATCTGGTTTGCTATTGTCAGGATGTGTAGAGAGTCTCAGATTTGTATCACACTTAAAAGCTAATAGCTTGGTCTGCCACAGTTCCATGGCAGAGGACTCCAGTCTCCTAAGTCAGAGACTCAGTGTGGTATTACTCACAGCACAGAGAAGGTCATGAGTGCCACGACCCCATCAGTTCTCTTGTGCCCTCAAGGCCCATGGGGTGATACAGAGGAGCCAGGTAGACTGTGCACACAGTAGGTTTGGGTCACAGTCGAGGAACCATGAAGTTAAGAAGCACCAAACATTTCTTTTCCATTTCAACAAATAATCATAGGATGCCTACAATGGACCAGGTGCTGATCTAGGAATGAAGAACACACTGAGAAAACAGAGCTCTGTCCTTGTGCAGCCGACCTTGTAGGAATAGACAACCATCATAAATAACTAAATTATACGGTAAGTCAGATGAGAAGGGTATGAACCGAGAGCCACAGACAATGTGGCAGCAGGAATGTTGGGAGCGGGCTGAGACGATGAGAAATTGGGGTGAAGACGGTAGAACACCAGGGGACCTGCCTGAGGCCACGCAGACAGGCAGGGGAGCTTGAGGGTGTGAATGCCTGTGTCTAATACCTAGGAAACTCCAAACTTAAAAAAAAAAGGGTTGCTGGCAAGCCTGTTAAATTTTGCCTCAGAGAAAGACATTGTTTTTATTATCTTGGTCAGCAAACATAACTGCCTCTTGCCCAGAAGGGAGACATATCTCTATCTTCCAAAGCTATTTGTTATGCAGACATCCTTGAAAATATAGTACAGAACAGAATCCATTAATGTCTCCTCTCAGCAGATATGCACAAATGCAAGGGACTCATGGCGGATTGTCTCTCAACCGTTAATTCCCACTCTCATGCTTGCTGATACTTGAGTGACCCAGCCAACACTGAGGTCCATCCCATCTTTGGTCCCAGCTTGTGGAGGGAAGAGGGGCTCAGCCAGGATCCCATCCTTAGTTACCACCTAACCCTGTCCTAGCCACGGCTCAGCAGGCTCAGAAATTCCTTAGGCTACTCAAGAGCTCTACCATCATGAATCTTCTCAAATAAACAACATACAAGAGCAAACAGACACAGTTCTACATAAGCCTGAAGACTCCTTGACTTATGCCCTTGTTAGGATTGCAACAGTTTGGTTTCTAAGAACTGAGGAAAACTTTTCTTTCGCTCCAGCTTTATTCCTCTGACTCTGTTGTTTGACAGGTCACTTTGAGCCAATGAGTGAAAAAGTAACATGGGGCTCAGGACCCTTGGATATTAAATTATTGATACTTAATCTTCCCAAGTGATCTTCAGAGAGCTGATGATGCCCTCTGGGCCACATTCTTTAGGTAATAGAGGAACACTTTTGAACATGAACATACCATCAGCTCCCACTGAACCTTCAAGAGTAGGTGATTATAATCAACTAGTTCTTGGATTAGCAATCCTAGTCCACGGAGGCTGTCCACCTTTGCTAGAAATAGATTTACAGAGTTCACAGCTTTTCTGGAAGGCCTCAGTCATTTCCTTAAAAGTCACATGAAGCTTTTGGCCTATGGAGATCAAAGTCCCAGATCAGAAGGGCCTTAACTGAGTGTGATTTCCTGCTTATTTTATGAGCAATTTAAGCAACAGTGTGTTTTCAGTGTCTTAAAGTATTATCATGCTTCTCTGTAGCATGGGCACAAACATGGTGGGATGGGAGCTTATCCAGCCTGACCTATGATAAGCTTTGTATCATTTTACCCCTTCATCTTTCTTCACCTCCACTTCTACACCTTCTCCTCCTCGTGGAAGGTCATGGCAGATGTGGATGTAAGAAAGTGGGCAGGCAGACATGCGAACCGAATGCAAGCACTAGGGTTCGTGTAGATATATGTGTACTAATGCTGTGTGGTTTATTGGCCCTGTATTAAGCAAAGGCCTTGTTCACTTTAGGAAGGTGGGCCTTTTTTAGACTGCCAGCTGAATGGATGCCTCAGAAGAAACCCAGCCCATTGACCCAATGGCTATTGTCCGGTGACCCTCTAGATATTGGCAAAGGATAAAGAACTTACCTGCGTCCCATTGATCTAAGATAAAGCACTCTGGTTTCAGACTTAGCCTAACAAGATGACCTCTCAAAGACATTATAAATCAGGTTAGAGACAGGCAGAGGTCCAGAGGAAAATTAATTTATTGTCACCCTGGATAATGGCTGTTTTACTACACAGCACGCCTTTTACATCTATAGATCTGGATCTCTTTGTGGCCATTAACTCCAGGCTCCTTCCTGAGAGAGAGAGAGAGAGAAGTGGACTTTTTGATACAATGCTTGTGTGTTGAATTCATTTTAACGAACATCGTCAAGGCAGGATTATGAAAGTAATCCATTAGAGAGGCAGTCATGTTGCAGAATTTTTATTTTTGCACAGCTTGAGAGAAAATGAAAAAAATGGTAAACTTCTAAGTTTGGGGACTATAGAAGTTTTAAATTGATGAAAGATAGTTTTAATTTTTTCCCCAGAAAGTAGCATTTAATTTCCTTTGCATACAAAAGCAGTCTGTGAGGGTCTGTAAGGGTGCAGACAATAAACTGTCAACAGGGATCAAATTCTGAAACTGTGGCAAGAATAAAGAAAGCACACTTCACAAGCACGGAGTCATCTAATGTTTGTTCCGGCAGATGAGCTGTGGACCTGGTCTGCAGGCTAGGTAGGTCAATGTGCCTACCTGGAAAATAAATGGAAGGAAGCAGTGATGGAAAAGAGGGAGGAAAGGAAGGAAGGAGGAGGGGAGAACAGGAAAGACATTTCTGAACATGTCCTCAGATGGTAATAACTGGCACCAGTCTGTGCTGGTGGCTTAAATAGGAGCCTGTAGAGACTATTAAGAGAGAGAAAGGTACTTGTGTAGTGTGTTACCTGGGCAACTGAGCTGCCATGGGCATTTGATCAAGTTTTCTGATCAATGCCAGACCCCTGTTGTGAAGACCTAAGAGAGTCTGGGATGGGGTGTGGGTGTGGGTGCCGTGGGCGGATGATGTGCACTTTCTAAAGCACACCGTGTGTCATGGGATGAAGAATGAAGTTCAGACTACTTAAGAGTACGTTTTCTGGTAGGATGAGCCACATGGTAAATAATTTAAACTTGGAGGAAAAAAAATTAAACGTTGAATTTCAGAGGAACTTCACTTACTATTGGCTGGTTTTCCTCCGGGTACAGAGGAGTGAATCAGAGGCAACATATTCTAACATGGTCTATTGCAAATTTAGATACCAGTCATGGTGGTGACAGAACAGGTCCCGGAGGGCAGGGTGCATAGAGTTCCCTGGTCCTCTCTTCATTTCTCCAGCAAGCTGGTGCTACCTGTGGGACTCTAGAGGAGGAGTCTGCCAACGTTTCTGTGCTGGGTCAGATGGTAATATTTTCCACCTTACAGACCATACCATCTCTGTTGTAACCACTCAGCTCTGCCATCATGGCACAAAACAGCCATAGGCAAAATGCAAATGGTGCACATGGCGGTGTTCCAATTACATGTTATTTACAAAAGCAGCAGCGGGCTGGATTTGGCGCGTGGGCCATGGTTTGCTGACCCCTGGCGTAGCTAGAGGGCGAAGTGCTGTGGAAAGGCAAGGAAGGAATGGAACATCTGGGAAGCTTAGAACACCTGGCCAGCCCCCGGTTATGGTCGGGACCAGCTGTGTCTTCTGTGCTCTTCTCAGCCATTCCTGAGGAGCTTGGAGTGCTGTTATCTTCTCTGGTTCATTAAATTGGTCTCTGTCTGGGTCAGTCCTGGTGTTTGCAAACACGACAGTCAAGAGGAAGGAGGACCCAGCGATCAGTAGGAGACAAGAGAGGTAGACACCGAAATAAAGGCAGACAACCTTTCCTTTTTTATTTCGCTTAGACAAAATGCAAAGAGTGTCTCATTAAATTAAAAAATAAACAAAAAGAAAAAAAGAAAATCAAATTGATTCCCCCCAACCCCTTCACTGACGGCACTCATCCTAATTAACAACAGAAGGAGGTCAAATTGAGGACCCAGTTTCTAATGGGAAAGAAAGGTGTGCAAACGTGACTGAAGTCTCCCCCCCTGCCCCCAAATCAAGGTTCCTTTTAAATTCACAAAGAGGGTAAATTTTTTTTCCTGTTTTCGTTCTTAAATCTTGTGTGATAGAACTTCCAGTCAGAAGGTTTAATTAGTCCCCCATGCAACTTTGTAGAAAATCAGTAAAAATGCAATAGCCTGTGAAGATCATAAAACTGGACTTCTTTCCCAAAAAATCAGATGCCCAGGCAGATGGAGCTCACACTCAGACAGAAAAAAAGCAGGAGAGTCTTTGCACTGTCTGTGGTTTCAGTATTTTCTCTTTTTTTTAATATATTTTGGCAATTTTCTTTAATTATAAATATTGGAATTCCGTAAAAAAAAGGTAGCTTTGATTGAATTTTTTAAATTGTATTTACAACTGCTGTCCAGTCATGCTATTTGTTATACCAGGGTGTAGGATTTTGCGTAGGGATTGTTTCCTTTCAAATGGCCCCGAGAGTCAAGCAGGGATTCTTGGGAGCTGCTCATCTTAGCTGCCTGTCCCAGCTCTGCTCCCTCTCGCTGAGGTAATGTGGCCACAGCCCCTTGTTGCCACTGCTGTCCCTCTCTCGTGGAGGACGTGGAGGAGGACGCCTCCATGGGGATCGGTTCAAGGACCGTGGGTCGCTTCAGGGTCCGACTTTTCTGAGGTTCCAAGCACGCTTGCCCTAAACTCAGGTCCCTGCTGGTGCTGGCACCGCTTCGGTTTAACAAAAAGTCCATTCTAAGGTATGGAGGCAAATGTATGAGGTCACCTGGAAGGAAACACAGAGTGGTTAGTTGGCTTCCTCATCTGCTAAGCAGGTGCCTAGTGTCGTTCAGCGTTTAGAGCCGGAGATGTCATTGGACCTCGCCACTGCTCTGCAGGACCCCTTGTCAGAGCTCACTACAAAAGCAGGTGGAATTGTCCTGACACCCGTCCCACCAGGCGTCCCACTGGCTTTTCTAGGGCACCTTGGCTTAGGCTCTTAAGTGTCATGCTTCAGCAGGAGAAAGAGAAGTAACGAGATCCTTCAAAATCCCACCATGGAAAGAAAAACATACGTCAAAGGCGACAGCGTGCCCCAGGTACAAAGTGTGGTACACTGGACCCCGTGGGTGGTGACTGGAAGCACTGGGGGGAGCACAGGGCTTGAGGAGGGAGGCGGCGAAGCCAAGGAAAAGATAATGGTCATTGGTTAGCCCAGGGCTTCGGGTCTTTCTTTCTCCAGGACGCACACAGACAAGAAGTGTTTGTGCAGCAACCAGCTGGGATGAATGCAGGGGGCTCTTCCCGGCCATCTGGGGGCCGAGGGGCTCACTGTTTTGGCTCACTTGTAACTTCTCCATGGCACACTGGGTGGGTGGGCGGTTCTGGTTAGAAAGTGGGCTGGGGGTGTGCTGTCCTCGAGCCAGGATGCCAGACGGGAGGATGTTCAGGTGCGGGAGGCATGGTGATGGTCTGAGCTCAGGGGATGTCCATGGAATGTAAGAGGGAATAGAACAGTGAGCTAGAAAAGGGCCCAAGGATCCTGGCTTCTGAATGGAGGGTGGCCTCATGGTGAAAGGGAAGGACGGTGTGGGTGGGTATTTACACATCCCATTTCCTAAAAGCCGTGACCCATCTTTATTCTTGAGAGTTGAATAAGCCCATTATATTCATTTGCTCGTTTATTTATTTACATGACTATTATTCTTGTCATTTTGTTCTCAGACTTAAGAAAACGTGGCATTCCTTTACCCCCAGGGTGATTTGAAAATGTAGGTCAAGAATGCCTCCTGCTGTTTCTGAGATCCAACTGAATGTTGAACCCGTGGCATATTTGCAAAGTGTTGGGACAGATTCGGGAATGGCTGTCTATCCCGCTAAGTCCCCACTGAATGAACAGGACTTATTAAGCCCCTTGCAAAGCAGTAGTTTCTTGGTCCCAGCTGGATTGCAGGGTGCTCAGGTCCTAGATGAGGTAGAACAAATGTGTTTGAAATGAAAAGACAAAGCCCATGATAGCTGCTCTCTGCCTGCAAGGGCTCTCACGTTCGATTTCGTGATCAGAGGGTTGGGGTAGCTGAGAAAGGTGGGGGAGAATTGCAAATCCTTAGTAACGGAAAGAGCCCAGCCCCCACATCTTTGTGTACGAAGGCTGCCCGCGCTCTCCTACTGAACGTCTGACAACTCTCTGTGACTATCCAGTATCTCTGAGTGATCCACTTTTCAGGCAAAGCTTTATTAAGTTGTACGATGCTCTAATTAGCCCTTTTGACAGTGTGAATACTGCAAATGAGCTTTCTTAATAATTCATGCCCTTATGAGGAAGAAAGCACCCGAGTAATCGGTGGTGAGCTGTGTTTATTAAAGGCACTTTATGTCCATTAAAATCCCACCCCACGTGCCAATCCAAGTACCACTAGGGAGACTGAGTTCTCGCACACTTCCGTCTTCTATGTTCTTCAGATGCCTGCAGATCCCAGAGAACTCATGCACTCATCACTCCAGGGAGAGACAAGGGGACTGGAAAACCTGAATATGGGTTGACGATGCTGACAATCTGGATAGGGGCACACCCGCTTTTCTTAGTGTCCTGCCCTCCGCCTGCTCGTTTCCCTGAGCGATTTAGGAGCAGAGGTCTGGAAGACGTTGCCTGCATTTAATCTGGGCTCAGTCTCCTCACTCATAAAATGGGGGTACTCGCAGAATCCACCACACGGAGTTGCGGTGGGGATTTCATTAGATAATGCGCGTGAAACGGCTTTACTGTCAGACATCTCCCTTCTCAGAAGGTCTGAAGTTAATGGCCTGGAGACCTGCCAGGGGAATGAGCTGGGAACTCTTCTTTCTGCCTTGGCTTCTGTCTTCAGTGGGTTGGTTAGTGCCCACCCCCTATTCCCTAAGATATGTCCATGTCCCAGCCCTCAGAATCTGTGAGCGTGACTTTGCTTGGAGAAAGTCTTCGTTTATGTAATTAAGTTAAGGATCTGGAGATGAAGTCATCAGGACTTGGGGTGGGTGCCAAGTTTGGGGACAGGTGTCCTTCTAGGGAAAGGCAGAGGGAGACTGGGGACAAGAGAAGAGGGAGGAGCCATGCGAAGAGGGGAGGAGGGGTGGAGAGGTGCTGCCCCAAGCCAGGGAGCACCTGCAGCCACCAGCAGCTGGAGGCAGCAAGGAAGCGGTTTTCCCCTGGAGTTCCTGGAGGGAGCACATGTCTGCTGACACCGATTTTGGAATTCTGCCTTCCCAGAACTGTGACAGCACAAATCTGTGTTGTTCTGAGCCGCCCAGTCCGTGGTACTTTGCTATGGCGGCCGCAGGACACTCACACAGATGTCCTTAAATCTTGTCTGGGATGGGCTGGATCTCCTTCAGCGGGGAGCAGAGCCTCTTTGAAGGCATCTGTCTCCACAGCGAGCAGGTCTTTGAGTCCCTCCCACTCCAGCCTCCCCAGCTGACCCACCCCCAGCTGCTGTATCTTCTCTAATGTTCTGTGGAGCAATACGCCCTGACGAGAACCCACCAGAACCCTCTGGAGTCGTCCCACACGTGTGAGAGGACCAGTGATCCCGGAGAAGCTCAAGCCTACAGTCACCTCCGTCAGGCACGCATGGCCCTTGGCATCCTTGTGCGTGTCAACCCACTGTGGCCACAAACGCGTGGCTTTAGCGCTGTTTCCAGTAAAACCAGTTTCAGTGGGGTTTGCCTCTATTTTCAGGAGGATTCAATCATTTGTTACTTAAACTCCTCTTCTTTGCTTTAGTCCGCCTTACCCCTCCTCTTTCCCTCTTTCTCCTTCTCGTTTTGTTTCCCTCATGTGGACCCTCTTCTCCAAGAAGTAAAGAGCAGAGGGAAGGGGTGAAATAGTGCGGGTAGGAGGGGGCAGGGGTGGCAGCGACACGCAATGCAGTGACCAGCACACAGACGGCAAGGAAAGTGGGGTGCGTGCGCACGCGTGTGTGTTATATGTGTGGATGTGTGTGTGCTTGTAACTGTGTGTGCATGTTTGTGTGTGTGTGTGTGTGTGTGTGTGTGTGTGCGTATGACTATGTGGGTGCAGGGGTCTGTGTGTGCGGGTGGGTGCATATGTGTTTCTGTGTATATGTATGTGTGTATGTGTGTGCATGTGAGTGTAAGTGTGCATGTGTTTATGTGTATGTGCGTGCATGTGTGTATGCATGTGTTCATGTGATTATGTGTGTGTCTGTGCTCGTGTATGTGTGTATGCATGTGTGAGTGTGTGTGTGCGTGTGTGTGTGTGTGTGTGTGTGTGTGTGTGACACACAGAGGGGAGGAAGCCCTGGGGAGAAGCTGCCACCGAAGGAGAAGTGGAAATGCACAGGAGAAGGGACAGATAGAAGGGCCCGGGCTCACATACTGGTGGCTGGAAGGGAAAGGATATGGGGGCCCCAAAGCCGCCTTCCACGTCTTCTTCTGCCCTACTTCCATAACGGCCTACACTTCTAGCACTTTCCTAGTTAGCTAGATCCTGTTAGCTACTTTCCCAAACCCAGCATGAATGCAAACACGGTGATGGGGGAAGAGTCCCAAATGGAACTTTGGGGCACACTCTGCCCACTGATTTTTGTGGGTTTTAATTCATGCATTTGTGTGTTGTGAGCAGTCTCCCCACTGTGCCCTGCTCCTCAGGCCTGGCCCTTGTGTCGGAGACGTGGGGTGAGGGTGGGGGTGGAGGGGTCCAGACACCTGGGAAAAGGTGCTCTGAGGGGCTGAGCTTAGGGGCTCAGGTGCCGGACCGGACCACAGTCAGAGGGGTTGACACGGGCGGTCAGGGTGGGGTGAGTGGGGGGAACGGGGCTGAGAGAGCGGAGAGAGAGAGAGATGGAGAGATCAGAGAGTGATCAGAGAGAGACAGAGACAGATGGAGAGACAGAGGCAGAATGAGCGATGGAAACACACACACACACACACACACACACACACACACACGGAAGCAGAGGGAAGAAACACGAAACAGAGAACTTGGGCAGGGGATGAAAATGGGAGACAAAGAGCCATAGCAGATGGGATGCAGCACAGGAGTGGAGGAGGACACGGCCACATGGGCCCCCAGCATGCAGATCACAGGTGAGGGTGTGGCCCTGTCCCCTCTCCTGGCCATACTCACCTACCTCGGGGCCTCTGCATACTTCCTCAGCCTGCAAACTCCAGATCACAGGCTGTCCCTCCTGTGCCCCCGAGACATCCACCTCCAGGGACTAGGGGGGAGGGGGTGGCGCAGCCATTGTTCAATGTTATGCCTTATTGTTGACATAACGGTCCATTCCTCATTTTCCTGTCACTGCCCCTGGGACCTTCGGCGCCACTAGTCTCTCTGAAAGTTCACACTGAACGAATGGCATTGATTTCTCCCTCTGTCCCTAACCACCTTGCTTACTGATGCCAGTCATAAACCAGCACAGACCCTCTGACGGCCCCATACCCCCCAGCAGGTGCATGGCATACTCAGAGCCTGCCATCACCCCCACGGGGGCTTCCAGCCATGGTTGGCCCAGCCTTGCGAAAACGGCTCTAGTGAACCTGTGTCACTTATCTGAAGCCAGGAGACGCTCCCTCCTATCGGGAAAGCAAAACTTCCCGAACTTTCTCAGGATACTCAGACGCACACACAGTTTGAATGCACTTCAGCTTTGGAAGAAGGATGACAAAATCGATATGGAAGAAGAGCAAGAATGCATTGATTCAGAAAATCTATAATGATGTGCCTTCCATGAATCTATTCTCGGGCGATGCTTCCAGCCATTTGGCATACCCCACACTAGGGAAGGAAACGTCTAGAGTTTAGACCAGTGGTTCTCAGCAAAGAGTGATTCTACCCCTCGGGAAGCAGGAGGCCATGTCTGAAGACTATTTGGATGTCACAGTTGGGAGGTGGCTGCTACTGGCCTTTACTGCACACAGGCTCAGGATGCTGCTTAAAACCCTACAAAGCACAGGACAACCCCTCCCCTTCACCCCCCCGCCAAAAAAAGTGACCCTGATTCCAGTGCTCACTGTGCTGTTGAGAAACCATAGTTTAAAGGGGCCAAAGTTCACAATTCCAAGTGGACCCTCATTTTTCTTTAATTTTATCTGAAAACCATTTAACTCAATCAGAATAAGGGATTTCACTGCTCAGCTTCTACTGGTCCACAAGGGGTTATGGCCTCGGTTCTTGGGAGAGAGCGAGGGACGGTTCCCATGCAACAGTGGCCACGGGGTCTGCCTCTGACGTGGCCCGATGCAGTGGGAGATTAGGATGGGGTAAGAGCATGAGCTAGCAACTTCTGGGTTTCACGCAAAATTCTTGCCTTTGCCTCGAAACGGTGCTGTGACCCTTTTGGCGTTTGCCTCTTATCTGTAGTCAAGAGAAGGGGGCACGGTGAGTTCTAAGGGCATCTTTAAGCCTTCCTTATGCTCTTCACTATCTCACCTGTGGACACTGGGTAAGCACATCTGTATCAGGAATCCGGGGGTAAGTATGAAACAAACAAATGCATTTTGGGGAGGCTACGATTCCAATTCACACTGCAATAGCCCTCTTCCCCCTCCATGCACCTAAGACTGCACGCAGATGCTTTCACAACAAATTCTTTGGGAATGAAAGTGAACCGGAGTCCCGGGGGGTTTGGCTGTCCTCTGGGGCCAAATACAAAGGAACTTTCATCAATTTCTAACAAGGCTTCATCTCTATGCTTGGATGGGGCTGGGTATTGATGCAAAGGTAAGAAGCAAAGAATGCTTCCAGCACTTTCACTAAGAACCACACAGATCAGGCTTGTAATGATGCTACAACATCAAAGAGCTACTTACAAAGGGTGAGCTTGGAGTCTGCCCACTCTGGAGCCAAACGAGATCTAACACTTTTTGAGTTTAATATTAATGCTGAAGCAAGGTAATGAAAACTTGTAAATGAACCTCTCTTGGTAAATGAATCTTCGCTCCCAAAAGGCAAGCAGGAAAACCCCTAAATAAATAATGTGAGACCGATAGCGGAGGCCTGTGTGTGCTGATTCTGTTACCATTCTTGGCTTGTACTTAGGAGGCTTCATGCATTTTTAAGAGCTCATCAATACCACGATCTTCCTACTCACTGGTGAACTTTAAACACTACACTGAGGTATGAAGCGGGGCTTTGAGTTTGTTGCTGCTTACGATTCCTCTGAAATCAAGTAGTTCTGAATAAAAAACAGGATCAGAAGACCTGCCCCAGCATTTGGGCAAGGTCAGGACCACTGAGCAGGGTGTTTGGAGCACCCGGTGAGGAGGGGGCCGTGAGATTCAAGGAAGCTCCAGCTCCCACAAAAGATCCACAAGGACCCACGCGCTGGGGACTACTGAGAGGGTGGCCCGGTTGGAGTCTTAGACCTGCTCCACCAGGGGGCTGGCAGACCCGTGTGCCCCGAATCATCCCACAGGAGGACTGAGTTAATCTGGATGTGAGAGGATTCTAGGCAGAGGAAATAGACATTTGTGGAGTTGAGGAGCCCAGAAAGCAGGGGTCTTGATGGGTGAGGAAGACGGGACTGGCTTCTCAAAGCCCCATGAGTCTTTATCCTGAGAGCAATGGGCAACCACACAAGGGATTTCAACATGAGAGGACTGACTGTATCACTTGAATTTAAAGCTTGTTGCTTCCAAGTTCGGGATATAAGATACGTTAGAGGTTGGGGCCAGCTGTGTCCACACAGGACTTTGCTGTCTTCTTACATTTTTGTATATTCCCAGCACCTTTGAGTTGCTCCTGGCTTATCATGGCATCTCACTTGTGTGTGTGTGTGTGGGGGGGGGGTGTCCCTGTCTTCCATAGGCTGGATTTGGACCTTGTTTCTTGGACCTCCTCATTTATCTGCCTTGTGTCTTCAGGTTTCTTTGTCTGCTGTTTATTATACTACATGCTATTCTGATAAATAAGGAGACTGTGGGAAGTGTTGGTTTAATATGTTAACACTTTTATGTCTTAGGATAATACCCGGTGCGGTATCTTTTTATAGAGAAGATATCCAATAAATGTGGGTTGCATAAATGAGTGTAAAACATTTGTGTCTTTCTGGAGATGCCAGACTTGCACTGTGGCAAAACTTTTTGCCTGTCATCCATGGCACTGGAATCTAGAACCTTCGTTCTGGCCGCTCAGCAGGACACAGCTGGGCCTCCTGCCTCTTCCTCACACGTTGTCAGGCATGGGTCTCCTCCTTACCTTGCACTACCTGTGGGCTGGCTCCTAGGCAACCCAAGCTGAATCCCAATAAGCCAGCCAAGAAAAACTGAGCTAGAGGGCTCGGGGTCCGAGAACAGGCAGTCAGAACAAAAGAATGCACACTTAGGAACTGGAGGACAGATACGACGGCAGCACCTACGATAAACACGCGAGAGCCCTCGGAAGGATGGGAAAGCCTGGGCACCTGGAACTAGTGAAAGGGAGGAGGCCGGTGCAAAAGGCGAGCCCCTCAGAACAAACCCACCATCACTTCCTGTGTTCTGGAGACGTCACACTAAAATAACAAGTCAGTCCTTAAGAAGACAAAATCACAAATGCACATCAAAGACATCAGTTTCCCAGCAGGGAGCCAGGAAGAGCTCGTTGGAATATTTAGGTCTATCCAGGGCAAGGGCGTACAGCAGTATTCAGAGGTGTTGCTAATGGCCCCAGGGTCCTTCTAACTATAAATACTATGGGAGCATTCGAGAGTTTGTCAGCTCAGAGCAAAGTCTTGTTCCACGAGGTGAATGTGAAGCTCATTCCAGTCTCCTGCCTTTGCACTTCCCTCTGCCTGGACCGCTGTCCCTTTATGGTGTCTGTCAGGCTTTCTTTGCCCCAGCCACCATTTAGATCTCAGCTCACGTCTCACTGCTCCCAGAAGCCTTCCTTGACCATTCTCCCCAACTCCTGACCCCTGCCAGGCTTTGTCCCTTTCCCCAGTTACTTCCCTTCCCAGAACTCCCCACCATCTGAAGCTGTATTATTTGCTTACTTGAATAGTGTCTGTCTCCACCTCCAGGAATGCAAGTTGCCTTAAGACGGGGTGTTTGTGGGTTTCGTCTATCATCCTATCTCCAGCTCTGGAAGTGGGGCCAGTTACTGAGTGAGCACTCAAAAAATACATGCTGACGGGACGTGTGCAGTGTGTGTGAGCGTGTGGGAATATCAGAGATACTTGCACTTGAAAGGAGACCCTTTCCATAGCTCTTAGAATAACATTCGTGATCAAAACTTGAAAATCTAATTTTAACGAGTGCAAAAAAGAGAACGATGCAAGTCTGAGGCACGGGGCCCCAGCCGCTCAACCCAGGGGGATTAGGGAAGGTGGGAGGCAGAGCTGCTTGAGAGGAACTGTGTGGCACCCTGGGTCAGGAGGAGGGAGTCTGCACCAGGTGACCTGCCCCGAGCAGAGCCACGTCCTCAGAGGGCGAGGGAGATGGAGGTAGAATGACACTGAAGAGGGGTATTTGGGGCAGTGAAGCTCTCTCTGGGGTGTAATTCTGATTCAAGAGCCAGCACAAGAACCACATGGGCTTCGGAGGGGAGACAGCACGATCGCAGTAGCTGAGAGCAGGAAGAGAAACCTTCTTTGGAGGTCGCGAAGGGAGCAGAGGATGGCTTGCCCTTCAGGTAAGCACCTCTCGCCCATGCTCTTCTCTTTGCATGAATGCACACATCCAGGAGGGCATAGATGGATCCGAACACTGAAGCCCCCCAAACTGCTTCGTGTAACTGGTTGTTCAGAGAACCAACAAGTCAACAGAAGGCAGTGGCCACTTCCGGCTGGAAAACCTCAAGTGCATTCATCACGGGAGGGGCTGATGGGTATATATTTAAGGCTGGGGTCCCAGAGTGTGAGAGCAGAGATCTAAGTGGACCAACCCTTCTCCAGATGCTCCCAAGGCCAGGATGCATTAGGTGGCCTATGCGAACCTTTAAATGGATTTTAGTAGCTTCGTGCAATGGCATTTCTTGATGGCATGAGGATAAATCTCATGAATAAAGGAGGAGCAGTAATTCAAGACATTAGAAACTGGCTCAGGATGCTACCCGAACCCAAGAACAGCTACTGTAATCAAAGTATTGGAAGTTGCCTTGACCAAGAGGGAAAGAAGCTGTTAAACTTTCCAGCTATTTCTCAGAGGAAGATAGAGTTTGGCTTGTCTTTTGTTTTTAAAGACGGAAATAACCATCCCTTATTGCAGAAAATAAAACAATAACACAACTGGCATTTTACATAAAATATAAACATCCTAAAAATTCAGTAAATGCAGAGTTCAAGTACTATTGAACATCGAAAGCTAGATCTGATGTTTGCCATGTGTGAGAGCCTTCACATTGCATGGGGGGCTCCCCTTCTGTGGAAGAGACTTCCTTTCCACTTGTCAAGAGCAAGAACAGAAAATAAGTCACTTTATTTAAAGTTAGGCTGGAAGAGGGGGTGGACTGAAATGTTCTTTTTACTAACAAGTTCTAGTAATTGTAATATCTTAGCCAATTGGTGAGTTTTGTCATCATAACAGCTATGTGATTATCACAGAGATCTGCATTCATTCCATATCTTTAAGCACCTACCATAGGTGTCACATACAGGGGTGGGAGCATATATTCAGTGCCATTAAGTCATTCAAGATATTTCTGACTATGCGGCCAGATTATCTGCTACACACCGGGAGAGAAGTTTGGAGGCAATTAAGACATGTCTTCTGTCTTCCTGGAGCCAGGATCTGGCCAAGTTGATTTAACTTGACCCTGACTTGATTTGCATTTAAAAGCTTTGGGTCCCAAGAAGACGCGAAGGTGAGGAGAAAGATGGGCAGAGACTGGGGAGGCTTTGCTGACACTGACTGATACCATCTAGAACCACGGGAACACAGGTAGGAATGAGGTTTGAAAGAACTCAAGGAACTGATGATTTTGAGGCAGCCTCCAGTCAGCAGAGTGATAAATTGTAACCTTGGGGTTGGTGCCTGGTGTTGAATGTAGTCTCCTTATAAAGACACAACTGAAAGGCTTTCCTAAAAGCCTGAGAAATATTCAATAATAATACAGTCATCTAGGGTGGACAAAGCAAAGTTTGTGGACGTGACGACTTGTGCTGACTTGAAACATTACTCCTACCTAAAGTTATAAACTCATTTTAGTCTAAAGAGCATTTTAAGACTCTACTACCTGATCTCGTTGTGATCTTTCGATTGTTCTGATGGATCCAAGCAACAATGTCATAACAGAAGTGCAAACTTTTTTGAACTTCTGTTCAAACAAGACATCAAAAAGAAACCCAAGCCTTTAATTAATTCAAAGCTTGCACATATAGGAGCATCATGTCACCCAGGAGCTCTTGTATGCAAGGGAATATGGTTGCCGATGGAAGCGTCGCGTAGTAACTGGGTGATATGCAAATAAGGCGGATGCTTTTGAGGACCTCAGTGGCCACGGAAGGGAGACCAACAAAAGAGGGAGGGAGGAGAGGAGCCAGCCGCACATCTGGAGACCACACTGGAGTCACCACGAGAACCCCTCAACAAAGCAACAAGAGAAACAACTGCTAAGTAACCACTTTACCCAAATTAAGCCACACGCGTCTTACACAAACCCCATACGGTAGGCACCCATGTCAATGCCCATTTTATAGAGACAGCAACTGAAGGCTACCAAGGTTAAACATGTCCAGAGGCACATTTTCTCCTCTCCTATCTTCCTCACTCTCAGGCTTTACAGCCATAAAGAGCTTATGTTTTTATCGCATTTGCCTTGCAAATAAATGCCAACAACGAAAAATGCTGGAAATAAAAACACCCACAAATCACAGCTCATCTTCTCCCTGAGGAGGTAGACAGAATGAAAATAAATGAAGCCATCATTCTTTATTGTAAGCTGGCATGAATCTTGACTCAGTTTGGAAGATTAGTTGCTGGCTAGACAATTCTTATTTTTATATATTTTTATGCATTTATAAGGCTCATTTCAGCTGGGCTATATGCCATAAAACCCAAGGGAATTGCAGTAATTTAAAAGTGAAGATAAATTTTTGAAATAGGACTAGTAGAGAGGTTCAGAAAATGGGAAAAGGAGAAATAAAACTGGATTCAACAAGAATGGAGAGGCCGTCCACAAAGGAAAGTCTACAGGCAGCTATTTCAGGGTGAAGAAGAAAAAGGGATTCTTCAGATGACGAGTACAACTGGCTGCCATGGCCGGATTCCATCTAAAGATGTGTCTATTTGCCCCGTATGATGGTTTGCAAGTATCTGGCCCAACACTTGAAAACTGTGGGTCTCCGTATAAAACCAAGCTTTCTGGCTTCTCTTGAGAAATTCACTCATCCTAACCCCCCATTTCCACTGGGGATTAGTTGGGAACACACAGGCTCTAGATAGCCTGTGAACTCTTAAATTTTCCACCTGCACCATTCCCCTTTTCCCTTGCTCTCCATTCTCTTCACTTATGTACATGATCTGCCGGGCCCTGTAGGCCTTAGGGCTCAGAGCTGCCATCCACACACCCAGACCCTTCTCATGTGCTCAAGACAAAGACTGAACCAGTGGCTGACCAAACCCTAGCCAGTTACTGTCACTTTGGGCAACTCAATGAAACCAAGGCCCAAGCACCGGCCCCCTGGTAAGACCTCTCTCCTTCTGAAAGCCTTAAGTACATCAGCTTTACAACACAAGCCCCCTGCGTTTCAGCCTCCTCTCCTCACATAGTGGGATCTCCTTCTCTCCCATCGGGGCTCCTTGGGCTTTCTGACTGCTTGAACAACAGAAGATGGCAGAAATGATGTGTCATTTTCCAGGCCCCGCCTTAAGAGACCAGCTACGTCCACTGTTTGCCTGTTGGGACACTTGCTTTAGAGCCGAGCTGCCATGATACGAAGAAGCCCAAGCCACCTGGTGGAGAATCCTACACATGGCCATTTGGGAAGGGCTCCTCCAGACCTAAGTGGGCCTGCCCAGCTGACACCACTGGACCAGAGATGGGCTGCCCCACCAAGCCCTGACTACATTTCAGATTTGTACACAAAATGAATGATGGTCACTGTTGCAAACCAATAAGCTCTGGGGTGGTTCATTACACACCAACCTACAAATGGAGCATTGAGTCCAAACACCAGGATGGGCTTTCATAGCAGACGAGAGCGAATCAGGAAGACAAGTCTCCTAAACAGTGGTCCGTGCATTTCTTTTCTCACCTGGCCGATGTGCCTTTGGAACCGCCATGTTCATCACTCGACCTCCATCCTGAGGTTTGGGGGGGGATGCAGTGAACCTGCAGATCCCCGATTCTGAAGGGGTGCTGGAGGTCAGACTGTCTGTGTACTCGTTTGTCCCTGCCGTCAACTGTTCAGATGATGTGTCTGATATGAAGCACTCTGTGATGGTGAACTTGGCGTGCCTCAGTTGCTCTTCCATCTTGGCGTGCTCGTAGGCCCTGGCCAGTTCTTCATAAGTGGAGGAGGCACTTTCTGTGGAGACCATGCTGCTTCGCGCTCGATCTATAGCATAAAAAGAGAGAACGAGACGGATAAATTATTGCTTTACGGTTGCACCGACTGGATGGCCTTCTCTGGCTTGTGGCTGTTTCTCCCAGATCATGGTACACGCCGGCAGGGTCCTGGGTCATTGACCGAGAACTGCGTCAGTCACCGTGGGGCCTGTGCTTTACGTCTCAGTAAAGTGGGCTCAGGAAGCTTTGTTTCAGCTCAATCGCGTTAGTCAGATGCTCCCAGCCTGGGACACGCCCGTCAATCAGCAATGCTTAAAAAATTCTGCGTTTAGTTAAGATGATTGGGAGTGTCGTGTAAATGAATGGCCGTGTCCACCCCCTGCTCTGACTTGCGGATCACTCTGTTCCGCAGGGACTTTAATTGACACGAATGATTTGAGCTCTGCAGTTCAGCTTGCGAGGAAGACACGACAGTGGTTAGATACGAAGCCGTGATTCTGCACGAAACTGGCCAGTGGGAAGAATGGCCCCTGATCCCTTGGACTCATCCTTTGTGACTACCACCCTTTGTGGGGCCCAGGAAACCCCCAGGACAAAAGGAGGTGCATCTTGGCCAGAGGAATCTGTATGTTACACACGAAAAAGTTTTGAATCACCTCTGTGCAACTCTGAGACTCTTCTAAGAGAAATAACAGCCATAAAAATAAATGCACAGGGTAACACTCCACCTTTGGAACATTATTTTTGAAGTATATCAGCCAGAACAAAAGAAAATGAGTACTCAAATTTCCTACAGCTATTAGGTTTAGATATAATTTCTTTTCTAGAGTTAAGGTTGGGGGCTGGGGCAACTGAGCGCTATTCTTAGGTCCTGTCTTCTCTCAGAAGTGAAATCTTGGTGGTTGATGGCACAGACTGGATGACTTACCTTATAATCAACCCCTGTTGAATTGTCAAAAGGATCAGCCCATGTTCCCTATAGAGGGTGCCATGACCTTGCCATGACACCTCCAGTGCACCGTCTTAAACCGAGAGATGGTAGCGGGTCACGTGCCCTCAGAGTATATTCAGAAACTACTGCAACAGTTTGGGTGAGCATTTTAAAGTATCTATGTTTCTCTCAGTGGGGTAGGAACTAAAAGGAGAGGACAGCATGAGTCTGAGATTCAGGACATCTGAGATGCCCGTTGGTTTTGCCCTGCAGAAATCACCAGGCCCTGGATATCATCAGTGCTGCATGGTTGTATTAATACTGGTTAAAAAACAGCCTAACAATTTGAAAGTGGCCTTGAAAGAGCATAGGGAGGAGCCTGTGAAGGCTATCTGAGGGCTGTGCCCATCCCCAGGGTTGAGGAGGAGGCGCGCAGACCCCTACCTGTGTCTTGTGAGGGGCTGACACTGTAACTGTCACTCTCCTTGTCCATTGATCCCGCAGCCCTGGGCGTCGGCAGCCTCCAGTCCGTGGTGAGGGTGTGTGCTGAAATGGTGGGGTGGGGTCTGTTGAGGGTCCACTGGCTGGCATACCGGTTTCTTGCTGTGGGTCCTGCCTTGGCATTCCTCCTGGTGGTAGGATCTGTGAAGAGGCCAAGAATAATGTATGTCTTAGTCTCTAGGAGTATGATCAGTTGTGATCAAAGTGTTGAGGGTGGTTCTTCCCCTGCCCCCCGCCCCCCACCCCCGCCAGCCTTAAGACGCCCCTGTAAGACTCATGCATCCTGGAAGCCTTTCCTTCTGTTTTTGTCTAGAGGATTCATTTCTCTTGTGGTCTGAGACATTTATGTGATACTTAAGCGCTCTAAAAAGTCCTGTGGGGTAAAGAATGTTAGATTTGGACTCAGGAATTATGGATTCAAACCTTTCTCTTGGCCCTTAATGTTTTCGTGGCTCAATGCACATCACTTAAACTTCCAGAGAATAGCCACCATCTTCCATGCGTGGCCAAATATGCTCTAATGTGGTCTGTTTTTTAATGGTTCTCCTACCTTAAGGTGTTGTTATGGGTTGACTCATGTCCCCTCAAAAGGTATGTCCGCATCCTAACCCCTAGTACCTCAGAATGTGACCTTACTTGGAAATAGGGTCACTGTAGATGTCATTAGTCAAGATAAAGTCAGACTGTACCCGGGTAGTCCTTTAATCTAACAGGACTAGTGTCCTTATAACAACAGGAGAGGAGAATGCCATGGAACAATGGAAGTAGAGATTGAGGTGCTGGGGCTACAAGCCAAGGAATGCCAAAGACTGTCAGCAGCAACTACCAGAAACTAGGAAGAGGCAAGGAAGGATCTTTCTTGACAGGTTTCAGAAGGAGCATGTTGACATCTTGAATTTGGACTTCTGGCTCCCAGAAGACAATAGATTTCTGTTCTTTTAAGCCACCCAGTTTGTGGTATGTTGTTATAGCAGCTCCAGGCATCTCCTGTGTTATTGTGGTTTTCTATTTACTCATTGCCTTGATCAGGGCTGTTTTACTCGTCAACTAAATTTCAAGTTCCTAGACCGAGATGGTGATACCCTCTTGTCCTAATACTCACTTACTCTTTTGCATATGGTAATATATGTCTTCAATGGAATTGAACTTTGTCAAAGATGTGGGTCATTCAATGTGGAGAACACGTGGTTAATGGGTATCTGGATTTCATATGTCTGCCTTCCTCAAAACCAGAGATTTACATATACAGAGGCTGGCACCAGATTGGTTTCATTTTCTCTAAATCTGGAACCAAAGACAGCAGGTCAATGAGTGGACAGAGTTCTTAGTTCAGCTCTTTGGGGGGACACTGGAGTGGACAAGCAACACTGTCTTTTCTAGAACCCTGTGGAATAGGGAATAGAGAGGCTCAGTTACCTTTTCTTGGGCTCTGGCCTATAGGCAACATAAGGTCCTAGATGGGCCTTTTACACCACTGAATTCTCTGCTTCTAAAAAAGGAATTTTATGCAGTTATATTTCAAAATGTCCTGGAGACTTCTAAACACAACAGTCTATATTTACTGCTCAACCCTAATGAGGCAGTGTCAGAAGATCAACGCCGAGGGGGCCATTCCTTGGCATTGTTACAGTGACTTACTTATGTGTTTTCATGGGCCTGGAAGTTTCTCCAGGGTAGGGGTAAGGATGTTCATCCTTGGGTCCATTCACAGAGCCCATGATGATCTCCAGTACACATAGGCCCCTGGATGAATACACTCAGCCCAGGGTCACTTTATGGATGAGACAATGGAAGCTCAGAGAGGAAAAGTGACACAGCTATTAAGTGGTAAAAATGGAGCCCAAGACTCCATGTTTTGGTTCAGAGATTGCCCATCACTTGACCACACATGTCCTCATGCTGGACATCTAAGTGTCTAATACAGTGTCTGCCATGACACTGGCTTGTGTGTAATGCCATGTTGGATCATGGGAGGCAGACAACTGAATGTAGTGAAATGACTTTCTTTTTAAATGGAAGATTTTCTTCTTGTTGGAAAATTATAGTTATTGGGCTTTGAACCTAATCCATCATTCTACAATGCTGGAGAGAAGCATTAAGATGGCAGGCAAATCGATATATTTTAAGATTTCCTGGGTCATCAAAATGTTTCGCCTTGGTGCATATTCTTTGGGGCATTGATTTTAAGACACATTTCATCACTTACTTGCAAAATTCCACAGAAGACTTTATTGGAAGACATTTTTTTTTGCCTTGATTAGAATGTAAATGTGTTATGCTCGAGCTCCAAGCTCTCTGGACAGCAAGGTATGAATGATAATTGCATTTTCTCCACTGAAATGCTAGGAGAGAGGTCCTCAAAGAGACAGAAAAACATTCTTGCGGGTAGGAGGCTAAATATCTTCCAGGTACTATGGACTTCATAAGTAGAGCTTCGATAAATGGGGCTTGTTATTTAAATGCTAATGAATCTTTTCCAGAAAATTACCCAGTCCCTTACATAAGATTTGAGGATTCACATTTTTATTCCTCTTTCAGTTTCTTGCAAAGACAGCCATGGATCAGATTTACTCCTGGCATGGATGCTTGGGCGGGGGCGGGGATGTCAGTTTGATCTTCTCACTTCAAGGACGAAATCTCCTCACTCCCATCCCTTTCCCCCTGCCGTGTTTCCTCCCACCAAGCCTGCCTGCCTATAGTGGGGCAGGACCTTACCCCTTTCTCACTGAGATCTCCCTATGTGGAAAATTCCATGGTCAAGTTATGCATGTCAGTCTCTATTCAAAGCTAGAACTCTTTTTAAGTTAATTTTGTTCATTATCCTTTTTTTTTTCTTCTAGATGAGGACAGTTTTACGAATGGCCTGATAATGTTGGGAATATAGGTCATGGTATTACTTTCCTTGAACCACAGCTTGCAGTTCTGTCCTGCTCTAAGCAAGCCTCCTAGAGGCAAAATGATCTCAGTTGGTAGAATATTGAGGTAGTTGACACATTTTTTAAAAATAATCAGGTTTTGGGAGCTGTTTTGTACCTCAGTTGAACTCTTCTGTATGATAACTCCTATGATAGCAGCTAAAATAAAAATCTGACTTGGATTCCACTTGCTAACCTTCTTTGTAGGTCTTACCAGCTAAGCTACTAAGGAAATACACATTGAGATTTACTGTCCTTGCATGGAAAGCATTTTATTTGGCTCCCCAACATTCTAATATAAATAAAACTTAGTGACGAGCCATCATGCTTGCTAAACAGCTGACAAATTAGAAGGTAAGTGATACAAATAACTCTTGGCTTTTGAACACTGGGTCTAAACCTAAATTAAGCTTTTCTGCCCATTGAATCAAATTATTTTAATCATCCTGAATTCAGGATAAGAGAGGATTTGGGGGATAATAGGGTTATAAAACATGTCATGTGTACTGTGATCTAGGTATTAATCTGTTTTTATTCCTTGCTATTCCCAGTCCTATCTTGTAGGTGCTGTGGGCTCAGCTTCACATGGTGATGACGCTGTGGAGGCCTGAACATTCCCATTGCGTAACGAACAAGTATTTATCAAGGGCTCATTACACATGGCACACTCCTCACCCCATCAGGTATTTTCCTGCAGGACGATGTCTAGTACCATTCCGGGTGATGGCTGGAGTGTGCATGTGCTTTCAAAGTCTAAACAAAAAAAGATTCCATCCATGTTGTAAACTCTTCTTATGTAGCTATGGAAGTCTACTCAGTCCGTGGATATCCCCTGGGAATCATGGTCTCCACTCAACAGCAACACAGAGCAGTTGAGGAGGAGCTTTGGAGTTAGGTTGTCTGCCTTTGACTCAGTTTTGCTACTCGCTGGCTGTGAGCTCATCAGGCATGCCCACTTCCCTCATCTCTGAGAGTGGGGTTATCATCTCACCCACCCACAGGGCTGTTGTGAGACATGGTGGTGATGGGGCCTTGTAGATCTTGGGGCCTGGCCCACGATTCCTGAGTGCCAAACACTTGGTAAGGATTGGAACACATTCTGTTTGTTGGGAAGAGGGTGGAGGGACATTTGGTAGGCTGATCAGGAAGGCTTGAAACTCAATTTAGAGAAGGTTTGGCAGAAAAAAAAATACCCATTAAACATCATAAAGCCAGATGCTGGAGAGTTCCCCATGCTTCAGAAAAGAGCTGAAAAGTAGAGCTGGTGAGGACAGGAGCTCCCACTCATTCCTGGTCTAGCCCTTTCATGCACCAAGGGCGCTTGTACATGCTCTCGGCCCAGATGGGTGGATGGTGAACCAAGGGATGACTTCCAGGTTAATATGACCCAAAAACCTGGACCAAGTCGAACACATATCATTTCACGTGTCTTTGTATCCTTGCACATCTTTTGAGTAAGAAAGTTAATTTAAGTTCTCCTGTGATGATCTCATTGGTAAATCTCCACAAAGTGAGCTGGAGAGAGATTGTGTACATACTTACAAACATCTGATCATCTAGCAAACAGACACTTAGCCGGTTAGATGTCTCAGGACATCTTAGGAAATGGATCTCCTCAGGATCTCCAGGAAATGGAGAACAAAGAAAGGGGCCAAATGGACTTCCCGAGTCCTGTTTATTTAAAATGCTGAACATCCTTTCTTTTCCACCCCTTCTACTCGGATTTCAGAACTTGGCAGTTGGTTAATATTTAAATCTATTTATTGAGTGCCTACCATGTGTCAGACCCTGTGGCTGGAGTTGGGGGGGGGGGTTGCAGACACAGACACGGACACCATCAGACCCCCACTTTCAAGTGTACCCTCATCCACAGGAGCGACAGGGACACGAACAGAGCTGCAGATACAGCCAGGGCATCTGTTTTCACTGGCTGGAGAGCTCAACAGTCAATTGCTGTGATTTCTCCTATCCTCATAATGAATCTTTGTTGCAACTCTGGAAAACTAAACAAAATGCCTAGAAACACAACTTCTACCATGCAGCCATTATAATGTGCAGACAACATATTGTAGATGCTCTACTTATAACTAAAGAATTCCCACAATGGTGACACAGTCCTAGTATAATTAGAACAGAGTAATAGTGTCTTTTGCAGTCGAGGAAATAGATCATAAATCGGCCTCTGCAAATGTGCCAAACTGCAGTGTGCAGAGACTGCCGCACGGGATCTGAGATGACACGGGTGAACCACCGGGCACAGGTGACAAGCTCTGGGGTGCAGGACACAAGCAGCAAACCGGGCTTCACAGAGCTCCCAGCTTCAGACTTCTGCTGGGGCTCATCTGCTGGGGGGCCAGTCACCCACTGTTTCCACTTCAAAATGGGAAATGGGAGGCTCTTGGGGCCTCGTAATGTGGTTCCAGAGGGAACATTTAATGAAAAAAATGATCCCTAGTAGAGAATGTGGTGCAGATGCTAAATGAATAGTTCTGTGTTTTTCTTTTGAACTAGAGACTGATGCATGACGTTGAGTAGATTTGCTTAATGTTTGTAAACATTACTGGATGAAGCTCGTCACAAACGAAAGAAGCATCGTTCTGTAAGCTGTGGATGCTTCAGTGTGATGTGATCATCAGACTGAACTCTGCCAACTCATCCCAACACTCGCAGAGTGGAGTGCAAACTCATGAGGCTGGACCAGGAGGCCTGGCGACCAGGCTGGCTCTTTCCTCTGGCTCCTCCCTGTTGCCCATGGCATTCCAGTGATGCTGCTGCCCCAACATGCCTTAGGAGCCATTGCCTCTTGTTTCCCCTGCCTGGCAGGCCAGCTCCGGGCCTGGACTCAGATTTTCAACTCCGTGACGGATCTTCCCAGAGTTGGATCTGAAGTAGCCCCTCCCATCATCCCCACACGGCCCTCCCTCCCCCCACTCACCATCACGTCCTAGTCCTAGTCCATATAGGTAAATGAAAAATGCTTGAGTTCCCTGGTTAATGTCCAATTCCTCTACTGAGATGAAATGAATGCCTTTTTGCATCTTATGATGCACCCCCATCACTGGGCCATATGGAAAGTAAAACCTTAATAAATATGTTTGAGTCTGAATGCAGGAATCCTTAAAGTTCCCCAACTATGCTTACAGCATTATAGGTATGAGACACTCGGACACTCCCCTTCCACGTGCCTCTGGCCCTGCCACTTGCCTCTTGCTGGTTATCGCTTCTGCTTATGACCAACATTCACACCTCTGTTGATATTTTGAATGTCACTGAATCAATGTTTCCATTAGTTGGGGAGGTGGTGGTGGTGATCATGCAGTTGGGATGTTCCCAGTGCTTTAGTGTGACTGTTTCCTTCCTATTATGACTGGCCTTTGTGCATTCCTCTGCTAGTTGAACATTGAAAGGAAGTTGGGGAAGCTCGCTTATTTTACCTGGCAGAAAGAAGTCACGGGCTATGAGAGTGGCAAGCTTGAGAGGTCCTGTCCCCCTGTGCTAAGTGGCAGGGACCCATGTCTAACACTTGGGGAAGTATTTTTCTGTGAGGGCTCCAGACAATCAGCATCAAAATGGCCCAGAATGTCTGTTACAATGCAGATTCCTGGGCCCCACCCTAGACCAAGTGGATCAGAATCTTTGGAGATGGAGTTCTGGAATGGGTATTTTGAACAGGCACCCTGGGTGATTCTGATGCACACGAAAGGTTGGGAACCACTATCTGGGCATCTGTCATGTTTTCTCTGCCTCTTGCCTATTTTCCTGCCAATGTCTCCATTAGCTTCCACGCTGACTGGGCTGAGGGAATTCTGAGGTCAAGGATCCTTCCATTTCAGTCCCCCTGGGTCTGTAATTCTTCCCTCACTGAATAGCAATAAGTGTCTCAGAAATCCATCAGTGCCGTGTCCTGAAGCATCCAGAAGCTGGACCAGGCAGATCATGATGGGAAAGCCAATAGCCTGAGAGAGGGTCAAGGACTATGAAGCACTTTCTAAAGCAAAGCTCTCACTCACACACCCCCAAGCAAAGTTAATTCCCACTCATGGCCCATTCATGTCTTCAGTGTGTGCTGATGTCATCAAGGAAGGAAGGGGTGAGGCTAGACGAAAAGGGGGAAACAGAAGATTTCTTCAGCCTGTAGTTGAGGACAGTTTTTGAAATGAATTTCAGTAACAGCTGAAACTGTTTTCTTGCATATTACAAAGTTATTTAGGAATCACCTGGTTTGCTTCATGACATCAGTACATTTCACAAATGCTTTACAAGTCAGAATGTATGAATAACAGCTTTTAACATTACATTATTTATTTTCCTAATTATAACACTCCGAGAATGTAAATTTTTGCAGAGCGATTAGAGATTAAAAGTTAGACATCAAAGCTTCCGAAAGATAATAATCGGGACATCAATTTCTCAGTCTCTTAAAGAGATTTAGAAACAATTTCAATTATGAAGGAATAAGAATGTCTAATTAATAAGCTCTAGATACATATTAGGGTATTTAATTTCATTGCAGTAATTAATTCCTGTATATTATGAATGCAGATATTAATAACTAAGTCAAATATAATCCCCGGATTTGCCAGAACTACAGTTTTTCTCAAATAGTGTGTTCAGGACAAAACATAAACTCCAGGGATGGACGGATCCGCAGTGAAACCCTGGCTTCCCTACACATTGTGTGTACAATGTCAGGCTGTTTACCTAACTGCTCTGAGAGTCCATGTTCTTATCTGTAACATAGCGGCTATCGTATCTATTCATATCTGTTCTAAGTAGGCACCTTGCAGGGCTGCCTTACAGATAACACACTTGCCATAACCTGCTTATCCTAATCCCGGCGCAGAGTGGATACTCACTGATGTTAATTACTTTTCCCCGTTCCCACGTCGTCCAAATAAAAAAAAAAAATTACCTTGACCTGAAATTTCTGGCACTTTGATAGTGACTCGACACCAAGGGTTATTGGCCTCCAGTGACACAGTTTGAACGCCAGCTTAGATCAAACAGTAAAAACTCCCATGTCCCAATTAGAGATATTATCGTACGTATTTGTTTTGTAGGCACAGGGCCAACGAGCCCTGCTTTCGTTGGACAGGGACAGAGCGTCAGCATCTTCTCAGCATCGGTACCACCCACACAGTTTGTATTGTCGGACCACTTACTCGTTCCCGGCCGTGCGTCCGACACATCCACGAGGGGCCCGGTGGCCTGCGACACTGACTGATAGTGCACTGTGTGTGTCACCGTCAGAGACTTCTGTTTGGCCGCCTCCCCAAAGTCAGCATCCGTTAACAGGACCGTGGAGCGATCGTCTGCAGAACAGCAGGAACACAGGAAACCAGACATGTTTACCCCCTTTAAACGGCTCTCTTGTCTTCTCTCCCCTAGCTCCTTGTGTGATTGTTCATGGCAACAATTATCACCTCATCTAAAGGAGCAGAAACAACCCCCAAATTCAAGCACCGTATTGGAATCACTGTCGAATGCTAAATATAGATGATCTTTAGGAGCTGGCTTTCGAAGCGTGAATGAAAGAGGGTGACCACACAGAAGGGTCTTCTTACCAAACAAACACGCATTTGGGGAGGCCTGTCGGAGCCACCTGTTTGACAGAGTTTGGGATTTATGTGTTTGCCAAAAGCTCACCTGAGATGTCACCAGAGATGGTGGCACCACCAGTGATGAGGTTGCCATCAAAAACAAGGCCTGTTTTCAGTACTGGAAAAACACTGCTGAGGCTGTCTACACTCGGGTGGCTCTCACGCCGAACCTGGCCAATGTTTGGGGTTGGGGTGAGGGGAGGGGAAGACAAGGGCTGGTCTTCAGAGTTTATGGATTCCTCTGTTTTAAAGGTTCGGAGCTACATTCCTTTTCTTCCCACCTCTTCTGAGCTTTAATTACCCTAGAATATCCTTTAATTGACTTTTCAGAATGACTCACTTGTCAGATTTCCAAGCCCAGTTGGCATTTGAAGGTTAGACAAGGAGGAGCCCGGGTTCAGATGAGTCTGGAGCATTCTAGGGCTTGGGAAGGAAGCAGTTGGTTGAGCTGCGTGTCATTATTCGGTTGCCTCAACATTTTTCATTACTTTGTTGTGATACTTTTCACGCTTTCTTAAGGGCTTTTTTACTCCAAGGGAAACTTCCCGTAGGATAGATGGATATATTCATACATTTTCAAGCACCGCAGCCCGGGATGCTGTTCATATGAGTTTATCAGTCAGCTGGGACCACGCTAGAGCGTGCCTTGACACGGAGCGGTGACGTGGAAGTCATAAACAACACAGCTAGACTTCTGTGCCCAAAAAAGGCTCTGAACAGAATGAACCTTGCAAAATCCAATTACTCAGGCTCTGGCAGGAGAGGAAAGCCTCTTGAAGTTAGAATAAAATTTCTTGGCAGGGAAATAGAGGAAACCTTGCCAGGATGTCTGCTGGCATCACAGCGTGTGACACAGCATGGGTTGGTCCTGCGGCAGGAGCCTGGGCTCGGCGTGGGGGTCGTGCCACAGACTTCATCCGGCCCTCAACTGAGGTGGCCTTTCTACAGAAATAGGTTCCTACAATTGGACCCGGCATCAGAAGCCTGACAGCTACACTCATTTTTCATTAATAACACTGACATGTTATGGTCTCTAACATGGAGCCCTGTTAAGAGCCCTGCAGATTATCTGCGGGGATAAGTTACAAACTTCTAATGGGAAATTTCAGGTGCCTGTCAGTTTGTGAGGTTAACCATTCATTCTGGCTAGAAATTAATGGCACTTTTGTATTGGATGCTGGTAGTCAGACCCCGGCGTTTTAAAGCATCACATTTCTACTTCCCAATAATTAGCAAGTGCCATCCACCAACTGTCAGGCATCACCAGGAGATAAATGACTCTTGGTGATAGATGATCCCATGAAGACTATGACACATCGCTGGCTAAAGGTTGGTAGTACAGCTCTCCAGTAGCCATGGAAACAGACCCAGAGGCAGGTTGCCCAGTCTGCCCCTTTGCAAACTTCGCTCTGTTTGCAAATGGTGGGCAGACCCTTCTCTGGTGTTAGGCCAGTAACGACTACCTATCTATTTTAACCACCATGGGTACAATGATTGATAAGTCTGATGAGGAACATTTACCAAATGTTGTAACTATATTATAAGGTCAAAGGAAGTACATTTTGATTTTTGAACTCACGTTTCAAAGGAAATTTTGGTTTCAATGCCAACCTATTGAGTTCAATAAAAGAAAGCTCAATAAAATCTCGGGTATTTTAGGATGAGTAGTGGTTCCTCATACAACATGGGTGGTATTTAACTGAATTTGGTTGATCGAGGGCCACACTGGACTTGACCAACCTTCCCCAAGTGCTATGATGCCTGGACCAAACTTAAATCCAACAAGAGCATCCCAGGCCTTAGAATTTAGGAGCCTGTAAGTCTATTAGAACATAATCAAGCAGGGAGGGGGTAAAGAATAGCATAGATGTTCTGCCCATCTGGCCATTTACCACTGTTTTTCTGGCAGGAGCTTCCTAGAATAGGTTCCAGGAGTTGGGTAGTCTTAGCCAAACCACAGGATAGAGTTGCCCTGGGACCGAGTGCCAGTGAACATGGTCCAGAACAAACAGAGCGAAGTTTGCAAAGGGGCAGACTGGGTGACCTGCCTCTGGGTCTGTTTCCATGGTTACTGGAAAGCTGAGTGATACTTTAAAGGTGAGGGGTTCTGGGAAGTAGCTTGTTGATACGGAAGTAGGTGGTGACAGTTACAGGAGGCTAAGCTGGTGGCTGGGCATGGGTTCTACTCCTGTCTATGTGACCTGGAAGCTATAGAAACTCTCGATGCCCCAGTTATAAAGGAGTGCCTTTCTCCTATGTTGATTGAGGGTTAAATGAGATTACATCCATAAAGTGCTTTTACAAGCATGTGACATTAGAGAGGCCTCAGTAGATGTTAGCTATTCTTCTGATCATCCTTGCAGTGGAAATACAAAGCCTCTGATTCTGGAGTAAATAGCACTGTGTTGGAAGGCAGTGTGGGATGGCAGACTTCGAATGGAAAGGGCTGGAAGAAGTCAAGACAGCAGGGTTCTGAGAAAACCAGCCACAAAACTCTCCAGGTGTCTGTTTTGCAACTGTGAAACGGGGACCTGGGAATTTCCCAAAGCACTGTGAAGGAACCCATTCCAGGGTGTCTACAGGGTGCTGAGGGATAGAGAAAAGACAGTCTGTACAAAGACCATTGTGTGTTAAGTGCTAAGTAGAGTTTGGACATTTTCTTTAATGGAGGCCTTATTGGAGCAGAAGGTGGCACTGAGTGGATTTCCAAGATGGGGCTTTCGTGCATGGCCCTTCTAGGTTTATTTGTTTGCAGGTGTTTGTTCTTTGGAGAGGCACCAATAGTCTCCCCAAGAAAGATCCAACACGGATCAAAGTTGGGGAACTCCTGTTTTAGGTGACCTCTGAGGTATGTGTAAGTTCCTTTCTCCCAACCCCCATTTGCTGGTATTTATTATTCTCCTCAGTAACAATGAACTGTCTTCTAACTTTGCTCATGTGGCCCTCAAGACATTCCCGTAACTTACAGGATTTTGGCTGAGAGGGCATGGCCATAGAAGCCACACTGTGTGAAACCACAGACAGGGCACCTTACCGATGGTCTCCATTGTGTCTCTCTCTTCGATCAAAAGCTGAGCCCTGGGTATGTCAATGTGCATCCTCAAGGTTTGTTGTTGCTTGCTCAAGGTATCCGAAGTCCGGGTATTCTTACTGGGAATACAAGACAGAGGGTGCCTTAACAAACAGAGTTACATGATGCCAACCTGTGCTTGTACATCAACTGAAAAAAGCCAGGAAGGACAAGGGGAAAAGGAGAAAGAAAAAAAAAGATTTCTTCCTTCATTCAAATAATATTTATTAAATTTCAGCAATTGGTTGTGAGGTTCAGAAAGTGAAAATTGTCAATAGGCATTGGTTCCATATTGATGGAACCTTCAGAATTTCCCCTCTCTCGTGTAAAGCTAAGTAAAACAAAAAAAAAAATGATTTTTTAAACCAGCAGCATTTTTATTTGTCACACATGAGATATTCCAGTGATGGCAACAGAGGAAGCATTTGTGCTCGCTGCTCATTGGGTAGGGGATCTACTAATGGATTTGTATTTATATATGGTGTCGTTTTATTTTTGTTCTAGTAACAAATCATAAACCTTGTTGGCTTCCCTGGCACTAGTTTATCCTAACTGATATCACGTTTTAAAATTAAAAAAAAAAACCCAAACTACTGTAAGAATTTGTGTACCAGAAAATTACTCTTAGAGCGAGCTGTCTTCTAGGAGTAAATGTAAAAAGGTACTAAAATGGCATGGTATAATCAAATTCAGTTACATCCTACAATAAAAAAAATAAAAAACAAAAAACACTGCATGTTTCACAAAAACGCAAAAAAGTCAATAAAGGCTTTAATTAGAAATCTAGGGGCGCCTGGGTGGCTTAGTCGGTCGGGCATCTGACTTTGGCTCAGGTCATGATCTCGTGGTCCGTGAGTTCGAGCCCTGCGTTGGACTCTGTGCTGACAGCTCAGAGCCTGGAGTCGGGCTCGGATTCTGTGTCTCCCTCTCTCTCTGCCCCTTCCCTGCTCACGCTGTCTCTCTCTGTCTCTCAAAAATAAATAAACATTAAAAAAAGGAGAAATCTACATGCTAGGAGTGATTGTTTAGTTTCTACAGAATTGTAAGAATTGAGAAGATTTTAAAATAATGCACAGTTGACCCTTGAACATCATGGGTTTGAACTGCATGGGTCCCCTTACGTGTGGATTTTTCTCAAGAAATACAGTCCAGGACTGTAATATTTTCTCTTCCTTTCTATTTTCTTAATAACATTTTCTTTTCTCTGGTTTACTTTATCATAAGAATGCAGTATATCATACGTATAACATACAAAATATGTGTTAATTCATTGTTTATGTTATCGCTCAGGCTTTTGGTCAACAGTAGGCTATTAGTACTTAAGTTTTGGGGAAATCAAAAGTTCTATGTGGATTTTTGACTGTGTGTAGGGGGGCCAGTGCCCTTAACCCCTGCATTGTCCAGGGTCAACTGCATATTAGAACACCCTCTAAGGAGCAGCAGTCACTCAGAATAATCCATCATGATAAACTACGGCATCCATAAATCTAGTTCAATAATTGCCAAAATCTACTTTGAGAGAGATTTCTGGAGCCTACTTCACTTAATGCTTTACTTTTGTGTTAGTTGCTTTTAGTAGATTATAATAAAGGGGGCATCCATACTACATCTTAAATGCTTTTCTTCCCAACTAAGCATTCACCAGGAACCCCAGATCCTTTTTTGTTGATGAGGACTCATCCACCCTTGAACCCTGTGGCTGAAGGAATATTAATACTCTGAAGGTCAAGTTCACCCAACACCCCCTGAAGACATCTGCATGTTGAAGTCTGTGTTAATATTCTGAATATTTTATAATGGCTCTTCCTTCATTTGAGTATAAACAAAACAACCTACAAAAACAACAGCTTCTGAAAGGTGCACCTTCCTTATTGAGGACTTGATCTTGAACCAGATTTCTTGCTCTGCAGATGAGTAAGTGGGTTATGTAGCTAGATCATGCTAATTACGCAGAGCCCAAATTCAAACGTGTGGCCTGAATTTTTCACATGGTCTATATACTTTTTAAAATTATTTACTTAACTACGTTTTCACTGTGTGTGTGTGTGTGTGTGTGTGTGTGTGCGTGCACGTGTGTGTGTGTGTTTTAAAGCAAAGATTCACATACTTAGTATAAGATGAAGAACATATTGGTGACTTGGGGGCTGTAGTTATGTCATGTTTAGACAAGCTCTATTTCCACAAAAACAGATGGGAAACTACTCCTCTGTGAGTATCCGGAAGGTCTGTTTAGAAACTCCACCAGGGACTTGAGCTTGTCCTTGCACCAGAAATAGAAACGTGAGCTAGTTCCTTCTGCTCATCATGAATAGTTATGAGGCAGCCAGCGGCTGTTCCATTAAACACTACGAATCGAAGCACAGACCCTACTTAACAATAAGGGGTCCACTGTCAGACTATCACAGGTAGCTGGCTATGTGACTGCTGTGCACTACGGCAGTTGGCCCAAGGACTTAGAATATGGTTCAAGTTTATGAGCAAAGACAATCTAAGCTAGAGATAAACTTCCCCTCTGTCTTGAAGGAGTGCATGCTGTCAAGCCCTGCAGTGGGAAGGCAAGAGGATGGCCCAAGAAGCCTTGAGATTCAGGAGCTAATTGTTTTTCTCTCCTTTTGCTGTTCCCTTCGCTTGGAGGAAACATCCCCTACCCGGATCCCAATAGCCACCTGGCTGGCTCCCTCCCTTGCTTCAGGGCTTGATGATACAGTTGGCAGCCAGGTTTGCCCAGCTATGGGCTCTGCTGACACTTTCCGCCTCCCCATCCTTCGTTTAATTTTGTTTCCTCAACACTTACTACTGTCGAGCATCATTTAATTGACTTATTTGTGATTTGTCTCTCCCACTGGAATATGAGCTCCACAAGGGATATTTCCTTCTATTCTGTACCCTTTTAAACCCTGGGATTTAGGGCAGTATGTGGCAGAAGGAGGTGCTCAATAAATATTTGTTGATGCTTGTTGAATAAACCAGGTTGTTTTGGGGGTACGGTGGGACCAGAGTGATATATCCCAGAGGCAGTAATATTCTTCTCATTCTACAGGTTTATTAGGTCTCACCTTAATACGACTGCCATATTTTATAGTCTATTGCTACAGGAAAGCTGATTCTCCAAAATTACAATAATTGGTCATTAAAACAGCAACAAACTTTCAAAAAAAAAGGCTACTAGAAGAAACCTCCTTTGTGACCTAGAGAAAAGATTATGAATGTTTTCATTGCGGAAACAAAACTGCACATTTTGTATGATGTGGGGTCATGCTAAATTTTTGTTAGTTGTTATTGAAATATAATCTTCCACCATCTACTTGCTATCTAGTTGTCGGATTAAAATGACAGAGAGCTGACCCTGGTTCACAGAGGATGGTATTTCTGGCTTAGCCAATGAACTACTCATAGTTGTTACAACTCTTTAAAGTTAATATTTCCTTAAGATTTATGGGGAATAAAAAACAAATGAAGGAAGCTGCACATCACCCGCCTTCCCAAATATCATATGAAGCTTTCTTTAAGTTTAGAATAACTGTAGGGATCTCAGGGCCATACCTCATTATAATAGTTGAGTGGGTGATGATTGTTACTCTGTGCATAAAAATATGAACATGAAAAAAGCAACATTTATTTAAATTCTCAGTTTGAACCGTTCTCCACCCCTTTCCACTTACAGCTAGGTCTTAAAAATACTGATCTTTAGGGGCGCCTGGGTGGCTCAGTCAGTTAAGCATCTGACTTCGGCTCAGGTCATGATCTCGTGGTACGTGAGTTTGAGCCCCGCGTCGGGCTCTGTGCTGACAGCTCAGAGCCTGGGGCCTGTTTCAGATTCTGTGTCTCCCTCTCTCTCTGACCCTCCCCCGTTCATGCTCTGTCTCTCCCTGTCTCAAAAATAAATAAAAGTTAAAAAAAAATTAAAAATAAAATACTGGTCTTTGGATATTAGCCATGTATTGGCTAATGCCTTAGACCGGGCTAGTCTTATCTCTTAGAAGTCTGGTATTTTTCTTTAATTTTTTTTTTTTTTTTTTGCCTAATCACAAAAAAGGAAACTTCTTTCTATCTGGCCAGGGTAGGTGAAGTCTCTCTTATCTCTCTCTCTGTGGGGCGATTTGCTTGGGTGAAATAGATGAGTGTCCAGAAGCACGAAGCCCAGTGATGGGAGAGGACACCCTGTGGGAGACACCCCAGCACCAGCTTATAGGTGTCTGTCCTACAGTCACATATGCCTTTCTGGCCCTAGGACAGCTAATCCCACTAAAGTACACAGATACTTTTTTTGTGGAACATGGTCAGATAATACGTTACCTTCACCAAGATCACATAATGATGGAGCTGGGAGCAATTTCAAATTGTTATTTCTAGATGAGGAGAGTAAGGTAGATAACCTGCCTTTGGTAGATCACAAACCAGCCAGTGGTAACACGGGGCTACAGAGTAGGCTTGTGTTTCGTGTTCTTCTGCACCAGCCGGCTCAGTCCTCAACTTCCATGCAAGCAGCGGTGAAGATCCAAGACAGGACCTCGGTAGCTTCCTCTGTACCAATGGCTAGGACTTGCCTGGATCTTCCAGACTACATTCTCAACATGGTTGGCCCTCAGATCTCCAGGTAGATGACAACACATTTGTTGCTTGGCCCCACTAACCTGCCAAACTCAGACTGAACTGATTAAAAGCGTTGCTTTTACTTCTAAATAAATCCCATAAAACCCTGCCTATTTGAGGAGCTTGGAAATTCTCTTCCTTTTCAACCCCTGTACCCCTGTGAGGAAAACCCCCTCAACTACCTTCAGTGGTAGTAACTGGTAGTTATGATGTTCCTAATTTCATGTTGGCAACTGTCAGCCTCAAATACCACTATTCATGCCTGCTTTCCTCAACAGGTGGTTTTTCAACCACCATGATTGGCCTATGAATGAAGAAGATGCTTTTTGATGTCTTGCTTGGAGCTAATAAGAAGGGGGGAAGGATGCATTCTAGGACCTCAGAAAAGCTGATACCATCTCATTCCAACCAAACAAATGTTGAGCATGTCAGAAGTCACAGGTTCCAATGTCATGGGATTCAGACAGAGGCATGATCTCCGGTTGGAGAGTGGCTGAAGGAAGTGGCCCAACGCTCTCTGAGGGGGCTGTGGGACCCAGGCTGGGGTATAAACCAGTGAAGTAGACTGGGATGGGGAGGGGGATAATGACCTGTTACACTGAGCAAAAGTCATGTCCAGTCTAAAGGGAGCACTTCATGTGGCTCCAGACAGCCATTATCTCTGAGCTATACCCAGTACGGCCAGAGCATTTTCAAGAGAAGTCAGAAAGCTACAATTTCATATGAAATCTTTTGATTTCCAAATGTCATCAATTAATCCATGTTTTTAAGTCTACATTGGAAAATTTACTTTATTTGGTGGATAAGTCATTATAAACCTTATGACTCTGTCTGGTTTGTTGTTTTCCAGATGTTTTGTCAGATTTGCTCTGCACAAGTGCATATGTGTCTGGATGCCTTCCATGTGACCACAAAAATGTCCCAGACTTGCTTAGCAAACAAGTACACACTTTCATTAGAGCATGAAGTCATGGCATTTCATATAGGTTTTCATCATCTTTGTTGGCAAATGGCATCCATGTTTATTTACTTGCTCACACCAAATATTTCCGAGTAAGCCTGAGTCCTCCGTATCTTTACCTACAATTCACATGGTTTTAAAACACAGTATGGACAGGGCGCCTGGGTGGCTCAGTCGGTTGAATGTCTGACTGTTGGTTTCAGCTCAGGTCATGATCCCAGGGTCGTGGGATCGAGCCCCGTGTCTGGCTCCTTGCTGAGGGGGAAGCCTGCTTGAGATTCTCTCTCTTTCCCTCTGCTCCTCTCCCCCACTCATGTGCTCTCTCTCTCTCTCTCTCAAATAAAAATTAAAAACCAAAACTAAAACACAGGATGGCCAAACAGACATATCTGTGGAACATGTAATCCATGGGACAATGGTAGTCAATCTCTGTCTTAGGTCTCCAAAGATACTAGTGATATGGGCTGTTGGTTCTTTGTGAATAACAAAAAAGTACCAATTTTATATGCAAAGATGGTGAAGGAAGTAAAATCCACCTATGGTGAGGTGGGGAGTAGGAGAGACCCCATCCTCTTTTTCTCCTACAGTAAATATCCTAAAATGGCAACACCATTGGGATCCCTGACATTGTTATTATCTGATTTCCAGACTCTGGTTATCCTTTTTCACTTTTGGTTTAATCATTATAATATAAAAGACTTAAATGCAAATACTGGGGTGTCTTCTACAGGGGTGAACGTTCACTTACTCATTCAACTACCACTAGTCATTCATCAACTAGTCTTTCATCGCACTTCTAATATGAGATTGATGTACGAGGCTATGACCTCAAGACCAGATGTTGACTAGATATTTGCAGAAGTTGGTGATTGGTGCTCTAGTGGAGTGGTGCTCAAGGAGCCATGGGAGCTGACGGCAAGAAGGATCTTTCTTGACCATCCCAATTCCTTGGAAGCACACATCACATTTCCTTTTTTGGTTTTCTTTCCCCTTGGCTAACTCTGTTAGGAAGAAGCCTCAGCCTCAAAGGTGGTATATTTGGGTGAAAGCAAAACCAAAGCCATTTACTTCCAATGTGCCTTTTTATTCCCAGTATAACGGGAAACATTCCACTGGTTCAGCCTGGTCAACAGGAAAACTACCTGTGCCGTGTATAAAAGTACTATAATATTTGATATCTACATGTCTCCTGTTAGGCATAACATGGATATTTTGGTACACAGAATGGACTTTATATGTCACAAACAAAATGTGCCACCAATTTCAGACAATTATTTTAAAAACCGTTAAAGCAACTTGGAAATTACTATTTTGAACCTGATATCTGAGAATGCTAGGTTTTGTTCTTACCTCATGAGCATTTCAGCCAAACTCTTTGCATCTGGGGAAAGAAAGTTAATATTAGTACATGATAAATAACTCATTGACATTCACTTAGGCATTTATGACAAATTTTCTACAGAATCAGATGACAACAGCCAGTTTAAAATGTAATTGTATATATATCACTACTAATAACCAAAAGTTTAATGGCTTCCTTATTTCTTCTACATGACAGATTATATATATAGTATGTTATATATATAATATATATTACAAAAATATATATATTACAGAAAGTATAACACTCTGGGGCCATAAAAATTCTCAGACACCTGTTAAAGGTCTTCTTATGGTGAATTTATTTGCCACATTTTGAAAACCCAATTTTATTTTCAGTAGTCAGAAAACTAAGTTTGAAAATAATTTATGTAGCAAAAATTCTATTCTTTTTGTATCAAAATACCAAAATTTGAAAACTTATGACACCATAGATCACTTTAAAGAGGCATTATTATAGAGCTGCGAGTCCCTTAGATTGATCAAATAATTGTATAAATGGCGTATCACTACATCTAGAAACTCAGATGTTTATTTCAAACTCCAAAGTAAAAATTTTCTTTATTTTTTTGTCTCTGAGGACATTGCTTGCCAAGACCTGGTTCCCACTCCTGACAAAAGCAATTCTGCCTAAAAATGATGTAGAAAAAAAAATTCTACATTTTTGGTGGCATTGCTTTGAAATTCTCATTTCTCTTAAAATATAATTTGTTTTTCTTTTTACACATTTTGTCCTGGCAAAAATGAGTGTTTCCCTTCTTAGAATACAAAAACCTTCTTCGTGCTTTATTATTTTTTTTTCATTGCTTTCTGTAACGTCTTGATGTTAAATGTAGCGTTCAATGAACAGAACTTTCCGGAAATGGATGCAGCTATGTGACTGGCTGTATAGTGGAGAAAATACATATGTTGGAACACTTTTATCTCATCTTTTATCTTTTGGGGGCTGACATTTAAGTGCAATCACCGTCACGTTGGGAAGCAGCGTGGTATTACCAAGGGGCGTGGACAGTCACAGGGGTAACCACACGTGGGCTGGCACCCCCGGAAATCAAAGCTCAGTTCTTAAAGTCAGCTATGCCAGTTCCCACTGGAAACCTCACAAGGGGACCCTGGTTTTATGCACAGATGGGTTCATTCTGGAAAAGGAAGCAGCTCCAGCTCCCTTCTACTCTTGCCCATATGGTGAAGCCAAGAAAGCAAAACAGCATTTAACTTCCTAGTTCGTGTCTTTCTCTGCGGAGACCAAGCAAATATGAGTTTCTTCTCTTCCTGAATGACTTAACACTTGCAAAGTCAATATATATATAATGTCAGAAGTGTGGGATTAATGAGCTCTGTGTAACAGCCAAGCAGCGGCTAGCTCAACAGTGTAAAAGAGAAGGGGAAATTTCAAGGAGTATGCTCTGTACTTCGGCTCATGACTGGAAGGTAACTCAGTCTCAAACGTCTTCGGACTGGACCGGGTGTCCTTGTTTTGCTCATCATCATCATTTTCTTTCTGTTCCTGAAGTCAGTGCAGTTTTCTGTCCCGTGACTTTTTCATACCCATGTGCAAGGAATTGCAGCATCCGGCCAAGTGGGAACAGAGCTCCCCTCAAATACCGACAAGCTCTGACTGCAAGTTCCCCTCATCTAAAATTAGCAGGCATCTTCGCTGGGGTTCAGCTGGTCCACAGCTGCAGGTGCCGTGAGGCATTTTGGCCCACGCTGCCCTGTGCTTATCATCTTAGAGCAGGTCCATTTCTCTTTCTGCCTAGCTGCTATGTCCTCCTCCTGATTTCATCTGAAATTGTGAGAAAAACGACATTAATTGAAATTCACTTCTTGTGCGAGTTCACCTTTGAGAACCGCTGGTGGAGTTTTATGCCCAGTGATGGGGTCTGGACAGCACAGGTGGCACCAGCGACTGTCCATGAATGTCTTCTGGGAGTGGGCATGGGGTGGGCTGCAGTCATAACGGAGCACTAGGCATCTGCATTGTGCCAGTCTCTGCCTGGGGACTATGATGCCCTCCTTCAGAAACCAGGAAACAGACCCAGAACATGTTCAGTAATTTGTGGCAGCTGAGCAGGAATCCATAACCAATGTCATAACCACACTTATTTTCCATCACTATCCTTCAGGTTCTTTATGTATAGAGCGGGATCTGTGTCATATCCTAAGGGACGCACAGAGGAAGAGACACCTAGTGTCAGCTGACTGAGGGGGATGGTAAGCTGGGGGACATGAGGTGAGGCCGTTCAAGGCCGATTTGGGATCAAGTTTGAGAGAGATGTCGGGGCTGAGTTGGGGTTCAGGGTCTTCTTCATGTAGGTGTAGGGACAGTGCAAAGAGATGACGAAACCTTTTGTTTAGTGGCAAGGAGAGAATCTGGGACAAATGAAGAACGTTTTTAAAATCATGAAATCATAGAATCTTAAGAGCATTAAAGACTCTCCAAGTCAGTCCCCCAGTAGATGTTTGCCTCCCTCCCACAGTATCTTGGGCAGATGTTAAAATGTGCCTGGACACTAGGTGCTCCCGAGAGGGGTCGATGCTGTCACTGCTTGTACAGCGCCCTACCTCCTGCTCTCAGTTCTGACCCACTGTCTAGTTTGTTGATCTGTCACCCTCAACATGGCCCCAGGGGACATTTATTTTTCCCTATCTTCTCAGTTCGAATCTCATTACTCATCTGCAGCCCAGTCCCTGGCCTAGCCACCTTCAGTGTCACCGGTCTTCTAAGCGACATCCACCCAAAGGGTGATGGATTGGGAACACACCCCCTTATGGTGTCACACCTGTGCTTTGAAACTCTCCAAGGGACCTCCCTGCCAGTAGGTTTCAGCGCAGAGCAAGAACCTTCGCACGCTGATGCTAAGCTGTTTTCCCTGCCCTGCTGCCCCTTGCATCTGGCCTCCAGCACTCTCTCTGAGGCTCTCCCTCTTGCATTCACCGTAGACGCCATGACTTGGTCTGCAGACCCCATGACTTGGCTCCTGTAAGGCGTCCTCTGTTGTAGCACCACATGCAGATGTGACTTGCCTTGTGCACCCTCCCAAGCCCCCCAGGTGAAGTTGGTGCTTTGCTTTTCTGGACTTCATGCACCTCTGCACCACGGCCCATGCAGCCTTTGCCGCCTTCACACGGTGGCTTCCTGTTCTCCATGTGCTGAGTCATTTTCCTCTCCGGGCTCAGCCCAGTCCCTGCTAGACGGTGCGTCCACACAAGCTTTCCCTGAGGATACGCTTAATTGTGGGAAACATCTTCCTGCTCTTGTGTTGAACTCCCTTGATGTAATTTCTGCCTGGATACAATGACGACACCTGGAGCCATTCCATTCAAAAGCCACGTGAATATCTCCGTGCAGCTGCGTGCCATCTGTCTCTTTTCCAAGTTGAAGTTTCTCATTTCCTCAATCCCTCCTCAGATGGCATAATTTCTACGTAATCCTCTACCTGGGACTCTCCTCTGTGAAAGACCTGTGCTTTCTTATTGTCCTTTATTAAGTGAGGCAGAGTACAGAAACTGCTTATGTTTTGATATTCTCTTTATCACACACCCGTGAGAACACAATGCTCATTATGTGTGTTGCAAATGAATGTTTACAACTTACAGAGAAGACGTTACAATTCTCTCCACTACATTTTATCTCTGGTTCCAGCCTTTCTAAATCTCTTAACATTTGGATTCTTCCCGTTAATGCACTAGCTTTCTCTCTGGGAGAGTTGCCACATCAAAAATGGGCTCAGCCTGGTACTCCCTTATGCCCTGTCCAAATGCAAATGGGGTTTGTCTGGGCCTCGGCTGATCCCCATAATTTCTGATTGCGCACAAACCCTCCTTTCTACAACCTGCTTTATTTCAGTCTATAATTTCTAGAATTTGTTTTTGCGAAGAGGTATGGAGTATGACTATTTTCCAACACCTCTAATTTCGATGGTTCAAAGATTATTCACAAAGGTTTGGGGATTATGTCTGGAAATTTTTGTCCAGAACCCCAAGACATCATCCTTTGGGGTCTAAGGACCAGTGCCACGTGATACCCTTCCTAATATTTCCAGTGGGAAAAAATCTTTCCTTTCAGTGTATTTTCATAGCATTTACTGGTGTCCACGGTATGTGGCTGATGATTCAGAATTTGTGTAATAGTTTGTTGTAAACATGGCTTCCTCCTTGTCAGCAAGAGATCAGAACTATTATTTTATGCAGTAACCCCTCTTTTGCCCCCATAATACTAGAATATAGTAGATTTTGAAAGAAAAAATCAATTTAAATAATCAGGGGCTCTGATTACTTTCTCAAGCACCTTCTATCCTCCCTTCCTCCCTTCCTTCCTTTCTTCCTTCCTTCTTTCCTTCCTTCCTTCCCTCCCCTTTGTTCTCTCCCAGTCTTTCTTTCCCTCCCTGCCTCTCCCCTCCTATCCCCTTTCCTGTTCCCTCCCCTCTTTCCGCCCTTTCCTTCCTTTTTTATAATTCTTGTTCCACGTTTTATGGTTTGAATAGCACTCCTCCTGGTGCACATCAAAGCGAAGCAGACGCTGAGTCGTTCTTTCTACCTGCCATCTGTTAACATGAGAACATCATCTCAAGCCTTGTTCTCTTGCTAAACAGCCTCTTGTGTTGCCTGTCACATTTTTCCCCCCACAAATTTCAGCTCAATCTGAGATTTAGACTTTGTGACACCTTGCCTAAAGCCCTTTGCTACTCCTACATATCTATCCTTGGCTCTGTGTTTCCCTCTTACTCTTCTGGGTTGGGGCATGGAGAAATATGAAATATCATCAGGATGGTCTAATGATACTGAAACACAGAAGAAAGGGGCTCTAAAAAATAAGATTTGGTAACACTCTGAATGTGCAAAGAAGGCTAGCAAATGGTAGCTGGAAGGAGAATTTGGTGATCAGAAGGTAACTGGTCATCTGCCTTCAGGAGAGCATTTGGAAGGTGGGGGGTGGAAGTGAGACCGTGAGGATTCAGGAGCTAGTGAGAGGTGATGCGTCTGAGTATAGAATCCCCTTTCAATAATCCAGTGAGGAAAAGCAGTTGAGAGAAGGGCATCAGGTAGAAGATGTGCAAACAAGAAAGAACATATATTTTTAAATATAGGGGAAGCTGGAAAGATAGTGAATATAGAGATAGAAAATGGATAAGTGAAATATTTTCAATAGGAAAAAATAAAATTATACAGTAGCTGTTGATTCTGTGTTAATGTATCTTTCTGACCTCAGGCTTCACTGATAACTCTTTCAAAGCCAACAATATCGATGCCAAGAAATTTCATGGCAAGAGAGCCGGGGTTAAGCAGCGGTGATCTGGGCGCTCTCGCTAGCTCGGTCCTGATACATGATTTTGGACAAGTTCCTTTGTCACGTTGGCAAAACAGGGCATAATAACGTCAAGCTTATACTTAAGCTGTTTGCACCGGGGTGGAGAGACTAATACAAGGCATTTACAGAGGAGGAGGAAGGCAAAAAAGTGGAAAATATGAGTCCTCTGTTGATGCATGCACGATTCGGTTGGCTCTTGGGAAGAAGCGCCCCCGCTAGGTTACGACTATCACGGCGTGGTCTCGCCCAGATCCCCTGCTCTTTTTGCAGACCACCGTTCCCACCGTGGGTCCGTGTGCCGCACGGAGGTTCTCATCCACTGGACAACACCACAAACGGTGAGTCAGGAGGGTTCACGGCGAGCATCAAGTGTGGCAGCTGTGCCCAGGGAGGGTCTGAGTTGCCTCCTGGTTTGTGTGCCCAGATGTTTTCTTATAGAGGAGAAATCCCACTCATAGCTACATGACCACACTTCTCATTTGTGAAGTTCTAGTTCGGCAAAATGGGACAAGCTCAGGTTCATGCTTCCGTGGGACAGTCCCTTGCATGCACCCACAAAAGCAAAAAAAACCAGCTTGGGAGCATCAGATTTTACCCAGCTTTACTATCTATCAAAAGTTCTTACTTGCAGGCTCCCTCACAACAATCTCCGCCCTTCTGTGGCATTGAAATGGGTCTCATAAAGTAGCTATTTTTATAAAAGCTATGAGCCTGCATTTATGTTTTTACCAGATGACGAACAGGACTTCCAACCCTTGGCATGCTATGAAAGCTGACACAAAAGTCATGGCTAACTAAATATCCAAAAAAACAAAGCCATATATACTTGCAATCTGAGAAAAATGTAAGTACAAACACGGACCAAGTAGACCACCCAGGCGGGGCACAGCTCCAGGGCTGAGGCTACTGTCTCTCTCCTGACCGCCCCCTCTCTGTCCCTCACTCCACGGGCTGCCCTTGGCTTGGCCCTGCCGCCATCCCAACGTTCCTTTGCTCCCCACTCTCTGATGCAGAGGCCTCTTTTTACTCGATTCTCCTGTGGCAAATTTGGTGTTTTGAAAGAATAGTTTTATTAAGAAATTAAGGTAAAAAAAAGAAAAAAAAGAAAGGAAGGAAGGAAGCTAGGAAGGAAGGAAGGAAGGAAGGGGAGGGAGGGAGGAAGGAAGGAAAGAAGGAAGGAAGGGAGGAAGGAAGGAAGGAAGGAAGGAAGGGGAGGGAGGGAGGAAAGAAGGAAGGAAGGAAGGAAGGAAGGAAGGAAGGAGGAAGGAGGGAAGGAAGGAAGGAGGAAGGAAGGAAGGAAGAAGGAGGGAAGGAAGGAAGGAAGGAAGGAAGGAGGAAGGAAGGAAGGAAGAAGGAGGGAAGGAAGGAAGGAAGGAAGGAAGGAAGGAGGAAGGAAGGAAGGAAGAAGGAGGGAAGGAAGGAAGGAAGGAAGGAAGGAAGGAGGAAGGAAGGAAGGAAGAAGGAGGGAAGGAAGGAAGGAAGGAGGAAGGAGGGAAGGAAGGAAGGAGGAAGGAAGGAAGGAAGAAGGAGGGAAGGAAGGAAGGAAGGAAGGAAGGAAGGAAGGAAGGAAGAAGGAGGGAAGGAAGGAAGGAAGGAAGGAAGGAAGGGAGGAAGGAGGAAGGAGGGAAGGAAGGAAGGAGGAAGGAAGAAAGGAAGAAGGAAGGAAGAAAGGAAGAAGGAAGGAAGAAAGGAAGAAGGAAGGAAGGAAGGAAGAAGGAAGGAAGGAAGGAAGGAAGAAGGAAGGAAGAAAGGAAGAAGGAAGGAAGAAAGGAAGAAGGAAGGAAGGAAGGAAGAAGGAAGGAAGGAAGGAAGGAAGAAGGAGGGAAGGAAGGAGGAAGGAGGGAAGGAAGGAAGGAGGAAGGAAGGAAGAAGGAGGGAAGGAAGGAAGGAGGAAGGAAGGAAGAAGGAGGGAAGGAAGGAAGGAAGGAGGAAGGAGGGAAGGAAGGAAGGAGGAAGGAAGGAAGGAAGGAAGAAGGAGGGAAGGAAGGAAGGAAGGAAGGAAGGAAGGAAGGAGGAAGGAAGGAAGGAAGAAGGAGGGAAGGAAGGAAGGAAGGAGGAAGGAGGGAAGGAAGGAAGGAGGAAGGAAGGAAGGAAGAAGGAGGGAAGGAAGGAAGGAAGGAAGGAAGGAAGGAGGAAGGAAGGAAGGAAGAAGGAGGGAAGGAAGGAAGGAAGGAGGAAGGAGGGAAGGAAGGAAGGAGGAAGGAAGGAAGGAGGAAGGAAGGAAGGAAGAAGGAGGGAAGGAAGGAAGGAAGGAGGAAGGAGGGAAGGAAGGAAGGAGGAAGGAAGGAAGGAAGAAGGAGGGAAGGAAGGAAGGAAGGAGGAAGGAGGGAAGGAAGGAAGGAGGAAGGAAGGAAGGAAGAAGGAGGGAAGGAAGGAAGGAAGGAGGGAAGGAAGGAAGGAGGAAGGAAGGAAGGAAGAAGGAGGGAAGGAAGGAAGGAAGGAGGAAGGAAGGAAGAAGGAGGGAAGGAAGGAAGGAAGGAAGGGAGGAAAGAGGAAGGAGGGAAGGAAGGAAGGAGGAAGGAAGGAAGGAAGAAGGAGGGAAGGAAGGAAGGAAGGAAGGAAGGAAGGAAGGGAGGAAAGAGGAAGGAGGGAAGGAGGGAAGGAGGAAGGAAGGAAGGAAGAAGGAGGGAAGGAAGGAAGGAAGGAAGGAAGGAAGAAGGAGGGAAGGAAGGAAGGAAGGAAGGAAGGAAGGAAGAAGGAGGGAAGGAAGGAAGGAAGGAAGGAAGGAAGGAAGGGAGGAAAGAGGAAGGAGGGAAGGAAGGAAGGAGGAAGGAAGGAAGGAAGAAGGAGGGAAGGAAGGAAGGAAGGAAGGAAGGAAGGAAGGAGGAAGGAAGGAAGGAAGAAGGAGGGAAGGAAGGAAGGAAGGAGGAAGGAGGGAAGGAAGGAAGGAGGAAGGAAGGAAGGAAGAAGGAGGGAAGGAAGGAAGGAAGGAAGGAAGGAAGAAGGAGGGAAGGAAGGAAGGAAGGAAGGAAGGAAGGAAGGGAGGAAGGAGGAAGGAGGGAAGGAAGGAAGGAGGAAGGAAGAAAGGAAGAAGGAAGGAAGAAAGGAAGAAGGAAGGAAGAAAGGAAGAAGGAAGGAAGGAAGGAAGAAGGAAGGAAGGAAGGAAGGAAGAAGGAGGGAAGGAAGGAGGAAGGAGGGAAGGAAGGAAGGAGGAAGGAAGGAAGGAAGAAGGAGGGAAGGAAGGAAGGAAGGAGGAAGGAGGGAAGGAAGGAAGGAGGAAGGAAGGAAGGAAGAAGGAGGGAAGGAAGGAAGGAAGAAGGAGCGAAGGAAGGAAGGAAGGAGGAAGGAGGGAAGGAAGGAAGGAGGAAGGAAGGAGGAAGGAAGGAAGGAAGGAAGGAAGGAAGGAAGGAAGGAAGGAGGAAGGAGGGAAGGAAGGAAGGAGGAAGGAAGGAGGAAGGAAGGAAGGAAGGAAGGAAGGAAGGAAGGAAGGAAGGAAAGTAGGTAGGAAGCAAGCAAAGCATAGGAATAAAGTTTCAGAGCACATGCTTCTGATCCCAAATAAACTGCAATTTGGGCATTTATTAGCTTGGTGATGACGTCTCTTTACTGCTCTTCCTTTAGATTATTAAAATTCAAGCTGACTTTTGTTCCTACAAAGGAGGAGAGTTCGAGCTCATTTGCAGAACAGATGAATGGAATGTCAGACCTCAGAAAATGATGACCATTCCTCATGCCCACCCCACCCCCCGCCTTAAACTGTGCCCGTGTAGAACCATGAGGCCAGATTCTCTCTGGGAATGGCCTTCTGGAACTGATCTGTTTTTATAATATTAACCCATTTTAAAGCATGCTTAAAATAACTATGCTTCTGTTCAAAGGAAGAAAGGCATTTTGCCACAGAAGCATGGTCAAATTTGATATCCACTGTTTTTTTTTTTTTTTTTTAATCTACAGCTTATTTGAAGTCCCGGAAGTAGCTCTTAGACTTGGCCTGTGAGTTGACCCGCACTGGCTGGTGTCAACATAACTTTGCCCCTTTTTGGGTAGACTCACACTAAAGGAGGTTTTTAGTGATATGGAGTCGATTACTTGATGTGGGAATCGCATTTTTACAAGGTTAGGGCTTCTGGGATCATGGGCCCAGCCAGGAATTTGTTCTGTAATCTTGCACTTGGAAAGACTTAGAAGTGGGGAAAAAATAAGGGTATGATTACGTGCAAAAATGTGGCTTCTGGACTCCTGGATAAGGTTACAGGTTTTTAAAAAATGTAGCACTTGTAGACAATTTAGACTTAGGAGGTCACTATGCTCTAAAATTGGGAAAGTTCTCAGGTAAGAAAAAATATAGGTTGGCTCAATTGCTTATATCCCATCTCCCTCCTTCCCTTCCTTCTTTCCTCCCTCCCTCCCTCCCTCCCTCCCTCCCTCCCTCCCTCCCTCCCTTCCCTCCCTCCATCTCCTTTCCTTCCCTTCCCTTCCCTGCCCTGCCCTGCCCTTTCCTTTCCTCCCTTCACTTTTACATAAAGAACATTATGTTATATTCACCTAACTAGGTTGCTTGTCTACATGGTAAAGCATACTTTGCTTATAAACTTTTAGTAGTTTCTAAAAATCAAACAAGGTGAACAATATGGAGGTGACCCTAAAGAGTAACCCCCTAGAGTGTTCATTAAATCACAGTATTTTTCTGTAATCTAAATTTTGTTTCCAGTTTTGATCTTGATTGGTGGTTGCTCAAGCAACATCGACATATTATTAGAAGTGCCCTTATTTGAGGGCAGTAAAAATATTTTATGAAGCAACTCTGCTGTTGAATCTGTGAATATATTTGAACTCACTCTAATGCAGGCACAGGACCTGTGCCTTATGTGGGTCAGGTTGTAAGTGGGTGATTCTACTAATGAGCTCTGTTTAATAGGTAGGCACCTACTACTTTAAGCTCTGGCTATAGTTTTCCTCTATGACTGAACTGGAAACATTTCATGTCATTAATTAATATTTCAGGAGCCCTGCCGGGCTGAAAGACAGATATTTTGGGGACAAGACCTGGCCTTTCACTCACAACTGCCCACCCCCTCCCCTATAACCCATGACACTTACTCTGTCCTTTTATGCTATACTTTTCACAGTTATAGGCAGATGTCTGTCTCTTGTAAGCCTTTACTCGCTGCCACTAGGGTGTCAGCTTCTACAGTTCTGGGATGGGGTTTTAGTCATCTTTTTTCCACCTGGGACCTGGTCAAACCCTTGTGATCAAACGGAAGTAATTAAAAAGAACATTTTACGTTGGTTTGAAAAGCAGTTACACCCAGCACGTGGTAGATAATGGTTCAAGAATGGTTTGTTGAATTCGATTTCCTTCTGTGCGTCCGCATTAAAACTTGCCGTGACGCAGCAGGTAGAAGTGGGTGCCCAAGCCCTCTGCGTTCTTGCTGCCCTCTTGTCTGACTCTGGATCAGGAAGGCTTTACGAAGCGTGTAAAATGCAAGATTGCAGTGACTTTTGTATTATGGCAGTCTACTTCTCTGAAGCTCCTGTCTTCTCGGCATCTTGCATAAACACAGCCTCTTTGCCACGGCACTTATCTTCTTCCTGCTGAAACCTTTGTGTTGGCTCTGTTTTTTTCTCAGGCATAAAGAAAACAAAACCGTTCCCGGGTAGTGAAAGGCTGTGCTCTCTCATGTGATGTATTGCTTTCTCTACCAAGATCCGTCACAAAATACTGGTGTCTAGAGGTAGAGATGCCAACAATAAAAATGCCAGTCCCTGGATATTTTCTGGCAGGAGCCCTTGCAAAACAATTACTAAATTACAAGGCATTGTTAAGAAGGAAAATAAAGGAAGCATGGGGCTGCCATCAGTCCAGCCCCATGCTTTGGGAAGAGTCAGCAGCGTCCTTAGCATCTTTGGAGACTGGGGTGCTTAAATTACAAGCAGCATAGGGTAAATTGAACTGGGCAAGAAGGAGAACACAATGGGGCCGGGGGAGAGGGGAACGATAAATTTGGCAGAGGGTCCGCAGAATGCTGGGAAGGAGTGTCTTCACGTTTAATGCATTTGCTGCGGAACCCTCGTGGTCAAATAGAAATGACTAATCCAAAAATTTTACTGTGGGTCTTATGAGACGTGCCATGAACAATTCATAGCCTTCGAAATGCAGCTAGTTGGATTTGGCTGTCGAAACGCGACAAGGACAGACCTTTGCCGGTCTGTCAGTTATTGACTCCTCGATAACATTGTCCCCGAAGTCCAGAAGGTGGGATTCTGTTTTCTGTGACAGGGTTATAGAAACATCCTTTCGGTATCTTAGTGATGAGCACTTGTGAAAAGAATACAACACAGCTCCCTTTATCCTGGATTTCTCCAAATGTTAAGCAATACGTTGCTCTTAGAGAGCTCTTAGATGGCCTCCCGGTCTCTCCCCAGTTGGGATTAATTGCTCCCTCTTTTGTGCTTACGTAGGATTTGTTTGAAGCCCGATTTTAGCGTTCGTGACATTTTTGTTCTTTTCCTGGTAGATGCTCATATGTCTGCCTCCTACGCTAAACCCAAAGTTCAGAAGGCTCTTTCTCTTCATCTGGATACATCAAGGCATCAAGCACAGTGCTTGGGATGTGGGGTTTACTAAGGTAAGCCTGCAAAATTAAGTAGGTGGTTAACGCCATTTAGAAAAGATATTTCCATGAGATCAACGGTTCATCTGAAATTTTATGGGGCTACAGGAGATTTAAGTGGAAGGGTTATTAATGTGTACCCATGGAGTGCAACGTATTTCAGATATTTTAATTTGTCGGCAAGGTGGAAGCAACTTGAGGGGAAAATGTGTTAGGGTCACATAAAGAGGGATGCTTTGCATAAGCGCAGACTGGAGAAAATATTACCACATTCTGCTGCTCTAGTTGGATTATGGTCAACTGGAGCGCTTACGGAAGAGGTCAACGTTTTCCGTGCGCATCAGCGCTGTCTGGGGACGTCACAGATACGTACTGGGGGCGGTGTTACTTGTTCTGCAGACGTGTCTTTGAGGAGCATGCAGGAGGCTGCGTGACATCACTCCACCCTGGACTGACATTAAAATGAGAACATCGTGTCCCCGCATTTTCTATAAAAAAAAGTGGCCTGCTTACATACCCTGACAGGTGAAAAGCCAAGGACTCAGATGCTCTTCCTGTAGGGGGATGCATGTTTGAAAGGGCTCGCTGTCCTCACACCGCAGGGCAAGGGCAAGGACGGGCCCTCGGCCAGAAGCTGGAAATAGCTTCATCACCAGGACCTCCCGGAGCGGGACAGAGTAATAATGGGACCAGCCTGCTAACAATGGCTCTCGTCTGGCCTAGGCTCTTGTTTTCCATGGCTTTTTTGTTTTGTTTTGTTTTGTTTTTTTGTTTTTTTAGTTAGAGTGAAACTCTTACACTGGGCTTCAGCTCAAATTTCTAATTTGGGAGAGTGTGTCTTCTGCCTCACAATGCTTTACCACAAGCCCTCAATTTCCGCTTCCCAGCAATAAAACAGTTCTCACTGCCACAGCACATGCGATAGGGCTTTTTGAAAAGGAAGCCATAATTGACGGCATCGTTGGAATGGGCTGAGAATGAAAGCACGCAGAGTTGCAAAACCATGAGAAAAAAAAAATATATATATATATATTTTGGCCTCCTAATGTCTAGGATTTAGGAGACCGGGGTGTGGCTGACCCTTGCTCAGTTTCTGATCGTGCGAGTGGTGACACGTGTGCAGCTTTCCTCCAAGGCTCTGCGGTCCTGCTGAAGGCACGTCACAGAGTCAGGCAGCTGGGGGACCTTCGCCGGGTTGCTGCCAGGCTGGCTGTCCAGCGACGGTGCGTGCGGGTGACCGCGGGGCCTCCACTCACCTCTCAGCCTCTTCAGCCTCTGCTCCCGCCGCCTCCTCCGCACCACCAGCAGGAGCACAAACAGAAGCAAGATCCCCACCAGGATACAGGAGATGGTCACCAGCATCTTGAGCCCCTCATTGGTCGTCAGCCCTTCTTCGCTTTGGACAACCGACTTAGTGAGTGGAGGGATTGTACCTGAAAGCAGGGCCATGGTGTTAGATGGCTATTAATGAAGACAGCATGGAGGAGGTTTTAGGGATGACGGTTACAAGAGGCGCGCTGTGTGATCCAGGGGTGTCCAGGGTGATGAGAGATGAGAGGAACTCTTTATCTAGGTCCTTGCTGATTTGTTTACTTTCTCACGCCCCTCCTCTGCCCAACTTTCAACTTATGCGGCAGCACATCAACTCGGGATCTGCACAAAGGGTGAAGCGCATTTCTTTGAAAGGAACTTCATTTTGCAACGTACTGCTGGGCGCAGGCCCTTGAGGACCACACTGTCCAGGCGAGGGGCTTTAAAAAGCCACATGCATCTACCTGGAATTGTCACCCTCAGGGCAACTGACGGAGGCTGTTTGAAAAGCTGCACATCAAAGAAGGAACAATAGGTTTGGCAAGTGGACAGGAGTCTGAAGGGAGACTGTACCAGCCACACTGGCTTAAAGAAGCTTAACATCCCTTTCTGTGGGGCTCTTCCCTTGCTTTTTATCACAGGCTTAAGACCAACTCTACTTTAGAAGCTCTCCTTTTAGGGTACAAGAGCTGTGGAAAAAGAGGAAGCATCCAGGTCCCCAAAGCAAGCTCCTTAATGATCAGGCATTATGATACAGTGTCATGAAATTTAAGTTACTTAGAATTATAAGGAAATGCCTAAGTAGACTGAACTCTGAGTTATTTCAAGCTGCTTTCTACGTAGAGCCTGAATACAATGGGTGCAGAGATTCAAACATACATCCTCACTTCATGGGGCATGCATTCTGGCACCTTCCATTATGTAAGACTCTCCAGCCCACTGTATTTTCCAGGTAAACCAAGGGCCAGGAAGTCAGGGTCTTAGGAAAAAATAATGCAAAGATAATGCAATTCGTCCCTGCACACCAATGGTCTTCAGCCTGCATTTCGTAAGTAGAGCAGGGATAACAGAATCCCAGTCCCCTATGCTATCTGCCGAGGCCAGGAAAAGGGTTCTTCCAACTGTGCAGTGTTTTTAGCTGGAAACCCGAGTCTGGGATGCTCAGAACCCATGTAAGAGGATGCAGTGAAGATGGTCTGCAAAAGCAAGACGGCAGAAGGACACGTGCTACCGTTTGATTAAGGAAATGGCAGAAGAAAGAGTCAAAGAAAGAAAGGGAAGCATCTGAGGTCTGACTGGCACGGGTGTGAGGCTAATTGCCCACGTCCATTTCTCCAAAAATCAAAGGAAAACCTTCAGCCAGATATGACAAAAGAGATGTTGAAGCTATAGATCCATGGGATCAGTTCAAAGAAATCCATAATCCTTTTCAAGGAAAATATAAGAATGTATTTTTGTTCCTACTGCGATAAAATTATTTCAGATTTCAGAAAATCAAATGTAGCTCGCGGGACTTTTGCGTGATTGCAATCTAAGACCTCGGATGAAATGAGAGCATTGCTTTTTTTAAATTGTTTTTTAGAAGACAAGCATTTAAAATCTGCACATTGCTTTGTAAGTTTGAATCATAGTTTCCAATTCTGCATGTGAGTGGTTTCTAATTCAAAGATTGGCGTGACCGTATCGCCAATGTGCACGCCGAGGCCCAGTGCTCTGGCATGTCCACAGATTACAGAGAAGCGATGTGCCGGCATGTGATTATCTTAAGTCAATTACTGTAAGCCGATAATAAGAAGTACGCTTACTTAAGCGTAAATACTTAATTATTTTACTTACACGCTAAAAAAAGAAGTACGCTTACCACCCCAAAATGTACCTGCTAGCAGAGGGCTTTGGGGGAACTCTTAAATACAAAGCAAGGTGTTTGGTACGCGAAAGTCCTTTATTTTGTAAGATCAAAGACTTAAACCATGTTGGAAGAGAAAGCCGATAGGAAGGGCTGCTCTCTGCCTGTGGGTGATGCTTGGAGACGGGACACCCTTGAACGACATCCCTTGCCTATAACTGAGGGCTGGTGTAACCAATGCCAGGAAGGCTTCCACCGCAGGGCCTTCTTACGTGCATGGTCTGGACTCCAGCTGAGGGGGACTTTGTGGAGAGACGGCCCCAGAAAGGAGACTTGGGGATAGGTTTACAGTGTTCCAGAGCAGGAAGAACTCGTTCTGGGCCATCTAGCACAGTCCACAGAAAACGGGCAAATGAGGATCCTAGCCCACGTCACCTTGTCGGCTTCCTTTGGTTGTTTCTGAGGGTCTGTGGGTTCACGGACACTCTGCTTAGGGCAGGATAGCCTCCACCCCAAAGAGGTTCTTGCTAGAGCTTTAATTAAGCAAGATCCCAAGTACACATGAGCAGAGGAGGGGACACCCTTTAGCCTGCCTAGTGATGAATAAAGCTTTGGGGTATTTGCTCCAGTATAGACTTTCTGGGCTAAGCCATCCAGCTCTGTGGTCTGACCTGATCAGTGGTGTTGGCCAGAAGGCTCAGAGGGGCGAGGGGAATGCTAAGCCAGGAGCTCCAAGCATCCTGATGAACTGTGGTGGGTCTTGTGATTGAGCTCCTAACTTACTCACTGCTTTTCCCTGAGTGAAAGTCACCACAAAGCTGCAGAAATCAGCACCCATCTGCTGCTATTTAAGACTTTTCTAAAGTTCCCTAACCACAGAGCAATCAATGACACACTACCTTTCAGCTTCACGGGGCTGGGCATTTGTTCAGATATCAGTAAATGGCCTTTGATACTAGTTGTAGGAAAAAGAAAAGGATAAAAACTTGTATCAGTTATTTTTGATTGACTAAACATCACAAGACACCTCGCCTGGTTTTCAGAAAGGCCATGTGAATTGCATGTGTGTGTGTGTGTGTGTGTGTGTGTGTGCAGGGGGGCGGGACACACACTAATATCTTATGACACTATTCTATTTTCATCAGTGCCTCCATTTCCATTCAGGGCCTGACATAAGCTCCTTTACCATGAAAACTGTTTCTGCGCATGCAATTTAAGGGCTAAATGAGAGCAAAGACGAAGTTATGTGGGTTGGGATGGGGTGGGGGAGGGGTGAGGAGACAACAAAGGCAGCGTTAGCTCACGGTCATTGACAAAGGCAGAGAACCACGTGTTCGGCAAGTGAACGTTAAGAATCCTTCAGCCCGAAGACAAATCACTCCTGCACCAAGATGCCCTAAGGAGATTCCCGTTGGCCCTCAGCCCCTTGTTTCTGGAACAGAGCCATGGTCACGTCAGCGCAGTCAACTAGGGAGCCTCACGGGGAGCCAACGGAATGGCCCTGACGCCTAAAGGGTTCTGTGGGCGCTGGTCGCCCCGTGCCAAGGATGAATGCCGAATGGGAGAGGGACAGTAAGCACATGCACACGTCCTGCGGCACAAACAGGAGGGCTGTGAAGCCAGCCGGCTTACCGCCATCGTAGTTCAGCGTGGCGAAGTTGGCCTGCTTCTCCGCACAGCCGGCACTGTTGCAAACCCTCATCTGCAGCTCGTACCAGGTGGCTTCTTGAAGGTCGTACAAAATGTATGACTTGGAGAGAGAGGTCCGCTGAGCCGTGGTCCAGACCGTGGTCCCAAAGGGTCTGTACTCAAGTGTGAAGGAGGTGATGGGACAGCCGCCATCATTCCAGCCAATGAGGTTCAGCCTCACACGCGTGGTGTTGATGCTGGCGAAGAGCTCTTGCTCCTTGGAGAACTGGGGCTCTGAGGGGGAAGGCACAGTGGGGGGGGGATCAGCTCATGGGATACACCCATGAAGGCTGTCAGAGCAGTCACACAGCTTCTTTTGGCTGCCTTCCCCACCTGGGGGAGGAGTTCGGCCCAAGTCTGGATCATAGGCCACTTGCAATGTGTCCGCTATTTATAGGGACCTATGGACCAATGGGCAGTCTCCAACCATAATAACCTGGGTGTGAGAGGGAAAACTGGGTGGGTAGGGGTTATTTTTGTGTATCTTAGAGCTCTTGAAGAACAGTGCTATTTTCATGAATGCGTTTCCTTGAGTGTTTCTCTTTCTTTTCTTAATGTTTATTTATCTGAGAGAGAGAGCGTGTGCAAGAGAGTGCAGGGGAGGGGCAGAGAGAGAGAGAGAGAGAGAGGGAAAGAGAGAGAGTCCTAAGCAGGTTCCACACTCAGCACGGAGCCTGATGTGGGGCTCGATCTCACAACTGTGAGATCATGACCTGAGCCACAATCAAGAGTCAGGTGCTTAACCGACTGAGCCACCCAGGAGCCCCTCCTTGAGTGGTTCTGAAGGAATCAGTGTTGTGTATCGAGCTGACCTGTTTCTACTCTCATGCAGACAGATCTGACTCAAGAGAAGTCTAGCTGAATTTGGGAAGTGCAAGCAGGTATCCCTTGCTATCCAAGCACTTCCTGCTGGAGCCCAGAGCCTAATGGATATATTTCTGCATAAGTCAATACCTCACCCTTTGAACCCTGGCCGCATCTTATCCGCACCTCTGATGCCAGATCCAAAGAGCGCCTCTGTCTTCCCATCTCTACCTCTTTTGCCGTCCCGTGCACCAGATGGGAGTCAGATGTGAGGGGGAGCCACAAAAACTCTCTCTTCACTGCCTCACCTACACCCACGTGCCACTGTACCCCTCCTCTTACCGGTGTCCCCAGATTGCAATTACATCAGTGAGTGTCGTTTTCCTCTTGGGGTTCATCTCCTCCAACGTCCATGTTTCAGATTAAAACCCAATTCACATTAAAGGCCAACAGTCTATCCCACTCACTTCCCACCTGAAAAGGGGAGGGGGCCTCTGAGGCAATGTGAAAAGTTCTGGATACAGGGGTCATGGGTGACTGAGGAAGAAGATCACACCAGAAGAAGGTGACAGGGCAAATGTCTTATTTCATGGCCACCCAGCCGGGGCACTTTATGTTGGCACCAAAGCCCTTGGTCTTCAACTGCTACTCCTTTTCTCCACTGCAAATGAGATAACGAAAAAAGAGAACCAGGATATTCTCTGAAGACTGGCCACCTCTCTCATTGCACTGTAACACTTCCAGACCTGTTTCGGGAACCACAAGGTTCAAACTCACAACCGAGCGTGCAAATACATGATGCATCTTTTGGGATTCCGATCCCCCTTCCGATCTCGAAAACAGGAAATGTAGAAACCAGAAGGCATACGTACCTTTCCCCAGCGTTTTCGCTTCTATGATTTCACTTATGCGTCCTGGTCCCACTCCATTCTGCGCAGTAAGAGTGAACTTGTACCAAGTACCACACTTCAGGTTTTCCAGGCGGTAAGAGCGCTCACTTGGGCTGATTGGAAAACTTCCCCACTGCTCGCTGTTGTCCTCAGAGTACTGCAATATGTATCCTACAGAAAGCACGAGATATTTAAAAGAGCGTTATTTCCGTTCTCCTAGAAGCTGGTGGAGGTTTGCATTTTGTATGGGGTGAAAGTTCTCAGAATTCACACATCTTTGGAAGAGAACATCTGAAGTATCCCTGATGCAGGAAATTGAACCTAGGCTAGGAGGAGTGCCATAATGATGTTTTCATTAGTAGTTAGGCCATACCCAACATTACTATAGTGTATCGCTAAGTGGGATGGTGAAAATAAAACCACTTTCTCCCCATTTCCTTTTAAATGGTGTAGTGGGGGCTCCTGGGTGGCTCAGTCAGTTAAGCATCCAACTTCGGCTCAGGTCATGATCTTACGGTTCGTGGGTTTGAGCCCCAGCTTGGAGCCTGGAGCCTGCTTGGGATTCTGTGTCTCCCTCTCTCCGGCCCTTCCCCCCTCGCAATCTGTCTTTCTCTTTCTCTCTCTCTTTCTCAGAAATAAAATACATCATTAAAAAAAATTTAAGAAAAAAAAAGGTGGCGCGGGCAGCAGGGAGTAGGCACGAAATCTCTAGACGTTTGGCTTCAGAGCACACGTGCCTGAATCCTGGGCTATCATCATGATCCGAAGCTGAATTATTTTCAAGAGAACCAAAGCTCTGGAAAAGCTGGACCGATGTGATCAAGGGGGTAGGAATCTCATCCACGAACCCCTACCCAGTCCACAACCACAAAGGGAACCAGCTCTAAATCCTGTAGCCATCCCAACACTTCAACGGCAACCTGCCTCTCCTTGTCTGAAAAATCCTTCCAACAGTTCATCTCCACACTTGACCACTATTACCTGCACTCATACTATCACGAACATCCACCGTCCATTTCTTGAGTGCTCACCACGTGCCGTTCGGTGTCCTCACCCCGTTCCTCTCATTACCTCACCTGGACCTCTGAGACAGTGATTGTCTCCACAGTGAGATGAAGACCCTGAAGTCCAGAGAGGTTAGGGGACTATCCTAGAGCCCCATCAGTAACATTCAAAACCCACCTCAGACTCCGAAGCCAGCACTCCTGGCCCTTGTGATCACTGAGGCATTCCTCCTTGGTATGGCCTTCACCCCTGTTGCCCCAGCCAATTCCTGGGGTCAAACATGTCTGGTTTTCTCTGTCCCTGTCTCCTCCACGTTCATACCCCGACCACCCAGGTACCAGTCTGCCTGGTGCATGGTGCCTCCACACCAGTGGGCTTGTATCTTCCTCCAGCCCGTGGGGCTCCATTTTTAACACACTTCTCAGCTCCCGCGCTAGAGGTTCCTAACCCCACATTGGCAGCATTAAGTGTTTTGCAGACCTCCCACACGGAGGTCCCCTGTCCTCGATTCTTCCTTCTGGGGTCAGGGTCTGCAACCTCCCTGTTCTTTGCTCCTTCCTTCCCCTCTGGTCCTCTGCATCCTTGGGGTCCCTCTTTCTTTCCCAGCCTTCTTTTCTCTTTGAGTGTTCCTATCTGCACCCCTCAAATCTCCTTCAGTACCTGACAGGTGGCTGAGGGTTTGTGTTCCCCATGCTCCCAACATCACTTCTTGGCTTCCCCTCCAGCCCTGCCCAAACCACCTCCTTGCTGTCCTGGACATAACCAGGAGTATACTTTCCTTCTAATTTCCTCCATCCAAATCACATCTGGGAAGCTTTTCTAACCCTTGGCAATGGGATCCCCCATGCCAATGGCTTTGGCCACCGCTGTGTTTCAGGGACCCCCATTTGTCTTTGGAAATTCTTCATTACTAAAATTGGCTTCATCTCCAAGACCTTCCACTCTGACACTTTCTGTACTACCTCTCCCCTGCTCTCACGCTTACAGAACCAAAACTTCATTTCATTTGAGACTGGGGTCCTAGAATCCCTTGAACTCTTTTACCTCAATGCCCCATTTTTTCCCCCATAACAATGTTCTCTCACCAGGCTAGACTCTTCAGGAGGCCATTTTCACCAGGAACTTGGTTTCACTCACTCTTACGACTTCTGGCCACACTTACTGGGCCAGTCATCAGCTCTGGTAACCTGAGATCCACTTCTCCTCTCAGCTGTCCGGCACCACTTGAGGAAGTCATTAAACTGAAAATTGTGACCATCACAATTTGGGCTATTTATCTGCAGCTGGGGCCTCGTTCCCTCTTGGCAATGACTTTGTTGGTCTATTAATGACTCCCTGTGCATTTCACATGGCAGCTGTTACAAATCTTCCTCACTTCCCCACACTCCCTCAAAACCACAAACACATCCTCACTACCCAATAAGACAAGTGGTATTTTTTTAAAGGGAAGATCCTCCCTTTCACTCAGTGGAGTGCTGATAAATGTTTAACAACTGGCTGTTCAAAAAGAAAGAAAGAGAGAGAGAGAGAGAGAGAGAGAGAGAGAGAGAGAAATAAAGGAAGGAAGAAAGGAAGGAAGGAAGAGAAAGAAAGAAAGAAAGAAAGAGAAATGAAGGAAGAAAGGAAGGAAGAAAGAGAAAGAAATAAAGAAATAAAGAAGGAAAGAAAGAAAGGAAGAAAGGAAGGAAGGAAAAAGAGAAAAGAAAGAAAGAAAAAGAGAAAGAAATAAAGAAATGAAGGAAGAAAGAAAGGAAGGAAGAGAAAGAAAGAAAGAAAAAGAAAGAAAGAAAGAAAGAAAGGAAGGAAGAAAGGAAGGAAGAGAAAGAAAGAAAGGAAGAAAGAAAAAGAAATGAAGGAAGAAAGGAAGGAAGGAAGAGAAAGAAAGAAAGAGAGAAAGAAAGAAAGAGAAATGAAAGAAGAAAGGAAGGAAGGAAGAGAAAGAAAGAAAAAGAGAAAGAAAAAGAATGGAAGAAAGAAAGAAAGAATGGAAGGAAGAAAGAAAGAAAGAAAGAAAGAAAGAAAGAAAGAAAGAAAGAAATGGAGCCCTGACCAGTAGCATTTCTGATTTCTGTGGTGTATAAAGATCCCCAGCCTGGGTATAGTCAGTAAGGGCAAGGTGGGGAAGAGATAAGACAGCTTGCTCTCGTGAGTTGGAAGGAGCTGACTCCAGCATCCCACTGGTTTTGCCCTGAAATGGCCCCTATTTCCAATTGTCTGCTCCTTACTCAGAAGAAGGGATGGTCTCTGCTTTTGGAAATCCAAGCCGGCTACCCCCTCCCATGTGCTCTAGGACTAGCTCCCCACCCCTGTGCATCTTCAGTCTGTTCCTCTAGATTCTCTTCCTTTCCTGGGGCCACAGCTTGCTTAGAGTGATGCTCTCCCAACTTCACGCCGGCTAGAAATATCACGCTACTTTGTTCCTCAGGACAAACATCCTTTACTCTTTTCTGCTATGGACTAATTGCAAAAGCTTTGTGCAAATAGGTCATTTCCCATATAAATTCTAGGTTCTCCATCTTTCCGTGTTTAAGAAGTTAGAACAAAAACTGTGGTTATTTGAATGAATGATTGAGTACAAGAGTGAATGAATGACAGAGTGTTGACAACATGGGGAAGAAACAGTATGCAGAATCTTGGGGGAGAGATTACCAAATTCTTCCTTTCTCTTCCGCCTTTGTTAATCTTTCACTCAAATTGGAGGCATAATGATAATTTTGTGAATGAGATGCCTTGGATGGATGATGAGTTTCAGTACATACCATAAAAATAGATGTGTGGCTTGCTGTTGAGGTAGTGGGAGAATTAATTATAACTAACACATAACGATTACTTGATGGAGATGTGTCACTTATTGGCCTGGGGATAATGACAATTAATGACTGTGGACAACCTACTGCTTATTACCTCTGATGGAACTGCCCCCATTGTCTCCAGGGAGCCACGAGAGGGTAATGGAAGAAGACGTTGTTTTGGACACTGTAAGCCGAGGCTGATCAGGTGGAACTAGATAGGGAACAGTTTTTAGGAAACAAGAATCAGTTTTTCACATCTTTCATCTGCTTTAACAGCCATTTACCAAATCATTTTTAACAACCATTTATTAAATAAGTGTTTTAGGGTGCCAAAATACGCAACTCACTTCTGTCAGAGTGTCTATTTAGTCGATGTCCTGGGTTAAAGAGATAGAGCAGACTGAATCTATTACTTAACGGAAAACCGCATTTCTACTTGGATTTATATCTAACACATTTCCGCTCGGATTCCTTGAATTTCTGAGTTGTTCGTCGCTGATGGAAATCTTCTTTCAACTTACTAAGGATGCATGCATTACTCTGAATTTCAGCCATGATTCAAGTGAGAAAGATAAGTGGCACCCACTTAGCTGTTCTGTTCTCAGGGAGGGGGAGGGGGAGGCGAGAATGGCTAGTGAGAAAAAGAACTGCAAAAATTTCCACTTTTTAAGCTACTCTTCCAAGATGTCACACACACACACACACACACACACAACTCTGAAAATCAAAGGCGTGCCATTGAGTGGCTACACAAGAACTTGCATACTCATACAAGGTTTGAAGAATACATAACTTCCAACCAATGGACCTCAATATTCTTTTGGATCAGCACCGAAGACAGAACCATGGAAGAAATTCAGAATCATGTTATCCAAATGATATAGAAAGCTTCCCATAAAATGCCCATCTCTTTTCTTCTGAGAGAGGCCCATATATATTGAAGGTGGGGAAAACTGACCTCTTTAAGAGTCACAATATCACGTCAGTCTTCTAAAACACCATGGAATTCTCTTGGCTCCAATTTACTTGAAGCTGCAGATCGACTTTGCATCATTTTTTTACAATATACTTGCTCTCTTTCCCTCGTCTCTCACTGAGGACAATACTAATTTCATTGTTACTCGCTGTGATTTATTAATGTGACACCACTTAAATCCAAAGAAGCATACCCTTTGATTTTTCTACTGATAAAGTATCACTGTGCAACCAAACCTGAACCCAGACGGTGACCACTTGGGATTTTACACCTGGCTTTAATTTGACCATCTTGGATTTGTCATGTACTTTTGGTGTCTGGTATCAAGAAAAACCATATACGCTGTATTAAAAACCCCACTAAATATTATAGCAGTTTGCTTAGTTGGAGTCCTTTTAATGTACATTGCATAGAAAAGTTTAGCCAATTAGCAGATAAAAGGCCTCACTTTAGGCCTACCTTTTGTTTATGTCTTCTGGGTTACACTTCCACATATGTAAAGGAAGCCATGCAACTGGCAGACATTATCAAGATGAACTTTCTCCGCGATGCAAAAATGTTAGTAAAAGATAATAACGATATATCTTTTATCCTTTTTATAGTGTTATCTTTGGGATGATGAACGTTTCTATTTTCTTTGATTGGCAGCATTCCATTTTCCAAAATGAGCATGCATTTATCTATTTTTGTACTAGAAAATAGCAATGAGCTCCTCAGAAAGGCTGATTTTTAGATCAGGTCGATGTGACTCTTCGCATATAGGCACGCATCTAAAGAAGCCGTTAAAAAGAGTCCCCCGGTTTTGTACCTTGTACTTGTAAATTTAAAATAATCTCATCTGATCCCCAGTTGTTATTGGCGATGCAGCTGTAATAGCCGGAGTCCTCCGCCTTCACGGTTCGGATAACGAAGCTCCCGTTGCTGAAGACGCTTCTCCGCCCATCAACCGTTACCAGGCTGGGTGTCCCGTTACTGCCTCACAGGAAGAAAAGGGCACAGATTAAAGAAATTACAATCCAAATTAGCTGAGGCTGGGGAAAAGCATAAAGAGTCTTTTCTGAAGTAGATAACACATTTGGAACTAAACTGTGATTCTATGACATAAACAATCAAACGGCTGAATTTCATTCTTTGTAAAAAAAAACAGGCTATGGTGGAAGTTAGCTCTGTGCCGGGGGCTTGGATTCTGGCTCTCACATCTGTCAGGGCCCATCACATCCCTAATGGGTGTCTCTCTTTCTCCTCCACCATGTATGCATGGCAACTTCCTCTTGTAAAAATTCCTTCTGGGACAGAAGTGCCATTTGGACCCAATCGCATAGGGACAACTAAATTTGAGGGTCTCTTGTAGATCTGCTTAAATTCACAGGTGTTGATGATTTTGACAAAGAAAGTGGACTGTGGTCTCTCAAGAGGGTGATGAGTGGGTCTCAGTGTAAAGGGAGCTCCCTGTGATCATAACCATATCCTTGGTGGCGACTGTCCAGTCACCTAGGGTCATCCTCTTATCAGGCAGAATGCCTCTTGACCCTTGGGAGCTTATTCATTTCCTTGGATTAAGTGATTTTATTTACTTATTTTTTTATTTACTTATTTTTATTTGGATTAACTGATTTTAAAAGAGAGGAGAAAAGTGGTCCCTGGGCCAAGACCATTATTTCAATAGTTTATATCTTTTAAGTGCTTTTCTTTGAAAATCAGCACTCTTCTGAACCCATTTTATATCAAATCTCCATGCTCATTAGTGAAGTCTCAGCCCTTTATTTATATTCCAATTTCTTCTTCTGAACATAGAGAAAGCACTTAGAAAAGTTACAGGACAGAACACATCTCACCCACTTTCCCCCTCCTATCTTGGCTGCTATTATTTTAATAGTTACTATTAATGTGGAAGACCAGATTTTCTATTAGCGAAGTCCTAATGCATTCCATTTCTTGAAGTTATTTCTCAGAGCACTGGAGGTAGGGTTAGTTGGACCATTATCTCAGAAGGAGAAAAATGGCCACCCGATCTCATATGAGGGTGGGAGTGTTCATCTTGGTTATAGAGGAAATTTACATGATGAAGTGCAGAGATCATTGGGTTGGTTAGATTATTTTCCTCTCAAGCATTCTCTTACGAATTGAAAGGCTCTGAATTTACAGAAAATTGATACAATACACCAGACCCTTTTGGTGCTGAAGCCGAGATTCTGCCCCCTACCCCAACTTCCTCTCCATCAGAAGATTTGATGTCTCCTGGAATTTTCCTGGAGAATTAGAATTAGACCACTAGCCCCATCCTGGTATGTCTGATGTACTGTCTTAGAGTTTCACTAAAGGCATACATTAGGTTACTGGTTACCTGTCTTTCATCCATTTTACTGCAGGAGAAGGGTCCCCAACAGCTTTACAAGGTAAGGCGATGTCTTTCATCCATGGGGTAGTCACTGTGCCACTGAAGGTCAGGATTCGTGCCGGAGCTGGAGCACCAAACACAGCAGAAGTCCAATTGCACCATGGCTTTAGTGACATAAAGGCCAAAATGACCTTTCCCAATATAGTAACACCCCCTACAAGGGTGAATGCATCACAGCCAACTGATGTCACACCTGTCAACACTATTCCCTGGTATCAGGATGTGTATAAAGGATTGTTTTTGGAAGAACATACGAATACCTGAAAATCCCTACTGGAGCATTTTCCCCTTCTATTGACTAAATGTGAGGAGCCGAAATTAAATATTTGGGTCTTCATAAGCCCAGCAGCCCCAAGCTGTGTTTTCTATGAGCCCAATTATTTGTCAAGGCACATTATTAAGCAATTTATCTCAACACCAAAAATGCACATTCAATATCCTTTTAATATCGGAGAGAATAGACAATACAGGGCATAAAGCCCCAAAAGATGGAGAGGTAAACCGGAACAACTTCTATTTATCAATTCTGTGGTACTTTCCTGGCTTTATTGTATCAATTTGGTCTTCGGCACAAACGTTACGGACAGCGAATGTTTTCAGAGTGGCTTCTCTCGAGGAACACTGTTTGATTGGGACAGTGATTCAGATGCTCCAACAGAAGCATCTGCCAGAGGCATATGGTATCGGCACGGTCCCAAAGCAGCAGGAGTAGACAGGAGAGAGCCCGGGTGCACCTGTGTCGGCAGGGGCCTCCGTGAAGACCGAGGAGCTGGCCCTGACAGGTTCCTAGCGCTATCATCTTGAGTGAGACACGGAAGCTGACCCCAAGACATAAGTCTTCCAGAAGCGAAACAATGTGCCCCACCTTTGCCACACCTTTGCTTGTCGGGATGCTGCTTTCTGGGACACACCCTCTGGAAGCTCAGCCAGCCCAGACACATAGACACAGAGACCACATATGGAAGGTAGCCCCAGTCTGGTTCTAGACCCGTAAAGATTGGACCAGTGTTGGGACCCTGAATCATCTGAGACTTGAGGGTCTGGACTGGCCAATGGGCATGGGGAGCAGGCTCTCCAGGAAAGCCCTAGAATTTCAGGAAATATGGAGTCAAGTCATTACAGAGGCATCCCGGTCTAGAACACCAGCCTTGGTCATTAAGGTCTACCAAACAACTCTTATTTTCATTGTTCGGAGTGCTGTGGGCCAGAACTGAAACGACATGCTGGTGGGTTCAGAAGCTGAGCCTGTTTTGTGCACCAAATATTACAGCAAGGTCTTCCTCCTTAAAGCAGAGCCTTCAGAGACGGCTCATGGACGGCACACTTTCTCCATGGTATTCTAAGGTGGAGGCCACTTTTTCAGTCATTGACGTTTTTTAATTTTTTATTGTAACAAAAATATTTTGGTCAGGTCGCATTGGACTTCTGGCATTGGTGGTGTGGCATGCTCCATTTCAAGCCCTTCAGACCATCCTTTTATAGGATGAGGAATATTTTTGCAGCAAAATTGGGATGATCAGGAAATCCAGCTAGAGGTAGGGACTTCCAAGCTTTTGAACATCCCCCGTCCTACTGTAAGGAACAAACCACATGTTGAATCCAAAAGTTATACACGTATTGGGATGTGCGTGAAAACAAAGTGCCCCAAATTAATATTTGCCATGTTTCATGCATTCCAATCTTTTGTACTTTTCTCCTTTCAAGTCAGTCTAGACTATCTGACTCTATTCCATTTTAGTGCTGTCATGTGTTAGCTATAACCCTTAAAATCAATTCCAGGCCTTATGAATAATTTCCCACCAGCATTTTGAGAAACAGAGGCCAGAACCACTTCGTCTTGAAGCCCGACACACCCAGTGTGTAGAATTAATGCCCACTGGGGGCAGCTGGAAGGTCAAGGGTCCTCATCTGAAATTCCAAGACTAATAAGCTACAGAGCTCACCAGAACTGGTTTTCAAATGGGCACAGGCAAGAGAATCATCTAGAATCTCTGTTAGAAATGCAGATTCCTATGCTGACCTGTGACTCAATGGCTCTTTGATGGGTTTAAGGAGTCTTAACGAGCACCTCAGGTGATTCCGAGAATCAATCCACCTGCACCTGGACGTCCTTCCTGGGTCCTGTACTGCTCGACCCTGGCCCTGGGCTCCTTCGGGATGGTGTTCCTCCGAGACTGGGTCCATGTCTCCGTTCTGCCACTTGATCTGCTAAACAGCAGTCCTCTCTGCGGGGACTCTGGACTCCCGAACTCTAGAGTTTGGACTTTGCTTCCCACCGACACATTTGCACTGATGCTGCCTGCATCCATCTCCCAGCAATGACAGGATAACCCGGACCAGTCTCCTTGAGCTGCCGGAAGCTTCACCTCTCCAGCTTGATCCTGTCAGCCTTTGTGGTTTGCCAGTGTCTGGGGCTTCTGGGTGGAGCTTTTTATCTAGAACATCTGCTCCGTGCCTGAGAGGTTCCTTAGCTCAGTCTCTTTTTGGAAAACCCATCTGGATCAAGCCTAACTCTGAGGGAACCCCACTTGAACATGAGAAGCTGAACATTTCTGGAGAAATCCATACAACAGAGAATTTAGGACCCACCAAACATTTACAATCACCGACCTCGGCTGACCTGTCCGCTCTCCCTTCCAATCTTACTGTTTTGTTAGTAAGTTCCTTCCCGCTTCTCTGCAGTGATGATTTCCTACTGTCCTTCCTTTTCTCAAACTCCTTTCTCCACCACACCCCAAATTGCCTAATGCTTGGCAGAGGAAATAGAAAACCCAGGTTGGGAACTCTGCATTTCCTGTCACCAAACCTATAAGCCCCCTTGGGCTTCTTCTCCAAACCTCAGCCCTGTGGCCCTGCTCTTCCTCCTGGATTATCACCTCCCCCTCTCCACTTGGGTTTTCCCATCACCATACAAACATATTCTGCTGGCTGACACATTAGCCCACAGTGAAACCAGAACCTTTCCTTGGGTGAGACCCATCCTCACTCTGGCCTGTGGCTTCTTCCAGGTGGTGTGTGTTTTTGGAGAACTTTCTGCCAAGCAGACCTGTTTCCTCACCTCCCATCTACTCTGTCCCCTCAACCAGCTCCCATCCCCAGGAAACTGCTTTCAAGGTCAGCGAGGTTGTGTGGCCAACCCAAGGGCACTTCTAGTCTTGTTTGCCTTGACCTCCTAGCAGCTGCTGCCACGGCAGACCACTCCCTCCTTTCTGAAACATCTCTGTTATTCCTGGCCTTATGCTCCTGGTTCTTCTTGCTGTCTGCCCGCGCCCCTTCCTCTCTGGCATCCCCTGTGCCTCACCCTCCCTAGAGAAAGCTGGTGTTCTGCAGAGCTACTCCTGGACCTGACTCTGTCTCCCCGGTAGGCTCTTCCCATCCCAGGTATGGGGGTGTCTGAGTGCTGACCCCTCTCCCTTTCTGCCTCCTGCCAGATGTCTCTTGAGAAAAAGGACTTTTCCAACCACCTGCCTGACAATGAACACACAGCAGGAGAGAAGAAGTAAAGCCACTGCAGCATTTCATGTGCTGGTTTGCTTTTATCCCACGGTGCAGTCCTTATGTCCACTGATAATCACTGTTGCTAAATGTGAGAGGGTACGTTAGGGGTGGCTGGATATCATAATCAAAGATTCTAATAGACAAAAAAATCCACGAATTTATTTTCTTCAGCAACAATACATTTACTCCCTAACTGTAATTGTGTTCAAAATGTGACGGTATTCTCCTTTTCCCTCACTACTCTATTCTGCTTCTTTCTTAGTATCACACTAATAAGCACGTTATCATGAGCTCTGAGAGGTAAGATCGGAATCTTGGAGCGTTCTGTTCTCTTTTGGGCACCTAGCAGCCTTGTTAGTAAAACACTGCCAATGTGGTGCATTCCAAAATCAGGGGCCACCTCCCGCTGGCCCTGGAATTGTGATGTTAGTACATTTACTTGTGAAAAGTGCTAATATAGCGGTACCCTAAACACTGGGTGGGAGCAATTACCAGAAGTAGAGTAAGAATATTCTGCGCCTATATGTGCTTTCTAAGGACCAGTATAACATCTCAGTGTGAAGGTACCGTATTCATTTTTAGGAACCTTTTGTTCTTTGGTGACTCGGACTTCCCACTATTAAGTAAGGTCTTGCTTACAGCAATTCTCTCAATACAGGAAGAACTGACGATTTTCTTATATTCGTAAGTTTCCACAATAAAATAAACATTTCTCTTTAAGAAATACGATGCTTGATTTTGATGAAAGTAGAAGTTCCTTGAGGAGTTACTATGGGGTGATTTCCACTTACTCCAAGGGGTGAGTGGGGGCTCTTTGTCTTTACTTTCCTTAAGGCACTTTGAGTTGTAAAGCCACTAACCGTTGGTGGAGTCTTTTCTGATTTGCACAAAAGCCCAGTGCCAGCTAGCAGCAACCTTATTTCTTACGCTGAAATGTGATAACACGTGATGTTCTGGTTTTCTGGGGATTTTTAGGGCACCGTAAGCTTTATTTCTGATAGAACAGGGATTTAAAAACAGTCCAATTACGATGGGAAATGAGGTCTTTTCTACAGTGGCACACCTTTAGCTAATGGCTCTACCGTGATGATTTCACTGCTGTTTCCTCTCCCAGCTGAAGTCACCGCGACCACCCAGACGCTGTACTGACGGTTCCGACTCAGGTTGGGAATTCTGTAGGAAAATGAGTCAGGAGAGGCTTCAAACTCGCTGATCACCTGTGGAAGGAGACATAAATGTTCCCACATTCAAGGAGGCAAATGGCACAGAGGGATTTCCTAAAGGCGTGGTTACCAACATATTATCTGTCCTCAGAAACAAAAGTCACCACTAATCCTTTTCTAAAAGGCTGGGATATACTGATATTGATACTGATATTGATATTGACATCTCACATATACACATAGAGAGTTTACATTTCTCTATGCAGCAGCTTTGGCAGCCACCAATGAGTAATTTAACCATTTATATGATGGGTCATGGCCCAAATGTTTTTGGCTGAGATAGAGTAACAAAAACAGATTTTCCCTCTGACCCCAAACAACCAGAGAACACACAGAGTATAACCACAGTCTCAAAGGTATTGCCTAAGGTAATGAAGGACAGAGCTCTCTGAGATGTGGAAAACAAACGAAGTAAGCCGATGATTGCAGAGTTTTTACGTTTTTGTGAGAGTCTCCAGGCTGTGGCGCAGAGAAGGAGTCCAGGAGGAGCCCAGCAGCTTCCCTGAGTTAAGGATTCTCACCTGAGAGACTGAGAAGAGGCTGGTGTTCACAGGGTAGAGCTACACAGAGAGAGCACTCTGGGACTCTGAAGACGGTCCCACCTGGGTATGCCGCCAAGCAGATCTGTGAAGGTATTCGAGTAAACTACCAGAAACTAGGGAAACAACTACCTGAATGGATTGAAGGTCAAGGTGCCCAGCATTCACACAGGGTTGGGAATAGTGCCTGTTCCACCAGCCGGATTAGAAGCCCTCAAGATTCACAGGGCATCGGATGCAACGCATAAGGGTCTTACCTCGGTGGTGGGGAATAATTAGGTCTAGACTGAACACCACACTGGTATTGCCTAACAAATATTAAAAGCAAAATTCATATAGATGATATTGTCACTAACTAACTTAACTGCATCCCAGAACGAAAGTCAGAATATTTATAGCAGTGAAAATATCCAGTACAAGACAAGGTGAATTTTGTAATGTTTGACATCCCGTAAAATTTTTCCAGATATGAACAGCCCAAATATCCATCGACTGGTGAATGGACGCATAAACAAAATGTGTTGTATCCACACAACGAAGTATTATTCAACAATAGAAAGAAATGAAGTACAAGTACGTGTTTAACTTGGATAAATCTTGAAAATACTGTACTAAGTGAGAAAAGTCAACCACAAAAGATTACATGCTTATGATTCCCTTTTTACAAAATTTCCAGAATAGTCAAATCCAGAGAGACAGAAAGTACACTAGCAGCTGTCAGGGGCAGAGTAGAGTTGGGACAGAATGGGGAATGACTGCTGTAGGATATAGGGTTCCTTTCTGGGATGATGCTAAATGTTCTAACATTAGATAATAGTCGGGGTTGTGTAACTCTGTGAATATGCAAAGAGCCACTGATCTGAACACTTTAAAAGCATGAATTTTTTTATATGTGACTTATATCTCAAAAAAGCTGTTAGAAAAAAAAATTCAGGAATGGAAAAAACCAGAGAAACATTTCTTTCATAAAGAAAATGTAATTCAATCAATCCTAATTGACCCATAATTGACCTAGATACTAAATTTAGCAGAAACGGCATTGTAACAGTTATAGTTGTGTTATGACCATAGATATTCAAGAATTTAAATAGATTCATGAATGATATAAAAAGACCCAAGTCAAAGCTTGAGATGCAATTACAATATGTGAAATGAAAAATACACTGGATTAGATTAATAGCAGATGAGATCTGCAGAGAGAAAAAAAAGGTCAATGAACATGAAGACATATTAATATATGAAACACGGAGAGAAAACAGAGTACAAAACTTAACAAAGCTTTAGTGGGCTATGGAACAGCATCAAGCAGCCTAACATACATGTAGCTGGAATCACTAAAGGAGGAAAGGGAGGCATGACAGAAAAATGTTTCATGAAATTTTTCCAAATCTGGTGAAAACCATAAACACAGACAGCCAAGAATCTCAATGAACCTCAGCCACAGAAATATGAAGGAAACCACATCAAGGCATATCATAACCAAACTGCTCAAAACCAGTGATAGGAGATCTTAAAAGTAGTCAGAGAAGGGTCACATTATGTGTGGAGGAACAAACACAATGATGTCAGAACACTTCTTGTCAAAAATAATCCAAGTGCTTTTGAATGTCTTCCCAAAATTTGTACATTGAAACCTAATCCCCCAAGGTGATGACAGTAGGAGGCAGGGGCCTTTGGGAGGTGATTAGATCATGGGATTAGTGAGTGCCCTTATAAAAGAGACCCCAGAGAGCTCCCTTGCCCTCTTCCACCATGTGGGGACACAATGACAAATCTGCAATCCAGGAGAGGTCCCTCACCATAACCCCACCATGATGGCACCATGATCTTAGATATTCAGCCTCCAGAACGGTGAGAAATAAATTTCTGTTATTTATAAGCCACCTGATCTATGGTATTTTTGTTACAGTAGCCTGAGCTGATTAAGACATGAAGTAAGAAGACAGTAGAACAACATTTTTAAAGCACTAAAAGAAAAAAAGTCAACCTAGAACTCTATACTCAAAAAAACATATATTTCAAAACTAAAAAGAAATAAAGACTTTTCAAAATGTAAAAAGCTGAAAGAATTAACCATCGGCAGATCCACACTACAAGAAATGTTAAAGAAAGTCTTTCAGTCGGAAGGAAAATGATACCAGATAGAAATTAAATGTACACAAAGGAATGTAGAGTACCAGAAGCAGTAACTATAAAGGTAAATATATGATTTTTTCTTATTCTTTAAATCTCACTAAAAATAATTGATAATCAAAAGGTAATAATGACACAGTGTGGGGTTTATAACACATGTAAAAGTAAAATGTATGACAACAGTTGCACAAATATTAAGAAGAAAAAGTGGAGGCATATTATTAAAAGGTCCTTGTACTCTATGTGCAGCATATAACATCAGTTGAAAGTATAAAGTGATAAGTTAAATATATATGCTTTTAATCCTAAAAAATCACTGAAATTACAAAATAAATAGTAAAATAATGCTAATGAGCCAACCAAATAAATAAAATGAAGTGATAGAAAATATTAGTTAATTAAAAAAAACCCAAAAAAGCAGAAAAGAAACAAATATGACAATAAAAAACCCAAGTAGTAAGATTATAGATTTAAATCTATATCAATAGATCAATAATCTATTAAGTATAAATGATCTAAAATCCTAATTAATGCAGAGATTGTAAGAATGGATATAAAAGCAATACACAACTCTATGCTGCCTACAATAAATCTTTTTCAAATATAAAAACACAAGTATGTTAGAAGTAAAAGGACAGAAAAACGATACCGTGCTAATACTAATCAAAAGGAAGCTGGAGTGGTTATATTCATATCAGACAAAATAGATTTATGAGTAAAGAATCTTACCAGTGATAAAGAAGGTAATGTCATAATAATAAAGGGATCAATTCATCAAGAGGACATAACAATCCTAAACATTTATGAGCTTAATGACAAAGCTTCAAAATACATGAAGCAAGAGCCAGGGAATGTCAAGGAGGCATAGGCTCAGACAGGTCACACCTCTTCCTTAAAGAATCCATATAAGACAGGTAGACTGATATCAGATCCATTTTACAGATGAGGAATGCTATGGACTGAATGTGTGTGTTCCCTTACAATTCATATGTCGACATCCTAATCCCTAAAATAATGGGATTTGGAAGTGGGGCCTTTGGGGCTAATCAGCTTCAGATTAGGTCATGAGGGTGGGGCTCTCATTATATAATTAACACCCTTTCTTATACAAAAAAGGAAGAGACCCAAGAGCTTTCTCTCTCTACCATGTGAGGACACAGCAAGAAGGTAGCCATCTCTAAACCAGGAAGACAATGGACGCTGTATCTACTGGACCTCGATCTCGGATCTTGGATGTGGAGGCTGGTCTCCAGAACTCTGAGAAATAAGTGTCTGTTGTTTAAACCAGCCAGCGTGGTATTTTGCTCCAGCGGCCCAAGCAGACAAATACAAAAATTAGTACTGAGAGGTAGGGTGTTGCTGTAGCAAGCACAGAAACACATGGACGTGGCTTTGAACTGGGCAGAGGTGGGAAAAGTCTTGAGGCTGATGCTAGAAAAAGCTAAGATCCTGTGAAGGGACTGTTAATGATGACACTGGTGAGAGCTCACAAAGAAGGGGAGAACTGGAGAGAGAGTCTGCCTCTTCTTAGAGAACACATAAATGATGGCACACAGGGTGTGGGTAGAAATGTGGGTGGTAAAAGCCATTTTAGTGAAGCCTCAGATGGAAATTGGGAAAGTGTTATTGGATAATGGGAAAAGATGGTCTGTGCTGTACGGCGACAAAAAGTTTGCCTGAATTATGTTCATGTTCTAGTGTTTTTGTGGAAGGTCAAACGTGCAAGCGATGATTTTGGACACTTAGCTGTTGTAAGTGTGGCTCCTCCTGACTGCTTATGGAAAAATGCAAAAAGAGAGAGATGAATTGAAGAAGGAATTGTTAAGCCAAGAAGAACCAGAACTTAAAGATTTGGGAAATTCTCAGCCTATCCATATGGCAAAAACAGGAGAAAGTGTGAGAACAGTAAGGGTGTGGCCTAGCAGCCCTGTGGTGAGGAGATTGGTGTGGGTGAGAACTATGGACTGAAAACAGCCACACCAGCAGGAACACTGCCAGTTGAACCTAAGGAGACTGAGATGGGATAGAAGTAAAAAGAGCTGAGTTCTAGATTCTACAGGACAGGATGATAGAGCTATGTGGCCCTCAACTCATGCTGTTCTTCAAGAAGAGGGAAGAATAGCTCTGAAGGATATTCAGAGATCATCAGGGTCATGGCCTTGGTTTCAGCAGGCCAGACAGCCTCCACCTGAAGCCATGAGGACTGGACCTCCCAGAGCTGAGTGGCGGAGAGCCTTGCCTGGCAGAGCCTTGCAGAACTCCAACATGGACAGAGGACAGAGCCTCTGCATAGAGCCACAGCATGGGCAGAACCCTCCTGACAAGTCGGGGAGAGATTGCAATCCCAGAGGTGTCACTGGTAGAGCATTGAACTAAAGAGGATTATTCTTGTTTCTGAAGATCCAGCGGGATCTGCTAAGTTTTAGACTTACTTGGGGCCATCAGTCCTTCCTTCTTTCCTATTTCTTTCTTTTGGAACGGGAATGTCTACCCAATGCATGTCCCATTGTATTTTAGAAGCACGTAACTTGCCTGGTCTCACAGGTTCATAGCTGGAGTGGATTTTGTCTCCAGATGAATGTACCTGGAGTCTTACCCATACCCGATTCAGCCAGTATGTAGATGAGACTTTGGACTTTAGAGTAGATGTTGCAATGAGTTAAGACTTGGGGAGCTACTGGGATGGAACGAATGTATTTTGCACTTGACATGGACACAGGCTTTTTGGGGCCAGGGGCAGAATTGACTGAATGTTTGTGCCCCCTCCAATGCATATGTTGAAATCCTAACACCCCAATGTGATATTAGGAGGTGGGGCCATTGGTAGGTAATTAGGTCATGAGAGTGGAACCCTCATGGGCGGGATTTGTGCTCTTATAAGGGGATGAAGAAACAAGAGATCTCTTTCTCTATCTCTCTCTTCCGTGTGTGTGTGTGTGTGTGTGTGTGTGTGTGTGTGTGTGTTTGCCATGTGAGAATACAATGAAAACTCAGGAAAAAGTCCTGCACCAGACACTGAATCTGAGGGTGCTTCGATCTTGGGACTTCCCAGCCTCCTGAACTATGAGAAATAAAGATCTATTATTGAAGCCACCCAGTGTGGTATTTTGATATAAAAGTGAGACCTAGGCAAGGAAACTAAGGTACAGACAAAGTAAGTGCCTCACTAAGGTCAGAGTGGCAGAAAGGGTGGGCAGAGGTTCAAGCTCAGTGCCTCTGGCCCAAGTCCAGTACTGCCATTTACAAGCAACCAGACACGGGAAGGGCTTACTTTTATCCCTGTAAGCTGTAGGTCATTAGGCTGTGTGAACTGCAATCCCAGCTCTATAATTAACCAAGGGGTGCAAATGTTAACTATACCTGTTCATTGTCAGAGATCTCATGCTCACTCAATAAGAAATAAAGTCAGAGAATTTCCCATTGTCCAGTATTTGACTTCTGTATATACACAGTGTCAGATGATTAAAGGGAGACGATAGGGCTCTTGGAGAAGTTCCTCAGGTGTGCACATATGTTCATGTGCATGCACTATCGTTACCCTACCTGCCCCCGTTGCCACCCCACCCCTCTCACACACACCAGTCCTGTCTTGTGTTCAGAAGATCACGGGGAAATCAAATCCTTCTAGAATTTCGGGGGGAATTTGGCTTGTTTCCTAGCAGTTCGACGAGACAATCCCAAGACTGTGTGTATTCGTATTCTGTAATGTTCCAAGGCTATGTTGTTGCCAAATTAATTTTACAAAGCTTAATGATGTGCAAATTATAACAATCGCTCCTACTGAACATTAAGCATCAACAGAGCATTAAAATATATTTACAAAATAAGGGTTTTCTGTGAAGGGCGCATAGCTTTTAGTTAAAACTCAATAAGCATCCTGTCTAGAAGGTACAATTTGCTCTTGACTACCTCCAAACTAGGCATTTTATTGAATTTTTATCTGCAACACAAGGCATGGATAAAATCAATGATAAAAATACAATTTCTTATGCAATAATATTTGTTTCACTATTTATATGATAGATCATCCAAAGCCAAAGTAAAAAGGTTTGTTTATAGAAAATTCTTCCCGCTGGAATGAAATTTCTCTATAGATGAGGGTGAGAAATAACAGTCAGGCTGTTCAGGGGTTCCTATTGGTTATTCGGGAAATTTAGTTGCACTGGTGTGATCTCCCTCTGATACCAGCCTATTTCCCTATGGCTGCCATAATTAGGCACAATTTTTTTGTCTCTCAAAACAGAAGGTTGCCAAATGAGCAATTTAAACAATAGAAGAGTTGATTTTTTTTTCTTCATAATATGTGTAACTGGATATTAAATGCGACTTTTCCTGTTGTCTTAAAGTTTTAGCAATGAGCTTCACAAGTGAGAATCATCCCAAAGATGCTGGTACTTTCCTTCCTAACAAGAGACGTGAGATCAATCAGGCAGGGCTTTCTGATTCTGATGACCTGTCCATCATCCATCTCTGGGCCCCATGAGAGGCTAAGTCAAGAACAGGATATTCTTTTTTTTTTTTTTAATATGAAATTTATTGCCAAATTGGTTTCCATACAACACCCGGTGCTCATCCCAACAGGTGCCCTTCTCAATGACAGAAGTCCGTGTCCATGCCCACCTAGCGGTGCCAGGAGGTTAGGAGCTCCAAGAAAACCACTCAGAGAGCTTGGAGTTTGGAAGAACACAGAGATAGGTGAATCACCAATCAGGCCAAAGGCTATGTAGGGTGGCAAAGGCTAGTCCTGCTCCCAGCAGGAGAGCAGGTTCCTGGGGCTGGCTGTCACTTCCATCATGGTGGGTTAGGGATGCTTCCATGTAGGCCCTGCAAGGAGACAGCAAGACTGGCTGCCTCCAGGAGTGTAAGATGCCTTCTACAGAGGGGTGTACTGCAAATTCCATAATTGTTTATCCGTAGATGGTGCGTAATTTAACCAACGTTAACAAGTCCAAGAGGTGGCAACAGGTAAGAGACAAAGAGCCAACTGGGAAAAAAGATAATCAGATGTTCACTCAGGGTAGTGAAGCAAATCTGTTTGTTCAAAGCCTTCCTTTTGATGCTCAGTTAAAAATACAGGTTCTGAGAAAGAGGGGGGATGAATATTGCTTCCTTACGAAACATTTTCCTCAATATTCTATATGAGATAAAGTAACTGATTATGTTTACCTTCCATCAACTGTCTTTTTATTGGACACTAGCTTTCTCAACACAACGATCTAACCACGTTTGAGCTGACTTGCTAATTTCCATGTGCATTCCATCATGTGTCACTGCCTCCCACTCTCTGGGAATGGTCAGTGAGAAGGGTTCCATTTTCTTTCCAGATTTCTCCTAACACTCCAGCTGCAATGATGCATCAGAGACTTTGAAGCATTGAGAGTGTGGAGGGAATAGAAAGGCTTCTCTCTGAAGGGCAGCGAGACAGAAAAATTGTAGTCAAGGAAAAGCAACCCCCAAATGTAGGTTCTTAGGATTAATGAATCAAAAATGGCAGAAGGAGAAACTGGTGGGGAGGAGGAAGAGAGACACTTTTCTCAGTATTTAAATATTTAAATGTCTAAATATTTAATTTCCTGCTGGCAGATCTATAACTCTGTCGTCTCATCTTCAAAGTTAAGACAGAGATATTAGCCACTCTAGAAGATTTGATTATGCCTACGATGCAAATTAATCTTGAATGGATCACTATAACTGGGCTGATAAGGGATGGCCAGAGGAATAGGACATCTGGGGACAGCCATGTAAACTCACTGGACTACAGATCTCTCCTCTGGGTCTTGCAAAGAAAAGGTACGTAAGAGCTCTTAGCCCCATGCCTGTAATGGGGAAACCTCATAAATAGTTGCTGTGCTTGAATTCACAGGCGTTTACTGAGTTCAAGTCCAGTGTGTAGACTGTGAGGTAAGTTCCTGCCCCAAGGGAACAAGAGATGATCATGGGTTGGCAAACGGAGGATTAATTACACGAGGCATGGTAAAATTCTGGTAAGTTCTTGCTAAAATCTAGAAATAAAAATCATTTGAATTCCCTTGCCAAAACTACTCCAGTTGTAGCGGAGGACATGATTCATATTTGCAAAATACCTAGGAAAATAAATAAAAAACTGCATGTGTTTGATTTAAAAAAAATATTCATGGCAAAGTTTTTTTTGTTTCTTTGTTTGTTTTTATAAAGCCTCAGACATGCTGGCTTCCCTAAAATTGTACCAAGAGTGGAAAACATAGCTTGTGATATAAACGTTGCAATCCTCAAGCCAGGCAGCTCACGTTCATGTGTTATTCCTTTCTTATTATTGCTTTGGGTCTGGTGGATGGAGTCGTAGATTTCTGAGGGACCCAACAGTATACTCCTCCAAAGAATGTAGAGGTTTCTGGAAGCTCGGTTTTCTCCCTGTGCTCCAGTGTCACCCGTGAAGAGCCTGCTGCTTTCACTACAGAATTCTTTTTGCCTTGTGGTTTTGGTGCAATAATTTCCCTCATATTTAAGACACTTTTTAACCAGTAAATAAGATAAAATTAGCCACAATGAATTACTTCAAACACTCTTTAGCAAATTCTATCAAACTGGATGCTTAACCAATAATTGCTGGATTCATTTCCAAATCCCTCACACTACTTAGCTCGATGGGTGGCTTGCAAAGTCTTGTGAGCCTTCTCACATCCCCTCAACAAGGCACATCTGCCCTTTGTTTATAGGTCATGCATGGTCCTTATCTTTATCCCACTTTGGATTGTGGTCTTGCACAGTCTGGGTGCAACCTTGTGGTCTTGGATGGAGTTCAGGTTCTTTGAGGGTGGCCCTGCAGTGGCCCTCCCTTTATGGATGCCCCGGACACCCTAGATCCCAGTGTTGCAAAATCAGGGCTCACAGACCACAAAGTGGAATGGGCTGAGGAAATGCCTGTTGCATCAAGTTGACTAATGACCTAGAAATGACTTGAATGCAATCAAGAAAAACTGTGTAGAGAATGACTATGGATTCACAGGCCGCTCAGATCAAATTATTCAGCGTATCTCACAGATATAAAAAGAATTCCACTTAAAAAAATTTCAATTAACTTTTTAATGAAAAACTAATTCCATCAAAGAAGCATGGTGCTTTAAAAAGCCCTAATATCTAACTATTAAAAAAAAAGACTCGAATGTTCTGATTTTGTAGATAGTATGTTCACAGCAGTGATTTAAAGAAACCTCTCCCAAAGCAAGATAAACAAAATAGGCAGCTCTTTGCATTATTGGACACTCCGAGGCCATATCAAATCTTTCTGTTTAGGGGCATAGAAAATGATCTGGATTACGTTCAGAATCAGTAGTTGGCTGGATCGACTTCAGGTTTGTCTTTGTTCTTATGTATAAGACATTTTGCCCTGATTTTCATTTTATTTCAGTATTTTCACCTCTAACAGAAGATAATGGATCAATGAAGACCATCCTAAAGGGACAGACCGGGGTGGGGAGCCTGCATGGTGGGAACAACATATTAATGCTACTTGCTTTATGCAAGTCAGTTCTGGTGGTTTCCTCTGCACTTGACTGAGATGCCTGTAACCGCCATTATATCTTCCACTGTTGGCTACTTTTTTAAAAAGTCTTCCAAACAGAAGATATTTTACTTTTGGGCCTTTCAAATATAAAAATCATTATTTTGCAAGTGCATTAAAGTTGACACCCAGAAAATGCTTATAAGGAGCTGGTGTCTCCATGTTCCTGTGTAGAATCGGGGCTTCATCCGGTTAGCCAGACTGGCATTACAGGGTCCTTATAGTTCCCAGGCTCTTTTGAACAAAGTCACCTCCACTCACTACAATTTTGCCTGGTCTCTTCTCTGCTGTCACCCCATCTGCTGTACCAATGATCTATCTGCAAAAGTGCTTTCTTAAGCTGACTTGATCACTATCACTTATTCGGTAACGCACAAGTAATTCATCGCACAGGTGTAAATGGAAGAAACCCATGCACTCTTAGCCAACTTTTGGCTGCTCCAAAATTTCTGGCTTTGCCATCACAGAAAGGAGATCCACCATCAGGTCTTTTAGACAGAACTATGGAAGGATGATCTCCATGTCAGTGATTTAAAAGCATGGGCACTGTATATAACTCCTGCTGAGACTGAAAAGCCTCCCCAAGCAGAGGATATGCTTTCCTGCGTTATGAACCAGAAACTTCATCATACAGTTTAACTTCTATTGCATGACTTACTGCCGTAATCCATACAATTTAATTCAACACAACATTTTATGAACATCCGCTATTTCAGCATAATACCAGGCTTTCTAAAGGAATAAGGGTGACTGACGGTGGGGTGTGCGCTTGAACTGGGGGCCCAACGATGTCCCCACCTAATGATAACACAAGGGATTGTGGTGGTTACACCAAAGTGAGGTTGGAAATCAATACTGGGGACCTCCGAGGCGAGACGGAGCCCGCTTCCCAGGGAAGGCCATAGGCTGTCATCGTGAAGGGCCTGGACTCTAAGCTCAGACACCTGTGGGTTGCAGACCCTGTCTTTACCTTGCTAACCACATGGTCCCGGCAGACAGTACATTCTCCATTTCAGTACCATTACAACGAGGTAATCATAACCCCACCTGCATATGATAACCGTTGGAATTAACTGATGAAAACCAGGATTTTTTTAAGATGTGAGTCATAGAAGCAATTTTGTGAGTTATGACAATCATTTACAGAGCAAAACAGAAGAGAACAAAAATCCAACGGTTTGGAAAATATCATAGCGCATCCTGTGTGGGAAGTGTAAGTTTTGTTTATGAAGCTTTTGTTGTGTGTGTACTGGTTGTGATTATAAGATGCATTTCCTATTGTGAGTCATGAAAGAATGAGCTTGGAAACCATAGGCATAACGTGTTTAGCAGACAGTGGCTAGAATACAGAAAATGCTCAAAAATGGTGGAATAAATAATAAAGCATTTAGGTTGAGCCTTAAGAATAAAGACTTTAAATGGGAGGAGGACACACACACACACACACACACACACGATGGAACGGCTTAGGAATAGATGGATAGGTTAACAGAATAGGAGATAGGACACTGGACAGGAGTTAGAGCTGGATTATGGAAATCTGTTCAGGTCATCTTGAGGATTTTGAATTTTGTTTTAGGTAAAAAGGGAGAAGTCATCCAAAAATTTGCCCAAGGGAGTGACACGGTCAGATACAGAATGGGAAAGAATGATTATGGCAGCAATGTGGACAATGGATAGGCCCTTGAGCCTGGCAGTGGAAGGACTTCTGACTGGTTTGGTTCCCCAAGTGGGCATGAAAAGAAGGGAGAAGATTAAAAGATACTGCAGGGAGAGACTTCTCATGACACAATGTCACCTCGCAGATGCTATTTCCTCTGGTCATAATACCTTTTCATAAGGTAGAGCTCTTCCCTGCCTACAAGCCAGGGCTACAGGTGCATCCCAAGAAGCTGTCTCTGACCCCACTGTTTGAGAAACACCCCCTTGCCTGTGGCTTCTGCCACAGTGTCCTGTGCTCTGCAGGTCACAGTCGTGTCCTTTGCCACGTCACAAGGACAGTGACAATCCCTGGCATTTTCTGACTTCCCTAGAACCAGGAACTCCTCAAAGAAAGGCAGACACTATCCTTTATCACCGTGGTCCCACGGTCGCCATTGGAGCTGTTCTCCCAGCTGCCCTGGTTTTCCTGTCTTCTGGGTACTTGTTAGGATTGTGCTTCCTGGCCCCCTTGTGGTTGGGGGAGGCCACGTTATGCCTATGTCAGACCTTCCAGAGATGTATTCCCTCTGCCATAAAACCTGCATGGGTGCTTCCCAGAGTACGGATAATATGGACCAGAGCTACGACAACTCACAACAGACGTGAATGTGGAAGAAAGATAAAACTGTTGGTGTAAATCCCTGAGGTTTTAGGCCTCTGGTCAGAGGACAAAGGGTACTGTTAGATCAGTGGCTTAGCTGGGAAACAGGAAGAGAAGGAGGACAAGAATGAATTTGATTCAGAACACGTTGGATGCGGTGGGGTCTCCGTGAAGACACGGATGGAAGGAATTTGGAAATATGGGGTTGCCTGGTCCTCTAAGATGGTCAGTCGGGGTTGGAGAGAAACATTTTTGATCTCTGTAACTTCAGATGATAGTTAAATTATAAAAACAGATTCAAAGGCACCTGGGTGGATCAGTCGGTTAAGCATCCAACTCTTGATTTTGGCTCAGGTCATGATCTCACGGTTCATAGGTTTGAGCCCCACATTGTGCTCTGCACTGACAACCCAGAGCCTGCTTGGGATTCTCTCTCTCCCTCTCTCTCTGCCCCTTCCCTGTGCTCTCTCTCTTTCTCAAAATAAATAAATATACTTTAAAAAGTATATAAGATTCAGTGATTCATGGGGACAATAAAGAATAGGAAAAGAGGATAAAGGAAGAGTATTGAGAAATGCCTACATTGAAGGGTGGCTGTCAAGGGAGAGGGAGCCTAAGAGAAGAGAAAGTCTAAAAATAGAAGGGAAGTTAAGTCAGAATTTAAACACAGATAGCTGTATAATAATGGCATGCTACATGGCAGCCTGAAATGGGAAGAGTGCCACCTCCCCAAAAGGGAATAGCCTTGTACACCCAGAGGGTGCACGGTGACTTCTGAGACAGGAGCAGTGGCCAGTGAGATGGACAGCATTATAATACAGATGGTCAAGTTGACCCCGCTTGACAATTCCATCACGGCACCGTGGTTTGACCTGAGATTCCTCAACAATTCTGGCTTCCTAAAGCCACTCTCTCTTGTCCTCAGCCCCATGATTTATTAAATGCAGTCCCGGGGGGCGGGTCCAAGGAAAACCCACACCTGCTGTTTTGGTTTGGAAGCTGCCCAGACCTGGTGAAGGTTACTTCCCTGGTGTCTCTGAAGACTTGCTTACTTCTAAGTCGTGGGCTACACTGTGGGGAGTTTTGTTGCTGAAAGCTGTCTTCTGGAGAAGAAGGGTACTGGAACATTCTCAGTTGCTCATCCGGCAACGTCGATGGAACACCTATCCTGTGCAGGGGCTGGATCACCTTATCGTTTGAAACTGGAATAATTGAGGTGAGTCACAGCTCACTGATATGATCGTTTCAAGCCTTCTGATTTTGTTCTTCATTGCTGAGAAGTTCATGCTGTCTGATTTCACGTTTCTAAGTCCCATCTCAATCGGCTTAGCGCTGTAGAAGAGACACTTTCTCTATCCTTGTCCTTGGTTAATCTAGGGCACTCCCCATAGGCTGCTTTCATGAGGGGAGGAGGGCCAGAGGGGAGATCCAGCCTCGCGACTCTCTCCCTGGGACCTTACAAGGTAGTGTGTGAATTGATCCTTCAAACTGTCATCTATGAAAATTCAGAGTCACGCCCCCCAAATTATACGCCTGAGTTCCTTGAAGCAAATGAACTTTGAGATTTTGCTGCTCGAATCTCTGCCTGGGGCGGTTAATGTCTCCGTGCATCTGCTGGTCCGGCACGGGGAGACTCTGCGTTTACCTAGCGCCACCAGACTTTAGATGCATTTACACTTTCTTATCTGGCCACACAAAGTTTCAAATCCCAACACCTTTTACTAGGCTAACCCAAGAGAACGCAGTGAAACCAGCATCTATTCTTAGACCATGGGCTTTACCCATTAGAGAGAAGAGCGTGGGTCTTGTAACAAGGTCCATTCACTGGGGGTCTTAAGAGGAAATTTACATCAGCGAGCAAGTCAGCCGAGGGACTCCTCTAAAGAAGATTAAATTACAGGCTGTGCTGTGTCCTCATTTATCCTGCCATGTTCTACATTCCACTGTGAAATCATTTCAAAGAAAAGAAATACTCGGCCGAGCAAGAATATCATACGCAGCTAGCACTGCCCTCTGGTGTTCATTCTGACACATGGGCGGAAATGTGAACGCCTCACAAAACGTCATCCCATCCCTTCTTCTAACTTAGAGTCAAATTCCAGAAACCCAAGATGGAACAAAAACCCTTCTTTCCAGCAATTTGTACGCTCTTACTAATTCCATGTGAAAGAAAGCTCCACAAAGCAATGGGTGAGATTTTCCAATGTTTCCTTCCTAAGAGAAATGTATTAGTTCTCTCTGGTCTTCACTTATAATGGTATTATTTTATTTTAAAAATAGGTCTCCTAGGGGAAAATGTCTGTACCTCCCACTTGGTTTTTCTGTCACCCTAAAAGTGCTTTAAAAATAAAGTCTATTAAAGAAAAAACTAGGCCCTGGGGTCTTAAATGATGTTTGACGTGGATAAGCAGCCATGTGACTCTAGAGATGGACTCAGCCTGATTCTGGTTCCCTCCACTTTACTGCACACAGCTTGGGATTCTGGACCCTCTTTGCCAAACTTACACGACGCTACCCAGAAGACCACAGTGCTTTGTAACGATCATATTTCTAGATCTACAGTGCTTTATAATAGAGTCAAAGGCAGCACAGAGACACCCGGTGAGTGGCAGTCAGACATGAAGGAGGTGAGAAATTTGGCTGTTAATTCCCATCTTTTCTGGTTAGTTCGATCTTACGATTGTTGTTTTCAGAAGGGTCTTGTTGGGAAGGTACTGGGTGGTTGAATCCTATTGTGGCGTGCGTGGAGAGATGGTGGGAATCCTTGGGCAAATCTTTTCTACTCTTTCTTATAGACAGTTGGCTCATGTTTTTAGGATTTGTAACTCTTCCTATTTTATTGTGTGAAATCCACAGGCTGGGGGGACAAAGACTAACATGGCCCAAAGCGGCCACCTGTGGGCCTATCTCATCCAAGCATCGGTCCATCAGGACTAATGTCAAGTAAGCCAGGCTGGGGTTTTAGTTTAGAGATAAAGAGCAGATTGAGGGTGTTCTGGGTACCCTGAACTCTTTTCCTAGCTTGGTGGAATCAGAACAGCAAATGTGAGTCCTACAGCAAACAGATGAAGGAATGAGTGAACAAAAATAAAGAAGCATTTCAAATTCCAGTGGAACATAGGTATTCGTTATTTTCGCAAGATTTTGTCTCTCTTTGGCGCACGGTTATACGTTGGGGCTGAAGACAGAACCAGGGCCTGCCCAGGGGTCCTCCGTGAGCCCTGAGTTCAGGAGTCCCAGAACATGATTTCCTGGCGTTTCGCCTCAGCACCACACCGCTCTGTGCCTCTGCACTTTGACTGACAGAATTCAGCAGGGGAGAATTAACAGCATATTTGAAACCAAAGAAGGAACCCACAAGAACGTTCTGGAGCGCAACTCTGACCATTTACATTTAAATCTTTACTCCAGCTCTGGAGGTGCTGCTGTTGACGTGAGCTGAACACACGCTCTCCCCGTCTCTCTGCTGTCAACCATGCTCACCGTCTGGGGCGTGTGGGGTCCCCTGCAGATTCTAGACTTAGGAAAATGCAGCACGTGAATTATAGAATTAATGAATAAATCAGCTCGAGAATATTATTCAGCCTTAAAAAAGGACATTCTGGGGCGCCTGGGTGGCTCAGTCAGTTAAGTGTCTGATTTCAGCTCAGGTCATGAGTTCACGGTTCGTGAGTTCGAGCCCCACCTCAGGCTCTGTGCTGCCAGCTCAGAGCCCGGAGCCTGCTTCAGATTTTGTCTCTGTCTCTCTCTGCCCCTTCCCCACTAGCGCTCTGTCTCTCTCTCAAATATAAATAAAACATTAAATAAAAAGAAGGTCATTCTGATAGCTGCTACAAGATGACCGTTGAGCACATCATACAGGTGCAACACGCGAGTCACAAAAAGACAAATACTGTACGATTCCACTTACATGGGGTCCCTAGAGTAGCCAAAGTCACAGAGGCAGAAAGCGGAATGACAGGTGACAGGGCCGGAAGGAGTTGGGAACGGGGAGTCAGTGTTTCACGGGGACAGAGCTTCAGTTTGGGGAGACAGAGACGTTCTAGAGGCGGATGATGCTTCACAACCATGTGAATATACCTAATGCCACTGACCTGGACACTTAGAAGTGATTCGGATGGCAAATTCTGCATTACGGTATTTTATCACAATAAAAACCAAAATTAATCTGTGTATTCACTCCACAAACACTGACTGACGATACAGGTCTCCTTCTATATACCCCAGCAGGAGGACAGAAAGACAGGTCACGTGGTGCCAACCCCAGAAAATGCCGTAAATATTCCTGTGAAGATAGCATGAATTTTGTGGTCCTACTCTGGCTTTCTTTCCTCTAAAATTTCCCTTTTCGACATGCTTTTGTAGCTGGTCTAAGAAACAGTTTAGCTCTATAATTATGACCCGGTAGTAATAATATTAATGGTAATAAATATAGAACGTTGAAGTATTAATTACACGAACTCTTTTAACTCTGTCTCAGTGAATGAGGTGGGCTATGCGATTGTCGGGGTCACAGATCCTCAGCACAGGCCCTCGTTTCTGGCCCGACAGTGGCTTGCCTGCTTCTCTTAGTGGGGGACGGGACCTGGCAGGAAGATGGGGTGGGAGTTGGGGGCACAGGAGGGAGGTCAGAGGGAAGGGGGGGGAGGCAGGGAGGGCCTGGCAGGCACAGAATGACGCGTCCAAGAGCAAAATCAATAAGCGTTGTCCACTGACTACCAATTAAGGCACAATTCAGACCTCTGGGTTTTGATTTTGAGAAGCCGGCTGGCGGTGTTGTGGGAAGTCACCAACTGAACAATACTTCTAGATGACTGTGTCCCTTATAATGATTCAGATGTGTATTTTCAAGTGAGGTGTAAATGAGGATGTTGCTTTGTGGTAGAGACAACAGCGGGGGGTGGGGGGGCGGCGAATAAAACCACTGGAAAGACCCAAGTAGGTGGGAAACAAAGGAATGAACGTGTCCCAAAGGAGCACTCGCAGCTCGTTTTCTGGAAGGTGCTTGAAAGGCACTTGGTTATTTACCAACTTACTGTGGGATAGGGGTGGGAGCAGAATACAGTGTACTTTCGGATGATGCCGTTCAGCTTGAGAGGGGGAAGCCAGGACACAAAGACCATGGAGGCTGAGGCCGCCGCTGCCTTCACTCCCGCAGGAGGACCTGGAACTGAAGAGCCGGGCATTTAGTCACAGCGATGGGGCTTCCGACCAGGCGCTCTGGCCCACGCTGCCCAACACAACCCCCGCTCCGGCTAGGCCTGGCCCCTCTCTCTGGCCACCTCCTCAGGGGTCAGTGCTGTGGGCTCAACCGCGTCCCCTCGGAATCCACGTGGTGAAGCCCCAGCCCCCAGAAGCTCAGAATGTGACCTGACTTGGAGAAGGGGTCTCCACAGAGATGACCAAGTGAAACTGTGGTCACTAGGGTGGCGCTAATCTCATGTGACTGGTGTCCTTATGAAAAAAGGGAAATGTGGGCACAAAGACATATACAGAGAGAAGACCATGTGAGGACACGAGGGGCGAATGGCCCCCTAAAAGCCAAGGGCAGAAGCCTGGAACAGACTCTCCCTCATAGCCCTCAGAGGGAGCCCACCTGGCCCACACCTTGATTTTGGATTTCCTGGCCTCCAAAAACCATGGGACAACCCATTTCTGGTGTTGAAGGCCTCCCTCTGCGGGGCCCTACGCCAGCAGCCCTAGGAGCTGACAGAGCCTCTCTTTGACGAGTGACCCGTGCTCCACACGAACCCTGTCCAAGGGCATGTCCTCTAACGGCCTAATTTTAGCAAGAACGCTGCTCGGTCAGTTCAGCCAGAATCCCCTCAATATCGGATCACTTGATACATGATCAAAGACTTCATTCTCTTCCACACCCAGGTACTATCCCATCATCCTTGCGTGCCTTCAACCAGAGTCCTGTTTGATCACTCTAGTCAGAATACCCTTACCCCCAAGGTCTCCTATCAGTAATTCTCCACCCACAGCCCCATCCTTCCCCTCCACTCCTTGGCTGTAAATTCCCACTTGTACGTGAAGTCGAGCCCGGCCTCTCTCCCCTGCCACAAACTCCCACTGAGGTCGACCCCACATATTCACGTCACAGCAGTGCCCCTGAGAAGTGTGCCTGCTGCTGCTCTTTAACAAGTGCCATGAATAACTGTTGCTTCAACAGAACTAATACATTCAGTTCAAGTCCCTGACTTCCTGGGAGCCTTCTTTACCCATTTCAGTCCCTTGTGAGTTCCTGCCTCTGAACAGCTGGAGAATTTAGTTTCTTGTGCTGCTATAGTGTTTGGCTTTGAACAGGCTGGGGACGTACATCTTGCCTCCTGAGTTAGAGACGAATGAGGGCAAAGTATCTTGGTCTTTAGGGACCACTCTTCCTTGCCCAAAACACTTTGTAATGACATCTCTTTTGGCTCAGGGGAGGTACAGAAACACTTTTTTACGAGGATGGATTTTTGTGTCAAAGATTCACATTTGTATAGACAAGAGATACCCTTCTGTAAGCCATCTAAGAAAGAAGGAAATGGTGCTAACAATATTAAGCATAATTTGTCAATGAGATCAAATGCACGTATTCCTTCCCCCCATCTTTCTGTTTTCCAGGTAGAAGAGGGAGGATGGAGTGAGGTGGACAAGACATGGGGAGAAGAGAAAAGAGCATTAAAATTGCTATGGGATAAGCCTTAAGGATCTTGCTTTGTTCCTCGTTGGTCTAACTGTCCACCTGGAGGGTGGTTCCCACCTTGATGGAGGTCTTGAAATTCCAACCGATATACATCCCTTGTGAGCCCCTGGAGGAATCTTTGAGTCTCTTCCTGCTCCAGTAACAACATAACTGCTCACTAAATATTTGTGGAGTTGACTATGTGTCTCATGATTGTCATCTTGACTCTTTAAGGTCAAAAGAACAAAACCAGCAATCACCATGAGAGCTAATGTGGGTGTGACATCACCACCACTTGAAAATATAAAATCTTGGGATCAGGTTTTGACACATCCTGTTGGTGGCAGAGGGTCTAGAAAAGAGGACACAAGTAAGTGATGACACCAGGATTACTAAGTCTTTGGGAACAAGGCACTGTTGTGCTGAGTATGGAGGGCACTTGTGCTTAGGTTTCCTATTGGTGAGGGGAACAGCCAAGACACCCCCAAATCCACAACCTGGTTGAGACCCACAAGGGCTCCTCCTGAACACCAAGTGTAGAGTGGACATTTGTTTGACATTTTCATCCTAACGGGTGCCCCAGATTCTCCAACACACTCCATTCCTTCTGTAAAGCAACCACCTGGCTGGCATTCACCATACCCAACATTCCCTCTGGCCAGCTTCTTTCTAGAAGCCCAAGGGCTTGGGCAACAACCACTTGAGTGGCTGCTCGACAGAAGTCAGCCATATTTGTTTCTACCTTGTTTGTGACAATTAAACCTGTCGTGGTAATGTAATTTAATTCATTATCCAAACCAATGAAATAGGAGTGCCAAATAAAGCTGTTTCCATGACAATTAATGGGACTTCTTTGGAAAAGCTTTCTTAAAGGTAAGCTAAAAAAAGAAGGTTCGGCTAGGTTTGGGCCAAGACCCTTGAAAAAGATGACACACGTAGCAAATATCAAGACAAACAGATTAAAAAAAATCAAGCATAAGTTGTTGGCAAACGGCATCATGCCTTACTCTACTCTCAGAGAACTTAAACTGGAAATGGCAGATGATCCATGATGAAAACAGTTTATGGAAACAATGACATAGACTTCTAATCTCTTCATCCAAAACTTAATAGAAATTAGACCATATTATTTAATTAAAGAATGATTAGAGAATCAATCTGTATTGTCTGCTTTGAGTTAAAATAGAATGTTTAAGGTATATCTGTTGGCCACTTTACACTCCTTCCTCTATTTGATTATTTCCATTGACTTGTCTCGATTATATCAAAGGGCATTTACCATGTAAATCCCTATCTGACTCCTCATACACTTGATGATGCATGATCTATCTCGTGCAACCTTTTTTTCTAGGGTTATTAGAATTTTATACCACAGAGGAATAGCTACATAGAAACTTTGAGGAACAAGACATTCTGGAAAAGTTTTCTGCATCGCTGAGCCACTATCTTAAGAGTTAGAATGTAAATTGTAGTTCTGGTTTGGATTATCCCACAATGGTTCAAGGTGTGAGCCCTGTAGCCCCACCGAGGGCTTTTGTTCAGCTCCAACACTTAGGTCCATGTCCTGGGCAAATTCATTAACTTCTCCAACAAGCCTTAGTCTCCTCCTCTATGAAGCTAGACCAATAATTGTACCTATTTACAGTTTTATTGCTAGGATTACAAAAGATAATTCATCTAAAGAATTTAGATGGAGTTTTGCATTCAGCAGGCACCAAATAAATTCTAGCTATCATTCGTAATGGCAATCATCATTTCCTTACATTGTGCATCACTAAAGGATCCTGGGTTTTACTTTGTGACCCAGTGTTGAACTATAAACACCAGATGTTGAGAGTTGCAGAAAACGGAGATGGTGTAGGATGGTCTGTCTGGGACATATTTTCCTAAAACATTCTTAGTCATCAGAACACATTTTGGTAATCTGCTTTCTGTGTGTGTGTGTGTGTGTAATACAGGCAAGCTTAGGCAGTTTTCACGAATTCCTAGACACTGTTGAGTGAATTTCTGACTTCAGATTTAATTGGTTGAAGTAAAGAACACAGGTCCAGAGAACCGTTTCTTCTATATTCTTCCAATCTGCCTACACCTCCTTTCTGTATTGCGGAAGCTCTTAGAGCTCACATACCCACTTGCCACTGACATCTCCAATCTGATTCATAGGTATCTTAGATACACCATGTCCCAAACCAGGATCACCATCTTCCCTTCCAAACCTCCCTTCCTCCTGTACCCCATTGCAAGAAATGGCACAGCTGTCTTCTTGGTTGCAAAAGCCAGAACCTAGAATTCTCTCTTATCCCTCCCAGAGGATGTGTAAGGTTGGAGAGCTTCTTAGACCTCCATGTGGACGTGGTCAGTAGTTGAGCTGTCCCTATGGCTTAGTGTTGTTCTGCAACACTGGAAGTGGCATTCTTAGCCCATCCCAGGACGTTGACACATGATGATCTAGGATCTTGGGTTCCTTCTGTCTGAAATCTTTTCCCACTCTCTCTTTTTTTTTCTTATCTTGGCAACTCTTACTCCTCTATCAGGTTCTACTAAACATTACTTCCTTGAGAAAACCTTTTCTGACCACTAGCCTAGAAAAAGCCAGGGCTCTTGTGTTTTCTCTTAAGACCCTTCTCCTTCATGGAACATGTCAGAATCCACTTAAGTCTCTTCCACCAGCCTGCAAGCCCTGCCACGCCCACCCTGTTCTCTGCTGTATCTCTAGTGCCTGGGCCAGTATCTGGAACATACTAACCCTCAATGCAGATATTCTAAGTGAATAGAAAAGTGATTCCACTAGCGATTGGGTGGTAGGAAGAATTCTAAGATGGTGTCCAAGATTTTTATCATTTGATATAAATATCTGGATAGTTTCTTTCCCTTGAATGTGGGTAGTACCTGTCGCTATGATGGTTGGATTACTCCCATGACCAGGTTATGTCACGTAACAAAGGTGAAGGGATTTTGCATATATAATTAATGTCCTAACCAGCTGACTTTAAGTTAACCAAGAGGAGAGCATTCTAGGTGGGCCTGACCTAATCAGAGAAGCCCCTTACAAGAGGGTCTAGATGTCAGAGATGGAAGAAGTCAGAGAGATTTAAAGCAGTAGAGATGCTCTCTCATTGGTCTTGAGGAAGCAAACTGTCTTGCTGTGGAGGGGCCATAAGACAGGGAACAGTAGGTGGCCTCTGGGAGCTGTGGAGATGGTCCCAGCCCCACGCCCACAAGGAACCAGACGCTGACAACAACCGGTGAGTTTGGGCAGGGGGGACCTGACCTCAGATGAGTTCACAGCCCCAGCCAACAGCTCGATTTCAGCCTATGAGGCCCTGAGCCAGGGACCCAGCTGACCGGCACCTGGACCCCTAACCCAAGGAAATGGTGAGACAACAAATTTGTGCCATTTTAAGGATTAGGTTTCAGGTGATGCATTATACACCACAGAAAATGAATCCACTCAGTTAGGGCCTTTTAATGATGTATCTTAATGTAAAGCCTCAAAGTCAGTGCTTTGAAAGATGATTGCCTTGGTTTGAAGTATAGGTACACACACAGATACTTCAGTTAACGTCACGATCACTTCTCTGGTTTTGCTGATCAGGTTTCGGCAGGTGTGTGTGTGTGTGTGTGTGTGTGTGTGTGTGTGAGATAGCCTGCTGCGTATGTGATCCACCACGGTAGCCAGACCCACCTGAGCCCAACACCCCACAGAGGCCCCCCTGAGCCATGTGCAGACGGCTTGGTGCTGGATGGAACCACCTACAACTGTGGCTGTCATCATGGGCATGCAAGGCACACGTCGCTCTTCCATTCCCATTTCCACAAGACGCCAATATTTCTGGCCTTTGCTCCTACAAGAGCGATATTTCCTAAACATTCTTCAAAGTAGACAAAATCTTTTAACTACGGTGGCGTCGTGTGGGGGAACCAATACGCAGCACAGGAGTGGCTCTTCCTGAAGCAGAGCGTGCAGTGTGGAGCCCCCCACTGGGCACCTCAGGGGCCCACCCAGGAGCCCAGGGAGGTCACAGGAACCCGCATGAGAAGCACGCCATTGGAGGGAGCTCTGACATCCTCACGGTGGGAGGCCTTCTGGGACGCCCTGGCCTGTCGTGCTGTTGCTGTCCCTGCTACTGCACAGAGCCCAGCACTGCCGTGCGCTCAATACCTGTCTACTGGGGCGCGCCGCCTCTGGTGCATCAGCAAACAGACCAGACACACGCCCTCAAAGTCCATCGCTTTTAAGATGCACTGAGGGGTGGTCACATGATCACCTGAGCATGTATGATCTATGCCTCCAAGAGAACGTAGGGCTCAAGATGGGGGGGCCCTGAGGATTCAGAGACAGCCTGATGTCTGTTTATTCTTCACTCACTCTTGGCTCTGTTTTCAGATGGTCCCCCTCAAAGAGATTGCTAGTCAAGAGGCGGGAGAGCAAAGATCACATATTGCACCTCCCGCCGGCCTCCTTCGCATAGAAAATGATTTACAGAGTAATGTGCATTAGTAATGTACTCAGTAAATATTTGAACTTAAACACACACACAGTGTTTACTTTTGCAGAAAAGGATCAGGGTGGAAACTACCTGATGCCTGCAGAATAAAAATAACAATTGGAAAATTAATAGATTGTGTTTTGTTTGTGTTCTCTTTCCCCACGGCTTTGCTCAGATTATAGTCTCAGCAAATAAAATGGCATTAGGATTTCACAAACCCTTTAGAATTCAGAATTGGTTGTCCTGTGTTCAAAAACACAAAGCCAGATCAGCAAATCATCTTTTGTGTTCCTGCGGAATAACGAAAGTCCAAGTTCTGATCGATTGAGCAGTCCCGGAAAGAGAATCTGAAGCCTGAGCAATTTTCACGGACCCCAGGAGGTGGCGTCTGTGGGCCCAAGAATATGTTTGTGGACCCAAGAATATGTCCACAGATTTAAGAATATGTCTACTGGCCCAAGAGTCCTTACACAGGCCGAGCAACTACTGAAGAAACTGGAAACTTGTTCTCTGAGCAAACACTTCAATTGCAAATTATCCCTGGCAGCAGTAAACTTTTAAAAAATGTTCTAATTTTTTGGGGCGCCTGGGCGGCGCAGTCGGTTAAGCATCCGACTTCAGCCAGGTCACGATCTCGCGGTCCCTGAGTTCGAGCCCCGAGTCGGGCTCTGGGCTGATGGCTCAGAGCCTGGAGCCTGTTTCCGATTCTGTGTCTTCCTCTCTCTCTGCCCCTCCCCCGTTCATGCTCTGTCTCTCTCTGTCCCAAAAATAAATAAAAAAACGTTGAAAAAAAATTTTTTTTAAAATGTTCTAATTTTTTAGGGGCGCCTGGGTGGCTTAGTGGGTTAGGCGTCCAACTTCAGCTCAGGTCATGATCTCGCGGTTTGTGGGTTTGAGCCCCGTGTTGGGCTCTGTGCTAACAGCTCAGAGCCCGGAGCCTGTTTCGGATTCTGCGTCTCCTCCCCTCTCTGCCTGCCCCCCCATCATGCTCATGCTCTGTTTCTCTCTGTCTCTCAATAATAAATAAATGTTAAAAAAATAAATAAAAAATGTTCTAATTTTTGATTCGATTTATTTAATCTATTTTTAGTTATTTTATCCTATTTTTGTATGTTTTATTAGCAAGTGATACATTTTTCCTCCTTAAGATGATCGTGACCGAGGGGCACCTGGGTGGCTTAGTCGGTTAAGCATCCGACTTTAGCTCAGGTCATGATCTCACAGTTAGTGAGTTCGAGCCCTGCGTCGGGCTCTGTGCTGACAGCTCGGAGCCTGGAGCCTGCTTTGGATTCTGTGTCTCCCTCTCTCTCTGCCCCTCCCCTGTTCACACTCAGTGTCTCTCTCTCTCTCTCAAAAATAAATAAACATCAAAAAAAAAAAGATAATCAGTGACCAAATGACACAACTTAAACTCTAGGCCTCCTGACACGGGGGGTTTAGGGACCTCATTTAAGAAATGTATGGGTGGGGGGTGCACCTGGGTGGCTCAGTCAGTTAAGCGTTTGGCTTTGGCCAGGTCATGGTCTCACGGTTTGTGAGTTCGAGCCCTGCATCAGGCTCTCTGCTATCAGCACAGAGCCCACTTCGGATCCTCTGTACACCCCCCCACCCTGCCCCTTCCCTGCTCACGTGCTTTCTCTCTCTCTCTCTCAAAAATAATAAATAAAAAAAAATTTTAAAGAAAAAAAAAAAGAAATGTATTGGGCCAGGGTGCCTGGGCAGCTCAGTTTGTTGAGTGTCTGACTCTACTTTGGTGCAGGTCATGCTCTTGTGGTCATGGGATTGAGCCCTGTATAGGGCTCTGTGCTAAGCGTGGAATCTGCTTGGGATTCTCTCTCCTTCCTCCTCTGTCCCTCCCCTGCTTGTGCGCACACACACACACACACACACACACACACACACTCTCTTTCTCTCTCTCAAAAAATACTACAGCTCTTAAAAAAAAAGAAAGAAATTGGGCAGAGAGAACCAAATTTAATGCTTGCTTTCAATGCATAAATATTTCTTTCCTTGTGAGACTATCAACAAACACTGAAACTTTACTCTGTGCCTAGATTAGTGCCTTACTGAGGAAGAACTTAATGAATGTTGGCAATTATCATTTTACTGGAATTTTATCCACAATCTTACATAATTTAATTGAACCTGGCAGGTTAATCCAAACTTCAAAACTGTAAGATTTTGTAGCACAAGTTTAAACAGGTTGTGTATTCTCAATCTGATTAAGCATTCCTTCTATGGTAATTAGCTTTGTTGCTTCTTTCAATTAGACACCAACTTGCATTCAGTTCTATCAATTGCTCGAGTGCCTATTTATGTTGGGTCTTGAGTTAACCATGGTGACTAGCTCAGTTCTTCACCATTTTAAATTAGTGAATGTTCCATGTGAATCCGGGAGATAAGCTTATTATACCACTTTTTCTCAATTGCTACCGAATCTCCGCTCGGCTTTGTTTTGAAAATGCTGGCGACTCATCCCGAGTAAATACTGACATTCGGGGCTTGCATCTCTGTCTGGAGGTACACCTGGACCAGTGGGTCCTTCACCTCCTTCCTGGGGGAGGGCAGGGCCCTCTACAATCAATGGCACCTCCATATACCATCAGCATTGGGTACAAAAGCACAGAATGGCTGAATGACAAATCAGACCTTATGTGTCGGGGTCAAGTGTTGAGAGAGAACCCTATGATTTCTAAAAGTGGAGAATTAATTACAAATTGATCCAAATTACTGGTCAAAAAGCTGTGGCGAGCCTTCCCTTCTTAACGGATTTCTGTACCTTCGTCTAAAAAATGCAGGTGTCAAAATTTGTGTTGCCGATCAATTTGCTCTTTAAATAATAATTCCAGTGACATTTGTGTTATTGCTTAGCAGGGCAAAAGAGTGTTCCGCCCCCACTCCGAAGGAGTGAAGATCAAATAATCAAACATCTAGTGTCAGAACCATCCCACTATGTGTCAGGCTGGGTGTTTGCAGACATCACTTGACTTTTTATATCTTAACTCTGTGCAGTCTGATTATGATGTCAATTTTGTACAGCAGTTCAGAGAAGGTGAGGTAAGGTGCCCGAAGTCCCTTGGGCAGCAAGTGGCACAGCCAGCTTCTAGACACAGCTCTTTGTCTACCGCATTTCTAAAAATTAAATTATGACCCCCTTCACTTAGGACATAGCTTTGTAGATCTCTCCATTAATGTGTGACTTTCTAATGGCATTTCATTCTGACCTCGGATTGCCCTAAATAATCCATTTCCTTGGGCAGAATTGGCTGACACCTGCACATTCCTGGAAAGAACTGCCTGTGTATTCTAGAAAAGCTACAGCTAATGAGGATGAATTTGTGTGTGCCCCCAATTAAGCAAGAAGGGCGACAGAGACAGGGAAAATAATGTGTGAGCATAGATGGATGGGACCAGTTGGGGGGAAGAAGGGCTGGGTTTGCGGAGAGGAGGGCAGAGAGTAAGGTGAGAGGTAGTATGCTGCGGGTGTCAGAGAAGCTTTGTTAGGGGACAGAAAAGGCTGAAGGAAGAGTCCATCCAGGCCTCTGAGCCTGGGGCTTCCACAGGAGGGATGTGGATGGAACCACAGTGTGTTTGATGTTGCATGTTCTATGTGGGTAACACCTCCCCCCTGCACCCTGCCCGGCTTCCTGGGAGCAGAGTCCTGGCAAGAAGACAAAACAGTTCGGCGAGCCCAAACCTGCACGGAATGTAGGTGCACGGGTGCCTCATCCTGCCCCTACCTCTGGTACAATTCTGCGCTCTCATCTGGAGAGTCCCACATGGGTATCATTGGACATCCGTTTTGCTCTTTCCTTTCTCCAGGTGGAGACTTGCTTTTCTCACTGTTGCTGTAACATTTATCACAACTTCAGCTGTTCTTCAGACAGGCTCAGATATGGCCCCTCAGGTTTCCCTTAAAATAATACAAAGGGGCGCCTGGGTGGCTCAATTGGTTAAGCTTCTGGCTTTTTGATCTTGGCTCAGGTCATGATCTCATGGTTTGCCAAGTTCGAGCCCCTGCCTCGGGCTCTACGCTGGCAGTGTGGAACACGCTTGGGATTCTCTCTCCCTCTCTCTCTGACCCTCCCACACGCGCGCTCTCTCTCTCTCTCAAAATAAATAAATAAACTTTTAAAAACTTAGGAAAAAACCACTTGCCAGAGAGTTTTGGTAGGTTGGGGAAAGAGTCACACAACCAAGTCCAGATGGTGTGGAACAGCAAGAATTAATGGTCTGAACTGAAGTGAGCCATGATTTAAAATTTTACTAAATCATTATCAGTTCTTCTAAGAAGTCAAAACGATTAATATGAAGATCTCAAATTAAGGATTTATTCTGAAGTGATTCTAAAGCTGGCACAGAATAATAGGTCTTAGGCCATTACATAATTTTCAAGTGGAAGGATGGAAATAATCAGAGCCTACACTCATAGCTGAAGCATCACTAAAATTATTCTGATGGGACACAAAACAGGTATGACCTGTTTTACAGCTCTGGGATAAAGGCATTTTTGTTTAAATAATACTTGGCCAAAAAATTTTAAAAAGAAGAAAAACTATAGGGGAGAGGGACAAAGGATACAACGAACAAAGGCGACACAGGGAGTCAATGGTCTGAATTGAGCTGGAATATTCTGGCAGGGCAGCAAAAGGTTTGTCCAGAACAAAGTCAAGGCCAGGCCGATGGAGGAACACTGGTCTGCAGGACCCAGCCCTCCCAACACTGGCTTCTGCCCGGGATGCTGTCACTCTGTGGGGCCCTATGTGTCCCCTGGAGTCCCATCCACACCTGCCCCGTCTCTTACCATCCTCTTTGGTCCGAGTGAAGATCTGCTCACTTCTGACGCCGTCCCCCGCACGGGTGAAGGCCAGCACCTGGATGCTGTAGTTGGTATATTTCTCCAGCCCGTCCAGCTCTAGGGAAGGCTGCGTCGTGGTGACGTTTTTAATCTCGCCCAGCTCTGGAGGACAAGAGAACAGGATCCGGTGACTGGCTGTGGGCGTGCCGTGCTCACTGGCCAGCCCTGGGGCTCGCCCTCTAGCTGCCACACCCTGAGATGGCTCAGAGGGACCGTGCACAGCCTGCACACGGCACCGATACTCATTCATGTGCAACTACCACGGAACACGGCAGAACATCAGTCTGGAAAACGGAGCAGGTCACTCCAAGTGTTACCACCCAACCCGACGGCCGGGGCCAGCAGCCAATCAAGCGTGCCCCCCACACTCAACCCGGGGAGCTTGGGGCTGTACAGGGCTCACTCTGCTAAGTTTATTTACTTATTTTGAGAGAGACAGACACAGCACGAGTTGGGGAGGGGCAGAGAAAGAGGGACAGAGAGAGAGATTCCCAAGCAGGCTTTGTGCTGCCAGCGCAGAGCCTGATGTGGGTCTCGAACCCATGAAACCGCAAGATCATGACCTGAGCCGAAACCAAGAGCTGGATGCTAAACGGACCCAGCCACCCAGGCGCCCCCTGCAGGTACATTTCTAACTGCTCATCAAAAAACCTCTGTAAGTCAGGGGCGCTTGGATGCTCAATCTGTTAAGCATCTGACTCTTGGTTTCGGCTCAGGCCCTGATCTCACGGTTTCTGAGATCGAATCCCCACATCAGGCTCCGTGCTGACAGTGCAGGACCTGCTTGAGAATTCTCTCTCTCCCTCTCTCTCTCAAAATAAATAAAGTTAAAAAATACATTAAAAAAAACTTCTGCAAGTCGAGTTTTGTCTTTTGTTTAACAAACAAACAAATCGTACTTTAACGTACATGTATTTTTAAGTACCTAACTTCTCAGGTGTCTGAGCTGAGATGAGGTGGCTCAGGAAACGGCTCCTCTTCCCTGGAGTGAACCCCCGCCGCTGCCCCCCCCCCCCCCCGAGCTTCTTTGCCAAAGTGACACGCTGATGTGTCAGAAACTTGGCGTCAGCTAAAAATGCTTCATTTTCTGGAGTGGGATCAGCTAATAATACTCAGAGAGGGAACGTTTTGCTCTCCCTTCTTAGGCGTATCAAACAGGGCAATTTGAGAAAACTTACAATGATGTGTTAAGTACCTCCACGGGTGTTCTAGGTTCTGAAATGAGCCACCTACGGAGCAGCTGGTGCAGGAGAGAGAGGCTTGAGGACCACTCACCCCCGGGCACAGCCAGCTGTGGAGGATGGGCACTGCCTGCGAGCCTGGGCCCCCCAGTTACTAAGAGGACTGGCAGAGCACAGGTCCAGGAGGGACTGTTCGTTGGGTGGCTGGCCGTAGCCAAGGCCACCTGTGCACCTGTGCTTACAGTCGACAAGCAGTAGGACCCACTTACGGGCCAGCGCTGTTCTGGCTTCAGATGCTAACTCATTTAGCCAGCACACCAATCCTGTTATTGGCCTGCATGTTACAGGCGAGGAAACCACAGCAGGGAGGTACCTTGCCTAAGGTCACGGAGCCTAGCAGAGCGGCCGAGAGCATGGGCCGTGGAGCCACAGTGCACGGCCTCAGGTCCACAGACCACGGTCTCCGTGCTCTGCGGTGGTCACTCAGTGAAAAACATCATGTCGGTCAGATTATTGAGCTCTCCACCAGCGTGGATTTCTCTTCCCGCCCTCCTGTCCTTCTCACACGTTGCACAGAAGGCCACCTAGTAATTAACAGCCACGTATTCTGTGATTATGAAGACCACAGAGTGTCTTCTTGTCTCTTTGGTGTTTGTCACTCAAAGGATCAAGGTTGAGCTGGACATAGGAGAAAAGCTGAATCTAAAATAGTCATGGGGTGGCCAAGGCTTGTCACGCACGTGCTGGGGCCTTTGCATGGGGGGAGGGCTGTGGGGGATGTGAGGGATGTTGGGTCACAGACCCAGCTGCAGACCTGGACAGGAGCCAGAGGCCCGTCACCGCCTTGAGCAGACTGTGGGCCAGCTCTCCGGCAGGATGCTTTCCTGGGGGAGAAAGTGGGCAAGGAAGGGGGTCCCCAGGAGGGGTCTTTGGCCGGGTGTCTTCTGGGGAGGTCAGCAGTGTATGCATACCTTTTGGGGCCACGATTTGGAAGCCTCAAGAGATGGCTTACAAAGGTAAAAAGATACTTGCTCGTGTGTGGGGTTGCTGCACATTCAGAGAGTGGACAACTGTCAGGCCAGAAGGGTGAGGAAGTCTCCCCCCAAAGGAAGGTTCTGCCTGGCGACCACCATGGCTCTTCGTACTGTCCTATGCACTTGCAACGTTCATTTTCCTAAACATATCTAATAGGGGTCAGTAGGATGAGGATAAACACTTCAATGCTAATGGGAAAAACATTAAGTATAGATGTCATCAAGATCTTTTCAGATTTAGGAATTTCTATGCTGTGCCAAAGATCACACACACACATACACACACACAACAGGAAAATGGGGTTTCACAGGGCTGCATGCCAGTAGCCAGTTATGAGACCTTGTCTAAATTATTTAACCTCTGGGGTCTCTGGGTTTTTGCTTTTGTTTTTTTGCAATTGTTATCTTTAAGAAGGACCCGGGAGTCTCTCCCTGGTGGAGAAAGTAGGCTGCAGGCATTTGCTGCGAGGGACAGAGGTACTGATTCATCAGTGCGGCTCCTGGATGAGAGACAGTGATGGGGAAGAGGGCGGCTAAGAGGGACAAGGTGGAGGGGGTCGCCCCCATCTTTTTCAAGCAATAGTTAAAACAGAAGAATTCCATCTGCTCAAGAAGCATGAGACAGAGCAGAATGAACACTTGGATGTTTACTCGTATTGGGGTTCATACTGCTTTGAGGAACTGATTTATTCATGAACCAGGAATGTGACTGCGGTCAGAACCCCAGTTCAAGATCACCCCCCCAGACCTTCCTAATATGTGCCACACGTGCACCTCACTCTCGCTGCCCCAAGGGGAAGGGCATGGTCCTGCCTGGCAGACATTTGATCTTTAGTGGATCTGCAGGAACTAAGGAGGACAATTATGACAAAAAGCCCAATCAAAACGGCATGCTTCATTTGCCATTCTTTTGAGCCCTTGTGCTTTTTTTTATGGCTTAAGGAGGATTTCTATCATCTACCTTTCACAGCCTCAGTAAGGTTATTAAAAAACAAACAGGAACTGAAGAATAACGCTCAGGTGAAATCATGACTAAAATAACATGAAATAAATACATGAAATGAATTTAGAGGTATCATTTCTACTCTAACATTTTTTTCACTTTCTGTTGGAAAACAAACTGTTTTATGTATCGATGCCCTCCCTCGTTCTCAAAGGGTTTAAGACAAAAAACGGGGGTGGGAATAACGTTTCTGAAGTGCCGTGAACCGGCCCACCATCGACGCTAACAGCCGGATGGCACCTAAATGCCACCTCGCTTCAGAATCCACTGTGCTGTCTTGGGGAAAGACGGAAGAGATGACAAGCGGTTCGGATTCAGACGGAAACGGGACTTCGGCGTGCACAAGTTTTCTAGCAATCTCAGTGAACGGCTTTGTGAGGTCTTGCAAAGTACTGAGCTTTCAGATGATAAGACACTCGGAAATTTCACCAACGTGGTGTGTGGCTCGCCTGTCCTATCAGATATATTAACCAGCTTTATCTGATCACGTTAACAATAACAAATGCTTTTCTGATGTACATATTTGAAAGTATTCGGGGCAGTTGCTAATCACAGTGGTAGTGACAACCTGGGTCTCCCAGTCTGCGAGTGTGTGTGCCTATGAGTGTGTAGATATATGTGTGAGGCTGCGTGTGAGTCTGTGTGCGTGAGTGTGGGGGGTGCGTGCGAGTGTGGCTGTGGGGTGTGGGTGAGTGGGTCCAGTCCTTTACACAGTCATGATGTCTCACGTCCGTGGGAGCCTCGGGCCGCAGCCTGAGAAGTTTTTGCAGAAGTATCAGTGATCCCGTGGAATCACCTGCTAATTCATAAATGTCACTTCTTATAAGCAGCAGGTAAGGAGTGAGTGTTCGTAGCAGGTTTATGTCTCTAAGGGTTTCTTTCTCATCTTTCGGAGATTAAGTGTAGAACTCCTACATTAGGCATTAAGCACATCGCTTTGATCTGAATACCGTGAGCCAACGTATCTTTAGGAACCGTATGCATTTCTAAGCAGTCTTTACTTAAAGCCTTTCATGTTTTTGAATATTCAAGTATTTAACGCTTAGAAGCGTCAAGTCAAAAGAACCCTCTTCACCACATTACCCTTCGTAGAGCTAAGGTGTTAATAGGCAATATTAGCGAATAGGAGCGATGTGTGAAAATACGGATGAGTCGTCACCACCGGGTTCTGGAAAACATTTCCAACAGGAAGAACAACAAAATCATTTTGGTGTCACGCTGCCTTTAGGGGAGTGCACTCAGGTGTTCTAGCTTCACGTCATTCAAGAGGAGGACGAGAAACCAGAACAAGAATATACGATGATATAGTATGACACTGTCAACAAAATAGATACTTTTTACAAATATTTTTGCTCTACACTCTACCTCTATGGGATTTTAAAAGAGCTCTTTTGGGGGACAAGAGGGTGAAGTTGTCAAAGAATCATTTACGTAGTTCTGTCCCGCTGTGGAGGTTGGCTGTGCATTACCGGGCTTGTGGTTCTATGTTCACTAGATTCTTCTGGGCTCACTGGTCTAGCACGAGGCCAGCACAGAGTAGATACTCAGTGTGCCTGCCTCGGATGGAGCAGGTGAATCCTTACTGAGCGCTGAGAAGCAGGTCTGATGAAGACATAAATAACTAAGACTCCCCAAACTGCTATTTACTTAGCTTATTTATTAACATGTCTTCCTTCCTGTACTGTGGCATCAATATTAGAGCCCCCTGCGCCCTCTGAGGCCCTGTGTGCTCTGTTTAACTGGGTGGGGACAGCCACCTGCTTGGCAGAGCAGACTCGAGATGTATCTGGGGGCTCTGGCTGTGTTTGCCCAAACTCAGAGGCAAGCATGCACCAGGAGGCCACATGCAGTCAGAGGGGTTCAAAGAAGCCCACACAAGGGGAGAGGCACCCCCCTGCCCTGGGACGGGAGGTGCAGGAGGAGGCTGAGACTGGACTGAAGGGGAGGGTGGGAGCGTGGGCCACACGGTCTTGGGATGCAGGCCTTAGTAGCTTCCCCGTGAGGGCTGTGGTACGGGTGTGTGTCTATCCCGCTCACGGAGAGGCGCTCAGTCTGGTTCAGCGACACCCACCCTCTGAAAGCAGGCACACCGAGAGGTACTCTCCCCAAGAAAGTTCTGGGCCCAACCTCGTCTCTATCTGAGCAGGCTCTCATTCAGAGTCTTGCCCAAACCAACAGAAGGATTTTGTCCTGTAACTTGGAAGAAAAATAAAAACAAACACAGAGAAACAAGAAGAACGACAGAAGAGAAACGGGAGGTGGGGAAGGGGAAGGGGAAAAAGACAGAAGGAGGTTTGGGATTAAATGGCTCCTCGTGAGGAATATTCCGGCATTCCTCCCGAGCCCTCTCCTGGGTCAGCTACAGGCACTTAAGAAGTTTCCCTGCTGAGCTCTATTGGGAATTTGGAAGAGGTCAGCCTTTTAGGATACACGTCACATAGAACTTTCTAGATACAAATCAACATCTTGGTGCTGCATGTGGAGGCGGGGGCTTGGCATAGATACTCATCTAGGAAAATGCATCCGTGCCCAGAGTTCCCAGATGCCACCCACTCCGTTACCTCACATCACTTTTTTAGGATACATGATGTTTTAAACAGCTGTGCACACCTGTGAGAGCATAAGAGGAGAGGCAAGAACAGGACGACAGGGGGAAAGCAGACTGTGTCCCCTGATAAAGACGGGCCCTCCGTAGCCTGTATCCCACATTAGGAGGAGGGCCTGCTAATCCCAGCACACATCCTTTGGGGGCAAACTCAACAGCTCTTCTAGCCCTCTTACCTCCGTCCATCAGGTTGGCCCAGTAAATGACTCTGAACCCCTGGAGAATTCCATTCAAGGCTTCCTTGGAAAGTGTGGACCAGGATATTGATATGCTTTCTGGTGATGTTGCTATGGCTTGGACATTTTCAGGGGGGTAACTGGGCACTGAAATTAAACAATTAGAATCTGTAACAACCGTGGGAGGTTTAACTGGCAGAGCAATACCGAATAAGCAACATTAGTTTAACACTGCAACGTGCAAGGAAAAGAAAAAAATCGCACTCAGTCCACAAAATTAAGGGAAAAAAACCCCCGAGTACCACTACCCTATGCAAATATTATAACTCCGTAAAATGTAAAATATGAGTTTATGTAAAATAATATGAGTCTATGTCCTAACATACTTCCATAGTCTCCCTTTCTGAGTTAATTGCTTCACTTTGAAGGAGGCTGGACTGGGACTGGGGAATGGGGAATGCTTCTGATATTACTGCATGAGTAAAACACCATAGCTTGTCCGATTTATTTCCCCATCACTCTTGTAAGTGACCCTCTGTATTTAGCTGCATCTGGCATGTAAATTGGAAGCCTAGCTATTGGCAAGTGCTACAGTGCAGACATGCAGCCATATAGCTTATTCACTGTCCCCCTCCCCCCAGGCCAGCCTCCCCTTTCAAAAGTATAGTATTTTGCCAGAGGATAGAGGGAGAATGGATTAAGACAGAGGCCGGAAGGATGTCTGAGGTCTTGTTTTCTTCACATTGAGTTTATGCAAAGCTTAAATGGCCTGGCTGGGAGAAGGGACAAAGTATCAACAGAAACACACACATCGGTGCACCATGAGCATTGAAGTGAAAACCAAAAGGCATACGTAGCCATGATTGCAAAGACCATGGAGTCGGAAAGAAAAATCCCAGTTTTAGGGCTCCTGGTTTTGTAAGACTTCTCTCCCTGTAAAAATGGTCGGAAGTTATGGATGCAAATCCCCAGCGTGCGAAGTTGTCGCCTTAAAAATCTACACTTAGTGTGACAATGAACCCCATGCCTTATCTCTGCCCCTAACCTTGGGCCTCTGGACACCGTTCTCTATTGCTTTTCAGGCACGACTGGAAGGCATGGGACAAGGGTGAAGTAACTCCTCATGGTCACTAGGGGGTGCTCGGTCACCGTGAGATTTGCTCCAGGACCCTGCTCATTCCTTTCTCTGGTGCAGAGTGGTTGAAAATAGAAAGCAATCCAAAATAATAATAATAATAATAATAATAATAATAATAATAATAATATAATAAGAAGAAGAAAAATAAGAAAAGAAAGAAAGAAAAATCCCCTTTAACATTGATTTGGAAGAAATTCTTAGAAAATCAGATTTCTACATCCTAGTCGGTCCTAGGGAGAGCCTTGGATGCACTCGGGAAAAGCCCAATTCTCCTGCTTGGAATGATTGAGATGCTGGAGAGGAACAGATTTGGGCTCTGCAGTCAAGGGTGAGACCCAGTCCCTGCAGCCGGTGAGTGAATTAAGGCAAGTTTCCCTGGAACCCCCAGTCCCCGGCCCGGGCCTGGCACCTTTGTCACGGCAGAGCCCGCAGGAGCCAGGCTGTCGGGGGCCAGAGTGGCCACCAGACCAGAGCAGACGCTTGAGGAAGGAAAGGCCGCCTCCAGAACCTACCATCCTCGAGGGTGGTGGTGATGATTTCCTGAGAAGAAGGTCCCGTCCCGGCCCGGTTGCAGGCCTGCACTACCAGGCCGTACTGGGTGAACTTGTTGAGGTTGTCCAGGGTGTAAATCTCACTGTCCCCAGTGGTGTCGATACTGATAATGTTGAATTGGAAGTTGCCCCCGGTGCTGTACTCGCGGTAACCTATCTGGTAGCCACGGATAATCCCGTTTTGCAAATGTTTCTTGGGAGCCTGAAGAGGAGAAGAAAAGAACGCACTAAGGAAAACTTGAGAAGGACAGGAGGGAAGGCCGCACCCACCCGCCTCTTAGGGAAGCGGAATACAGTCGGACGGCCATGGTGATGAAGGTAGGAGGTGTCCTAACAGGAGTCGAGACAGGGATGTTTGCAGTGAGCTCATGCGCAGCCGCCTTTGGCCGCGTACTCCTCCTCGGGGGTCGGAAACACCACGTACGCATGTGGTGCCCCAGGTCCACCAGCCATCCCACAGGGACACCAATCTTCACACCTTCACCCAGCAAAAGCTACTGAGTAAGAGCTGCTCTGACAGGGAGCGGAAATGATTTTTTGTTTTATTTTATTAAAAAAATTTTTTTGAATGTTTATTTTTGAGAGAGAGAGAGAGAGAGAGAGAGAGAGAGCAGGGGAGGGGCAGAGAGAGAGGGAGACACAGAATCTGAAGCAGGCTCCAGGCTCTGAGCTGTCATCACAGAGCCCGACGTGGGGCTCCAACTCACAAACCGTGAGATCGTGACCTGAGCCAGAGTCGAACCCCTAACCGACTGAGCCCCCTAGGTGCCCCCAGAAATGAGTTTTTAAAACAAGGTCCCTGCCCTCGTGGAGCTTCCACTTTAATGGAATGTTCCAGAATAAAGGTGTTTCCAGCTGAGAGCTGCATGTGAAGGGGGTCCACCAATGACAAGAAGGCAGACTTCTTTCCTTAAGGCACAAATCGTTTTGGAATCATTTCATGGGGATGTAACCTGGGCAGGGGTGAGGCTATAGTTGGCTAGTCTCTGCTAACGACAGAGGGTCTGCTGAGTCGAAGACAGAACATGTTAGCCAACATCTTGGATTTTTAAAAGAAGCCAAACTCTTTACAATTATAAGAGCAACACAACGGTGATTTTTCAGGGAGGTTTTGCAGACTTTCAGGCAGTCAAGAGATGCTTACTTGTGTGCAAGTGTACATATATGAGTATTTGTATTATGTCTGCGTGTGCATTATGTGTGAGCACAAGTGTGTATGTGAGTGTATGTGCAAGCGTGTATGTGTATTTGTGCTATGTCTGTGTGTGAGTACATGTGTGTTTGCATACGAGTGTGTGCAACTGTGTATGTGTGCATAGTTGTGTTTTGTCTGGTGTGCGTGTGAGTATCTGTGTGTCTGTATTTCACTACAAACCGTGGGCTTAGAGCCCTCAGGAGCATGAGGACTTTCTCTGTCCCCCAAGTGCTGACAATCCAATTGGAGAGAGGGAGTAAACACTTAGGAAACCAGAGAGACTCTCAAGTGTCGAGTGTCCAGCCCTGGATGCGAAGGCCAGCAGGCGTCCAGAAATCGGTGAACTCGGAGCGGTTGGAAGGGGCCGTTCCCCGTGGACTTGGAAGGGTGGCCAGGGCTCGGGCCTGGGAGGTGAGGACATACTGCCAGGTGCCTGCAGAAAGCGGCTGGGAGAGGCAGGGTGGCCGCACAGGGCAGCCAGGAATGGTGGCTAGGGAGCAGATGGGGCGGGGCTGGCTGGTGAGCTAGTCCTTCATCAAGGGCAAAGCGCGAGGCAGCAGCATCCACACAGGCAGAAGGAGGTTCTGGGCAGCATTAATGAATTTCAGCAAATATTGATGAATTGCCTAATAGGCACCCTCCCAGTGGGATTAGATACCACCGGTTACGTTGGAGTGTTAGTCTGAGCTATAGAGGAGCGGTAAAATCACATCTTTTAAAGCAAGTTTCCTCATATTTGGTTTTCTTGGGTTGCAGCTGTCTTCCTCAACAAGCAGTCTGGTTTCAGGCGAATACGTAGATCGGATAGAGATCGACGAAACAGGCATGTAAACCAGTGCGTTCATAGTCAAGTCGGCACCATCGGATCCTGACGCGAGATCTTTTTTATAAGCACAGCTCTACGCAATCTTGTTTTTCCCGTGACGAGCTATGACTTTTCACTTTGTATGAAATCGGATCAAAAGGTTTTAGATTTTGAGAATTTGATGACATGGAAATTGTTTTACCACAACCCCTGAGTGGCATTTGTATCATTTCATTAATTAATGAAATTAATTTCCCTGCAAGAGTCATCTCTAAGTCAAATTGAAAACAGGTATTTCTTTTATTTCATGTAGTTAGTTTTTAAGTGTTAAATACAGCATGGGGCGTCTGGGTGGTTCAGTTGGTTAAATGTCTGACTTCGGCTCAGGTCATGATCTCACGGCTCGTGAGTTCGAGCCCCGCGTTGGGCTCTGTGCAGAGAGTTCGGAGCCTGGAGCCTGCTTCTGGTTCTGTGTCTCCCTTTCTCTCTCTGCTCCTTCCCTGCTCATGCTCTCTCTCTTTCTCTCTCTCTCTCTGTCTCTCAAAATATGCTCAATATGAGAGACATGCTCTGTCTCTCAAAAATAAATAAGCATTAAAACATTTTTAATGTTAAATATAGTGACCCAAATATAAATGATATATCTTTTTTAAGATTAGGTTTAGACTCATTAAATATTCTAATTTTTCAAGTGACTCACTGTGTAGGTTTAAGACCCCCTCAGACACTAGGTCAGGATCCCAATACGGTGGTTACGCATCGGATCAAGAAGCGAGAGAAGGGAATAAAGGCAATTTCCATCAGAATACGTTTACACAGCGCGGCAACCAATTTAGCTAAACCTTCCAGGGTAGAGGAACCTGCTTGCTGACTTTTAGCTCCTTGGGTTTGGGAGATTAATCATGCCTGTGATCTGGCTGCATGGGTAGGGTGGAGAAATCTTCCTTTTTTTCCCTCCCATGGGTAAGAATACATTCTAACTAGCATAATTATGCTAGACATTTTTAAATCAAAGAAACATTTAACAAATCACACGAAGAGAAAGCATTGCTTGCATGCGCAAAAACAAGACAAAATTCTAACTATATCAGGCAGGGTTTATGTTTTATCATTATTTTGTAGGCTGAGCAGTCAGATTTCAACTCAGGGATGTGTTTACATGAAAGAAATCCTTGGAAACACTGAAAAACTCTTACCTTTTTACAAATCCATAGAAACAGGATTTTTGTACATTCAGTATAGGAAATGTTAGGGACTGTGGTGCGCATTCCAAAGTGTTTTGAAAGTGACCCTGGAGATTCTCTCTGATTTGAATGGGCAACAGGCCAGTGGGGACAGGGGGTGTGGAACAGTGGTGGCCCCTGAATCCATTTGTCTGGCAATGAGCTTCACATCATCCCAAGGCAAGTTAGTACAGAATACCCTTTACTTTCAAGTTTGTTTGCAATGATGCTTTAAACATCTGAGCCTTGGAGCATGGGTTGACCTGGGATAAAGGTAGATGTATGTAAAGAAGAAATCCTAATGTGGAAGATGGTTTCAGAACCATCAACCAGTTTGATGTTAAATAGCATCAAATTGTGATCGAAAAAAAATGTTTTCATTTGTTTAATGAAACTAAATGAATGGAGTTAACAGTGGAATAAAGGAAAAAGAGGAAACCAGGTAGAGATCTTGAATCTGGGTTGCAGGTTACTGAAGAAGGCAAATTTCCTAAGAAACCACTTCGATCATGCCCCTTCTCTCCAAATCTCAGCTGTACCTGTAGTTGAGATTTAACAAGGATGTTCCTGGACGTTCCCTGATGACCTAGGGTTCTCTCGGGCTGGTGAACAAGCACGGAAGTTCTAGCTCTCTTGCATTTTCCCATCTCATGAGCCTCTCCCCACTGCTCCCCCGCATCAGAGACTACTCCTCTCCCTCCTCTGTCAAAACCCAACTCATTCTCCAGCTCATCGGTTTCCTTCGACTGCCTCCATCCACGTTCTCTCTCCTTCAGCCTCTTGTTCTCTCTCCTTCAGCCATCGGCTCAGCAAGAACTGATCACTTCCATCCCCTCCTGCGGCCACCGGTCCGTATCGAATGTTGGTTTCCAAGGACTTGAATGCAAGCTCCAAGCGCACAAGGATTCCCACAAGCATGCCTGAAATCTCACCCACTCACTCATCTAAAACGGAACTTCAGCACAGGGGACATTCTCAGAAAATGTTACGGGAGATGCAGAAGAGAAGGGTTTTGAGCACAGATGAGGCTCAACAAAAGTGACGGGTAGGAATGACCTCAGTTGTAGGTTTATAATCTGACTGGGTCCAGGGCTAATGGGAAAGGCTTAAAGATGGACGAGATGCCCGGAATCAGGAATCACGATACAGGCCTGATCAGAGGCCTGGATGAGCCAGTACGGAAGAAGGTCTCAGGAGCACCGTGCAACTGAGATTCAAGCTGAGAGCTGGCTTCCACGTGGTCACTTAGTGTGGCAGCTCACGCATCAGGATGAGAGATCCAGGCAGGATTTGGAAGGGTCCGGCTTCATTTTCCAGGCCCCGTTAAAGCAGCAAATAGCATTCAAAGAACCAACTTATTTGGACAAAGTGATCTTTTTATTTTCCTTCTTAAAACAGGTATTCCAGAAAGTTTGCTCACTTCCTTAGCCAGCTGATGGGCTACATGTTTTCATAATAAGGATCACTTGAGGCGCCTGGGTGGCTCAGTTGGTTAAGCGGCTGATTTCAGCTCAGGTCATGATTTCACGGTCCATGGGTTTGAGCCCCGCGTTGGGCTCTCTGCACTCAGAGCCTGGAGCTCCCTTTCTCTCTCTGCTCTTCCCCCACTTGTGTTTTGTGTTTTTTTCTCTTTCTCTTTCTCTCAAAAACAAACAAATAAATAAATAAGAACATTAAAAAATATACAATAAGGATCACTTAAGGCAGACCCACAGGTTTAGAGCAAACCTCACCTGCCAACCAGTCCTCTTAATACATATTAAAGGAAGATTCTGGAGAGTAAGTGAACGGAAAAATGAAGACAAAAAGAACAAAGGAAGGAAGTCTAAAGTGGAGGAGGGCCCCCTTCACTCTATATTGTAGAATTCAACATTCTGAGTCCCTTTCCGCACTGGAAGATGTCGTTATTTACAGACGGCTCTGATTTACGGGGGGTTCTGTTCCTACCTTCTCTCAAACCCCTCAGAGTGTGCTACAGTTCCACGAGAAGCCCTTCTCTATTCACTATTGCGTTTCTCACGTAGGGGTGAATTATTTTTCCACGTTGAATACTACTCTTCCTTTCATTTGCCTTTGGATCCAGTAATGAGCCCGGTTTCTTTCCATGTGCCTCATTTATCTGCCATCTGGGGTACTCTGTCCCCTTTCTGGCCCTGGCATTTTCTTCCTCCTTTAGTCTCCCTAAACAGCCTTCTTTCATCCTTCTAGGCGCCCTTTCTCCAGCCTCCGATCCCCCCCTGCCAACCCCCACTTCCTTTAAGAAACTGTCTCTTTTGATCTCCATGACAACAGTAGCACCTTGTCAATGGATCTGTGTGGTTTTGCAAGTGCCAGTATTTTATGCATTCATCCAAATCAGCCTGGGAGCCGCAGTGGCAGATGTAGAGGTCTTTAAAAAGTTGGTAAAAACAGGGATGTGCAAATGCTCACAGCACCATCAAGGACGTGAGTGATGAGAACAGGCATCTCTTCTTTAGAAAAGCACTAGCCGGGGCCTGTTTCTGGCACGCTCCCCTCCCCCTTCCCACCACAGGTGAATGGACTTCTGCTCACTGCCAGGATTCACCTGCCGGCCAACCATGAGAGCTAAAACCTCTACCGCAGACTTCTGCATTCCAGGAACACCACATTGCTCAGGCATGTTGAGTAACTCAGGGGAAAAATGAATCGCAAATTTTCCTTTTAGATTGCTCCAAATTCACTTAAAATGAAACCTGCCCTCATATCCCTTTATTACAGGGGTGGCGGTCTGTCTTTTCTCATGTTCGTTCACGTTATCCCTCCAGCCCCCTTCCCTGCTCCCCACCATAAATAGCAGCTACTCAGTAAGCTTGCGCAGTGAACGGATGCATTAAATAGAGCAGTACGGGCTGGTGCCTCTCCCATACAAGTGGACACCTGCAAGTGAATCCGTGATTAAAGCAGAGCACTGTGCTTGTGGTGCCCAAGGTTGGCACTGGGTAGCATGGAAAGGAAAAGAGAGAGGTGCCTTTTCCCATTGTGGGCAAAAAGGTTCCCGAGAAGGAACACTTCACCTGAGCCTAGAGGAAGACCAGCCGTTGCTGGAATGCAGTCGACCTTCCCTGCTGCACCCAGGCGAGATCACAAGAGATGACCCCGGAAGGAATACCTCCGAGGGACCCTTCAGGAGGGATCTGTGATGACTGTGGGGGTGGGGATGTCTGGAGTGGGAGAAAGCTAGGGAATCCCCTCTGAATCAGAAACCCGCTGAGGGGTAGAGGTGGTGATCTGTGTTTTCACAAGCCCTTCAGGGCATCCTGATGTATGCTCAAGCCTGAGAACCACTGTTGTTGTCTTGGGGAGTCTTTACAGAGTTGAATATTGGCCTTGCTTGGGATGGACAACGTAGTTAAACAACCACTGATTCCTCAAATTTCAGGTCACTAATAACCCATTTTCCTGGTCTCTCTGTGGAACCAAAGGGAACACGAGCAAATAATGACTGTCAGACCTTCACAGTCCCGTGAGTGGCACAGCGGGGAAGGGGCTCTGCTTCACATGCGGCCTCAGTTGGAGGGGGACCACGCCTTGCTGCACAGACCCCTGGCTGAGCGGCCGCTCTGAGTAAATGGACGGTGGGTTTTGAGGAAGCAATGTCCAAGAGAAGAGGTCTGCACCTTGTCTCTGTCTGCACAAAATACAGTGTCCACGCCGTGTGTCTCCTATGAGGGATACACATGGCCACATGACGCCCTCCCCAAAAGTTACTGTCATCCAGTGGTCAGGACAGAATGAAGGGTCACATGTTGTGAAATACAAAGTGGACATGTGATCTGCCCACGAGATGTGCTTTGGAACACAGAAGCTATTCAGTTCAGGGCTGAGAAATTGACAGCGAATGACAGAACTCTGAAATACACACAGTATTGAGAGGCCAGGAACTCTGACTTGTAGCTGGTAGTTACTATTCCAGTCAGATTTGGCAGCTAGGGAAGAGGCAGGGGCCAAGCGTATGCGCAGGCTTGGAAAACACATGTAGAATTTTAGAAACAGGCTCTTACAATTTTATGGGATCAAATTGAGGTTAACTATTGCATAACAGGACTTCATTTATTTATTTTCTAAAGTGTGGGGTGGCTCTCATTTCATTCATTCATTCACTCAGTCATTCATTCATCCAGCCAATAAACATTTGTTGAATCGCTCCTCTTGCTGGGTCCCCTCCCTTTTCGGAATGTCACTGTCCCTGCCATCTGATAACCACACACAGCATTTCTCACCAGCCAGAGAGGCTTATCCAACGGTTTCTACCAAAGACCTAACAAAGGAATTCACAGCACATACGCAGACCCTACTTGATTTTATATGTACTGGCTCTGAGAGCTGGTCTCCAGAATATCCCACATTTAATGTCAGGGCCTCTAGATGTCTAGATGTTTCTGAGAAACAGAGTTGGCCAGAAGAGCCAACAGAGATGACTCACAGTGTCCCAGAGTCTGCGAGTGGAGTCTGTTGGAGAGAAATGGCATGGAGAATGAAGGTGCCCAGGTTCATACGAGGGAATGAGCAGGGATAGAGTGGGGAGGGGTGCAGGAGACATCTCCGTTGGCCACAAGGGATGTAGCCAGGGCCCAGCCAAGAAAGAATGAACCTGGACACTGTGATGTTTGGGGAGACAGGTCCCACCTGAGTGTCTAGACATCGTGCAGGCAATGGGGATGTAGAGGGAAAGGAGTTTTGGTTAGGATGTCGAAAGAGAGCGTGTACCAGTTTGTGAACATAGGGCTGGGACCCCAACTATTTAGCAACACCTGAGTCATCTCAAAGGGCTTGGCTCCTCCTATGCAGACTAGAGGGTGACAACCTGGGCTACCTCCCCTGTAGGTAATGGGAGCCCCTGGGGATGGTAGGGTGGCCAAGGAGATCTGGGGGCACAGTTGGTCCAGATCTGCTAAGCAAGTGCAAAAGGCAGTGTTTTCAAAGGTATTAGTGTCTTCGTAGAGAAATGGCCTGCCTCAACCATACGAAGAGTTGCTTCTGTCACAGTTTTTGTAACTTTTGCTATGTATTTTCTATCCAGAAGAACCAAAGAAGATCCAAACTTCAGAAGGAAGTCCTTCAGTGCTTTAAATCTTGGTTCAAAGAGCCAAGTGACAGGAAGCTTATTTGTGATGTGTTCCAATTGCATACGGCTGCTTCCCAGGCGTTGCCTTCTTCAGTAAAGCACGGTTGACAAACTATGGTCGAGGGGCCAGGTCTCTTTGGGTATTTCTTCTATGTGGCCCTTAGCTAAGAACGTATACACTTTTTACATTTTTACATGGCTGCAAAATTCAAAGGAGGGAGAATATTTTGTGGCGTGTGAAAATTATGTGAGCTTCAAAGGTCAGTATGTCTAAGTAAAGTTTTACTGGAGCTTGGATGCACTCATTTGGCTGTCTGCTTCTGCCCTCCAGTGGCAGAGCTAAATGGTTAAGACAGAGGCTATAGGACTCACAAGGCTGCAAGTATTTACTCTTTGGCCCTTGACAGAAACGGCATACAGACCCCTGTGGGACACAATGTTGTGGACTGAATCAACGTGCAGGGTAGAATTCATGGGTTGCGCTGGGGTTGGAGGCGGGGTGGGGATGGGAGGTGAGCAATGGTGTGAGGAGATGCACCTCTGTGACAGGAGGGTCTGAGAGGGGCCAGGGTTTGGGCTGAGTGTTTGATGGAGTCAGTCCTCCTTCTTGTGGGGATGGCAAAGTTCTAACTGGGGTCCTATGGGAAGAGCAGCAGTGCCTGCATCAACAGTGGACTTTCGATCATGGATTTAGTATCGACCATCTACTCTTTATGTCATGGTTGAAGCATACGGCCCATTGCTTCCACAGAGCTATTAAACTTGGCTTCTTATTTGTGCTTTGGTAATGAGAGGCATTGGCCTCAACTGAAGGACCTATGGGCATGAACACTCACGAATGGGTAATGGAGGAGAAGTGTTGAGTGTTCAATAGGATAGTCTCCCCTGCCAGGAACACGCTATCCTGGACATGGGACCCCCAAGGGACCAGTCTGGTTCTCAGATGGGGGATGAGGCCGACACATGCCCAAATGCAAAGAGAGCCACAGGTCCTGTGTTGACCCTGGAGTGACCCTGCACATTCTATACCTCATACTTTCCTTCCTTGGGGATTCTGACTTCCAGAAGTCAATAATATGCCTCCTGAATTCTTCTGTTATGTACATAAAAACAGGGCTTATTTTCTTTCTTTTTTTTTTTTTTAATTTTTTTTTCAACGTTTATTTATTTTTGGGACAGAGAGAGACAGAGCATGAACGGGGGAGGGGCAGAGAGAGAGGGAGACACAGAATCGGAAACAGGCTCCAGGCTCTGAGCCATCAGCCCAGAGCCTGACGCGGGGCTCGAACTCCCGGACCGCGAGATCGTGACCTGGCTGAAGTCGGAGGTTTAACCGACTGCGCCACCCAGGTGCCCCCAGGGCTTATTTTCAACTTTAGATGGTTAACTTCCAGAAAAAACACAAAAAAATGATAATATGTCTTTAAAAGATAGAATTGTTTCATTGCCCATATTTCTGTGATTACTCAAAGCACATAGCATTTTTATTTTACATCTCAACTTAAACTTTTCAAAAGCATGTGCTAACGGGAGGAATCCATCACAAGAATTGAAAGAACGTAAAACTAGTTTTCAAAGAGATTTCTACAAAGAGGAGCTGGCTTTAAAAAAAATTATACGAGATAGAGTTGATTGGTTACATCTTACTGCATTTAGTTAAATGCATTTGTAGTGGTGAAATGAATCTGAAAACATACATTGTGTTTTTCTGTTTGCTTTCATGTTATCCTGAACATAGAATGTGGAAACTGGATACAGGACAGTCTCCTACAGCAATTGGCTCATGCTGTCCTGGCCAGAGTTCTTCCTGAAACAGACCACAAAGAACTATGTCCAGCCTGGTTTTAAATGATAAAAGCAGCATCATATTTCTTCCTTTGCCTTAAGAGACATGTCTAGGACATTACATTGCCTGCGCAATTCTTGGTTGGACATGTGTTCCTTTATTTGTTTGATTTTTTCATTCTAACATAGGTGCCCCATTTATTAACTTAACTACCTTATTTGATTTCTCTGATAAGATGAGAAATGTCATCAGCAAGATGGCTTAATGACTGCTCTCTAGGAAAATCAGGCAAATAAAATGGTGTATCTTCATTCACTCACTTGATGGGTGCCAATTGGTTTTATGATGGTTAGAACCATACTCACTGTAGCTTGATCTGACTTGTTCTCTGTTAAAAGCAGAGTTAGTATTTTATGAGAACCAGTAAAACTAAACACGAGGCAATCTTATGAATATTTTTCTTAAAGTTACTACCTAGTCATTCATTATTAGATTATTTAAAATAAAATTTTTATTTATTTGTTGTTGCTGTTGTTTTTTGTTGTTTTTTTTTGTTTTGGTTTTGCTTTTTTTTGTTTTGTTTTGTTTTGGTTTTGTTTTTTGTTTTTTTTTTTGGTAAGGCAAATTTCACCATATTTTATTTACTGGGATGTATTGTTAGCAGAAAGGGCTGTGCTACCCAGAGCCACCTGGGGGCCAGCATCCTGCATAGGGATCAAAATTGAGGCTGTCATTCAAGGGTTCAACCTGCATATTCTAAAGTGTCATCATGTCTTTTATCCTCTCTGTTATCAAGTCAGTACTGACAGATGAGTAGGGAAGATAATACTTACAAACATGTCCATTCGTTTATGATAAAATAAGAAAAACTCTCTGAATGGAACGAGTGTAAAGGGTTTGAGTTTCAGCAAAGACAAAGTAAGTTGCTGGAGGTCATTTTTATTAGGTGTGGTCATGGGAGTAATACGTGATTTTCCTGAAGTCTAATCTATTACTTTTTAAATGATATCCAAGTATTCTTATTATATGCAATTTACTTGTAGAGACATTTAACTTATGTTAATCCTCCTTGATGCATGATGAAATGTCGTCAAGTGATATTTTTGCATATACTCTTAATTTTTCACCAGAAGTAGTATATATTCATACACATATGTCCCTGTAAAATTTCATAGCTAAAATTATGCATAGTGTACTTAATAGGCAATTAAGTAATTTTTAATACTATTCACTCATAAGCAATTTTTATCCTAATGTCCCATCTTAGTTATTTTATTTTATTTTTTTTTAGAGAGAGAAATAGAGAGCATGGGTGGGGGAGAGGGGCAGAGGGAGAGAGACGGAATCTTAAACAGGCCCCATGCTCAGCAAGGAGTCTGACACGAGGCTCGATCTCCTGACTCTGGGATCATGACCTAAGCCAAAATCAAGAGTCAGACGCTCAACTGACTGAACCACCCAGGTGCTCCTCACCTTTTCTCCCCTAATGTCCCACCTTTAGAACCTAATTCACTTGTAAAATATGATGTTGCTGTGTTAGACAAAGAAAGACCTGTAGCTGGTCATCAATAAATGTCCAGAATGCTCTTTTAGCTCTAACTTTGTGATTGTTATCATTATTCTTATTTGCATTTTTGATAATGTTCTCTATGAAGCCAAAAATACCATCTCTGCCTCCTAACACTCTTCGCTAGCAGTTTATCACCTAACATCTTTGAAACAGAACAACGAAAGTGCCTCTGACGTCTTGTATTGTGTCATGTTCATCCAGCCTCAGTGTGAAACTTATAGAACGAGCCATCTGAAAGGATTGCCAGCTGGTGAATGGAGATGGCCTTGATCCTAGTCCTTAGTCCAAGCTCAATTTGTGTCCTGTCAGGGTCAATTAACTGGAGCCGTACGATGGGATGTCCCTCCTATGCTGAGTTCCAGCCAATCTCTCCAGCATGCCTGGTGTCAGACCTGGACCCACACTCCTGGCCACTAAGCAGCCTTTGGAAAGCTGGCCAGCATCTTTTTGCTGCACTTGGGGGCTGGGAACCAAGAGAACTGCCTGCTTAGGTTGGGAGGTCAGCCAGGACCCTTGGGCAGTCTGGATCAAGGCTCTCTCTGGGACAGAGAACTAGGGTCAGTGGTGAAGGCCAATCACACAGCTAAACCAGGAAGGCTAACCCAAGGGGTAGATGGAGAGAGATGCCAAATACATGCCAAATGAAGCAAATAAACAATGGATGGGGTTGTTAAAGGGATTTGTGTATGTTATACATGTACAAAAAAGTAAGATGTGAACACAGTAAAAAAAAAAAAAAAGGTTTCCAAAAACAAGGTACTTCCTCTTGATATGAATATTTTAACATGAATGCAAGCAATAGAAATTGTTCATGTGTTCATTTAACACATATTTAAATATAATTCTACGGGGGATACAGTGAACAAACAAAAACAAGACAAGATATGCCCTCTATCCTCCCAGAGCGACTCAACTTTAAGAAGCTGAGAGAGAATATTCCTAGGCTATGTGGATGCCCAAAAGGTTTTTAAATCAGCTTGGATTTTTCTTCTCTTACTATAGGGGAAAGAGCCTGGCTTGTTAATATGAGAAGGGCTGATAGTTACTTAAATATTTGTAACACATGTTGGTCATCGGGATTTTTAATAAAGCTGCTGTAAATCCAACTCTAGAACAAATTAAGAAATGTAAATTCTGTAATTTTTCATAGCCTGAGGATTAAAGTGAGAAGCAAGAAATGAAGTAAAATTAATTTCAAGGCAACCCTTTTCAATTTCAACTGATGTTGGAAAAAGGGGTGTTGACTTACTGGTCCAGTTATGCTAAGGTTCAAGTTTACAGTTGGAAAGAAAGAGGGAGAAGGTAAAAGTTACATTTTTCTTCTCTCCTCTAACACTAATGTCGGGTAAAATTTATAACATGAGGTTGGAAGGAACAGGACAAGAAACTAATATTTGTTGAACTTCACTTGGGCCCAAGCTGCAATCTTGGCATTTCAAGTACCTTAGCTTTTCGGTTGCTTAGAAACCAGTTGGAAAAGCTGTGTGAGGGTCCTCAAGCAGATAGTCCGCAGCCCTCGGATTTTGGGCAAATCCCTTTAACGTCAGGAGTTTGTACAAAACCTGACGTACTCGGTACACAGATCTAATGGCATAATGTATGCAAAATTGAACACAATGCCTGGTAGAGAGCAAGTGCTTCAGGGATCCCAGCCAGGGAACACTGTTCTAGAAGGCTGTCTTTTCCAACACAGCAAGCCATTTCCTGGGTAGGGGGATTTAGATGCAGGAGTCAAGGGGAACCTGCCATTTATTAAATCATTATGATGAAAGTCACTGGCAAGAAGGCAGTTCTGTTTTTAAATGACGAGCTAAGCCATTTTCTCATTGGAAGAGCTCATCTCAGAAACATACGATAGATAGATTGCAGTGGTGCTTCAATCGGTGGGAATTACTGGGGATTGTGGAGATGTGGTGTTTGGTTAAAAGCATTCTTCAGCTTACTGAAATTTAACCCCCTAAATACGCGATGTTCATATTTTATGGAAATCAGGTGTCTCTTTTCCAACATTGTTCATTCTAAATGAAATCCAGCCAGAGGGGTGGACACAGAAGGGGCAAGAAAAGTGGCCAAGTCATTCTCAGGGACCTCTCTGGAGTCATCAGTTTGACAGCTGTTTTTAGCACGGCAATATTGAAACAGCTGAAAATTCCGTAGTTTCCGGATGGCCTGCGGCTCTAAACGGACTTCTCGTTTTAAACAAAAGGAAATATTTACGTCAATAGGAAAAACAAAAAAACAAAAAACCTCTGCCTTAAATTGCGTCCTCTGGAGAAGTGTTTTAAAATACCTGTGATAGTTAAATATTCCAGAGGCTTAAGGTTTTCTGTTATAAGCACATGCAAATAGCGGGCAATCAAACTGTCCTGCATTTGCAATAAAATGGAATCCGTGGATTCTGAGACTGGCCAGAAGAGAAGGTGATGGGCCCTTTCAAAAGAGACTTGTTCCGTCGGTATTTTGACACTTAGGGACATGGACTGAAACCGCAGTTTTCTGACAAACCAAAGAATTCTCTTTTAAGTTTTATGATTTTGCAGGTCCTTTATCAAATCTTTTATCAATAATTGGTAGCTTTACATATTTGTTCTGATTTTAAGGAACGCCAGCAAAAACATGCAGTAAATTGTATTTGCTTCTGCAGACCCTTCTGTCCTTTAAAGGGTTGAGGGGGGAGCCAGAGCTAGAAAATGAACCTTTAGTATCATTTATTTTTATTTATTTAGAACCACTGATGTTACCTCTAGAGTTGCTGCCAAGGTGCTGCTCAGCATTTTTATTTAATTCCAAATACGTAAAAGTATTAAAAGCCCGATTTAATATGGCCCTGGTTCTCGGACATCTGCCTGAAGGCTGACATTTGATGTGACGTGCAAAGGGCCATTTCCTCTGACACCTAACACAAAATTTGTGAACCATTATGGCCACTCAGTTTTCAATAAATTACAGGAGAAGCCCATTGGCCGTCCGTCTGCCCCACAGAGCAGGGCTCACATCTTTGGGTGTCCTCCCACGGTAGGCTCGGGAGAACCTCACTGTAGCATGGGTTAGACCCTCATGATAGTACAGCCTGAGGCTCGGATTTCCTCATAGCTAGGGTGCCTTCTCCACGGCAGGTGCTGAACGATGGAAGGCTTCAGAGGCCATTGTGATATGGAACATCTATGCTATGGACCTCATCATTCTCAGCTCACAGATGTCCTCCGCCAATCATTTGTTCATTCACTCATTCATGCATGCCAAGGTGCCAGTCACTGGGGACCGAAGATGGATGAGACACTCCCTGACCTTCAGGAGCTCACAGAACAACAGAACGTAGAACAGAACGTAGAACCCGTGTGATGGGGGTCTCACTGAGCTGTCACCAAGAGTGAGGGTGGCACTGACGCTCCGATAATTAATTCCACTTCGGAGATGCACACATCTTCACAGAGAGTCAAGTCAGAGGGATCGAGCAGGCAGAAGGGGGAACGTTACAAACGGTGTTGGCCATGACCGGCAAGGAGGAGGCAGAGGCCAGCTGTGGGCACGTTAAGGGACCATTGTCACTGGAGGAAAGCAGGGTGACAGCCTGCAGCCAGTGCTGAGTGGCCTGGCGAGCCCTATGGGTAGACCATTCAGTCGGCCCTGGGGAAACTTCACCAGACTTGAAAATTTTAAAATTTGACTTTTCTTTGGTGAAAGACATGGCTGGATAAAAAAGAAAGCCGTGTTGTTTATTTTGTTCAACAGAAGGGGCATGTCACAGAAGCACTGCTTACACAGTAATTAAGTGAACTTAGTCTCCAGCTCCAGTGTTAAAGAAAGGCTGCCAAAGTGCCCCCGACCTTTAAGAGGTCGAGAGCCTAAAATGGCTGCTTTCCCACCAAAGCCCCAGGGCTATTCTCTCCTCTGTCTTCTCTCCACTGAGCTCACCTTCTACTTCCGTGAGCTGTCCCGTGACCCTGAATGAGTGTCCAGCCCAGTCCTCTCACAACTTGGGGGATTTCTATCCCGCTGACTGGCACGGGGCTCCCTCTCTGGGGAAATGTGATTTCTCTTTCTTTCTTTACTTCCTTCTCTCTTCCCTTTTCTGATCAGTCTCCATACACAAGATATAAATCTGGGACTTTTACACCATAATAACATCAAGGCATATTTTCTGCAATGTATCATCCTTTACATATACTTTGGGTTGCAGATAAAAGCACAATTTAGTTGAATCGGGGACGCACTTCCATTACATAATCAGGCCAACAGGAAATGCCAAGCCAGCGAACAGCAGCCCTTACCTCGTTCGGTCTGTTAAGTCACCTGTGCACCTGTCCGCGTGCTGACGGGCCACACAACGTCGGCCCGCTGCTCCGAGGCAAAACACTGAACCACGCATTACGACCGGCTCGTGACCTAATGGAAGCAAGGCTTTCTTCTGAGAGCCCACAACATGGTCATTCTTTTGACACTAACAAGAAACGTAACTGCAATTTACCGACTTTGGCTTTTTTTTTCCTTCTAGAGACAGAAAGGACGCAACGCCCTTTAAAGTCTCAAAAGTTTCCATTTTTCGGTGTACAAGCTCTGTGGACAGACACCTTTCTCATGAGGGACCAGAACGCTTTAGGGACCACAGGAATAGCTGGTGTTTTCCGGTGGCAAAGTGTGAGATGCTGCAGGGCCAGTGGAGGAAGCCTCACAGAGCCTTTGAGCCCGAGTGAGTCAGCATTCCGTCTGTAGCGTGGCTGGGATGCAGACAGGGTTACGGCTTGCTTGAGTGCCTTTTATTACACAGTGTGTGATGCTCGCAGCTGGCGGATGTGCTCACAGAGACAAACACCACCCCCGTCCCACGCTGCTTGGACTGCACTGTCCGTCCGGCTAAACGGTCCTGGCTTGGTGTCCTCTGGAGCCACAGCACTGGCTAGGGGATGTAAGAGCTCGCCGCAGGAGGGCTTGTGGCCTTAAAGTGCGTCAACACCACCATGACAACGAGGATCCTTTTGTGTTATGGACGCAGCTCACTTTTCTAAGGAGCTGGGACCGGAAGGACAACAGCAACAGCAGGTGTGATGAGTTAGGTCTTCCCGGGTTTCAGGGGCGAGCCCCTTAAGGACCCCGCTGTGGTTGTCGACTTCTCCTCTGAGATGGAACGCAGGGAGGGAAACCAGAGCCGGAAGAGCCAGTGCAACTTACACAAGTTTGGCTCCGGCAAGAATATTCTGGATAATAGGGATTGGACCTACAGTCATCAATGAATGGTAAGAGCACATCGAGGGATGACTAATCCCCTAGACAGTTTCCCCCACCACGTTAGTGACGTCGGGCAGTGCACCCAAGGGGGTGCTTGTGACCGGCTTGTTCCAGGACATTCACCAACTCCGCTTCCTCCGCCAACAGCTTTGCTAGGAAAAAACATGCCAGCCGGACGAAATTGTGCCGAGTGGGCAGCTGTTCAGTTTGTCGCTCAAGCTGTGTCTCCCCGCGACCGGCTGACCAGCGGCCGGTCCGCACCTGTGGCCACGTGCGGTCACTGCTGCCTAGGATGGCACCTGGCTCCCTGAGGGGACGTGACGGGCACTGTCCGGGACACCGCGAGCTGGTGGAACAGTGCCGGCAGGGGTCCATTCCACCAGCTCAGTGGCCTTTGTGCCAGTCTCTGATGTGCCGCTGGGAGAAAAGCCACTAGAAAAAGCGCCCCGCCCCACCGGACAGAAATGAGACGCGCCGGCCACATCTGTTTCACTCTTTGTGTGGAGACCAGCTCTTAGGACTCCATCAAATTCCACGCATGGAAACAAGGCAAAACGACCTCGCTCTTTGTGGGTACAGAATCGGCCGCACGAGTGTCCAACATGGGGATACGCACATTCGATTTCAAGAAAAGGGCGGTTAATCTCATTTCGCAAAGCAAAAGTTGTATGAAATGTGAGTGCCTCAGCATCCTACCACTTAACACGAGTGAAGGGCACACCCCGCGCAAAAAGCATCAGGAATGCAAGTGTTTTTACCTTCCAGGTGACTCTGATGCTCTGAGATGAGATGGGCTCCAAGTGGACTTCCTGAGGTGGGCCGTCAGGAGCTGTGAAGACCAAAGCCCACAGGCCCGTTAGAGCCGAGTTCCAGAGCCGACTGAAGTCCACACAACATGCAGGCCCAGAAGACGCTCCCCACCCCCCGCCCCCCCCCGGAAGCACAGAGAAACGTGTTTGCAGCTTCAGGGAGCAAATCAATTTGGCGGAGTCACTGGGTCCTAAATTTACCCCGTGTTTACCCAGTCCCAGGAACAACGAACCTTGGGGACCCGTCCTTCTGTCGCCTCCTCACCACGCCTTTGACGACGTGATTAATAAACCCTAAGTCTGAGCAAGTTCACAGGTAAAACAGAAAGTTGAAAAACAGTATTTCTTTTTTTTTTTTTTTTAATTTTTTTTTTTCAACGTTTATTTATTTTTGGGACAGAGAGAGACAGAGCATGAATGGGGGAGGGGCAGAGAGAGAGGGAGACACAGAATCGGAAACAGGCTCCAGGCTCTGAGCCATCAGCCCAGAGCCCGACGCGGGGCTCGAACTCATGGACCGCGAGATCATGACCTGGCTGAAGTCGGACGCCTAACCGACTGCGCCACCCAGGAGCCCCAACAGTATTTCTTTTATAAACCTCTGCAGTGGCTATTGGAGCGCCCTCTCTTTCCCTTGGAAGCTCGTGTTTAGTGACATGGTATTGGGGCCATGCAGGTTGTTCAGAGCTATTGGGGCAAAACAAAAAAATCAGGATTCGTCTGCCTTTGCGTCTCTTAGACGACTTTAGTTTTTCGCACTCTCTGATTAAAAAACTCTCGTTACCCAAAGTCTGTCGCCTTGGAAGGCAGAAGAAGCAAAGTTGAAGAGTCAAAGCGTGCAAGTCGCATCACCTTATTTTCAACGGTTGTAGAGATTCCGATTACGTTCCAGTTCCAGTCGGTCACTAGCATGAGCGACGTGCCGGCACTAAGCACACAGCGTAGAACTCAGAGGCGGAAAATATTTTTGTCCGCCGAGAGTTCACGTGTTATCAGAATGGCGAATGCGCGCTCTGGGAGAAACACCACCGTACGGCAGACCAGATACTCAAGTGTCTTCTGAGAAGTGGAAGCAACTGGTAACCCAGGACTCAGAGGAAGAGACCCCCCTCGGGTGCAAACGTGCTGTCAGAATGACAATTCTGTGATCCCTGCTGAGCTGCACAAGGGCCACATCTACGGACTTGGAGATGCCCCTTTGCGGCAGGGGAAGGAGCACGTGGCAGATAAGAAAGCAGAAACAGTGCATGTGAACTGGTCTGAAGGGTTCGCAAGTCAATGGCAGGGCTAAGATAAAGGTCAGATTAGGGGAGAAGGGAGGTCAAGGGAAACCTGTTTCCCTTGATTCAGGAGAAGCGTGAGCCATACTCGGATGGAGTTGCCAAGCTGGTGGGTGTTTCGGTCTTTCTGCCTGAGTTCAAATTCTGGCTGTTATCACTTAGTAGCTGTGTGGTGCTTTGCAGGTGACTTAATTCTCTGTCTGTTTCCCTCGTTGTTTAATAGGACAATAAAATGCATGTCCTAGGATTGCTATGAAAATCCTGGACGCTGTAAATACAAGCAATAATAGTTATTGCCATTGAGTGTTTTGCATAAGGGGAAGTAAAGGGGGAAATTCACACAATGAAAAGGTACACTTGAAGGAACAACGTGTGAGCACAGACGCAAGGGCTCTATCAGGAGCAGAGGTGGTAGGGGTCCCTAGGGGGCATCGGAGCAACCACCTCCGGGTGGGAGGAGGGAAGAAAGAATGGGGATGCTTTCGGGGGACTTGCTGGGTGAGGGAAGCAGGCTCAAACCTGATTGCATTTTCCCAGCTAAATCGTAAGAGGCAAGGTCAGGAAATCAGAATTGGAGCAGGAAGGAGGGCCGTGGGCTTTAGGAACACACAGGCTTGAGGAATGGCCTGCGGAAAAGCGTGCCCCATACAGCACAGAGGAGCAGGGACCCCCAGTTTGGCACATGAACATGACACGGGGAGAAGCTCACGTGTGGGCCTTCATGAGGCCACCGACAGGTGCAGACGGAGTGTGCAGGTGGGCTGGGGTGAGCAGCGCACTGGGCAGGAAGAAGCTGGCACCCAACTTCTACTGGAGGACGGACAACAGGACCCTATGACTCCATACAGGGGGGAGAAGCGGGGGTAGGGAGCTGACTCCAGAGGCCAGGGCTGGTGGGACCAGGAGAGAGTAAGAATGCCAAGAGGGGAAGACGATTTTCCAGAAAAAATGGTTCATCGCGTTTTAGAAATATGAACCGGGAGGGAATTGGAGATACTGGGTGTGTAATGAGCAGCTGGACATGTTTACAAGGGCCGGGAGAGAGAGAGAGGAGGAGTTGAGTCTGCACTTGGCTTCCTTCCCCATGCCTTCTTCCGTCCTGCTCACGCCAGCCCTGAGATCTGCCCTGTGGGTCTCCTTTCTGTGCTTGGTCGGCCGCTGTCCCCACGGAGGCTCTCAGCCTCACCCGACAGCCTGCTCCAGCCCCTCATCTATGGCTGGTGCCAGTTTCAATTTTTTTTTTCCAATGTTTTTTTATTTATTTTTGGGACAGAGAGAGACAGAGCATGAACGGGGGAGGGGCAGAGAGAGAGGGAGACACAGAATCGGAAACAGGCTCCAGGCTCTGAGCCGTCAGCCCAGAGCCCGACGCGGGGCTCGAACTCACGGACCGCGAGATCGTGACCTGGCTGAAGTCGGACGCTTAACCGACTGTGCCACCCAGGCGCCGCCTGGTGCCAGTTTCAAAGGGGACATGGGCCGAGAGCAGCCTTCAAACCACTCAGTCATCATACTGACTTTCCTGTGTTCTGTGTCCTGTGTCTTGCCTCCTTCTGCACGCTTCCATTCTGCACCCCCATCCCCCACGCACCCTCATGTCTCAGCTGCCACCAACATCTCAGTGGAACCCAACCACATCTGCCCTAGGCAGATCTGACCTTCTCCCCTGGAGCTTTCTTTTCCCTCTGTCAGTGTTGCCTGCCTGCACCTGTGTGACGCCCACAGTGCACCTCATCTCAGCATCGGGACCGTCACAGTCACTGTGGCGCTGGGCACACACGTAGACTGTCTTCCCCTAGCGGACTCTAAGCTGAACAGCCTCCCGATCCGGGTCCAGAGCAAGTCCCCGCTTTGAAGGGGAAAGAAACGTGCAGACACTGAAACAAAGAGCACAGTTCTCTCTCCCCAGAAGGTCATGGGGATGGTTGGTTCGCCATGGGTGCTGTGGCCTCTTGGATCCATCGATGATCCTCCAATGAAAGGAATGTGCTAGCACTGAAGGGGACTCCAGAGCAGGGACCAAGGGAGGGGCTGGCCTCCAGCCACCTGCCATAATGGTTGCCATAGCTCTGCACCTAGATTCTGCTCACAGGGTCAGGCCTTGAATGCAGGAGCCTTCGACAGCAGCTCCAATGAAAACCCGTGGGACAGGTTTCTCCCACATTGATGATTCTGTGGTCATCAGGAAGCACGGGGTTCGAGCCTAAAAATCCTTCTTGGAAAAATTACTTTGAGGTCTGACAGCTATATACTGGTGCTGAACTATTTTAATTTAATTGTGCTACATCGAATTTCATGAGGATCCCATTTGAGAGGCACAGGAGGCAGTGTGGGGACAGCCCCGCATTCTGCGTCCTCTGGGTGTGTCTGGGCCGTGGCCTGTGGTGTCGTGGCACACAGTCTCAGGCTTCACATCCTTGACGACATGTAGTCAGGCTTAAAAACAAAGATGTGAGGACAGTGTTTATAAAATGGCCTGGATTTTATCAGAAGACATGAAGTCAATGATGTAGTCATGAACTGGGGAGGATTTGTTTTTCCAGGCTGATCCCTTTCTCTCCGAAGGCCCCCCCCTCCCCCGCCCCAGTCCCTGTCTCTAGGACAGACCTGACCATGTTTAAGAACATGGCACCTTTTTATGTAGCCTAGTGGTTTGTTAGTAACTCATTTATTGGTTGGCCTATTCTCTGAAGGGAATGGTTTCTGACCTCCCCTCTCTTAAAAATAAAGTGATAGAAGGGTGCCTGGGTGGCTCAGTCGGTTAAGCGTGTGACTCAGCTCAGGTCATGATCTCATGCTCCGTGAGTTCAAGCCCCACGTCTGGCTCTGTGCTGACCGCTCGGAGCCTGGAGCCTGTTTCGGATTCTGTGTCTCCCTCTCTCTCTGCCCCTCCCCCTGCTCATGCTCTCTCTCTCTCTCTCTCAAAAAATAAATAAACATTAAAAACAAACAAACAAACAAAGTAATAGAAAAAAAAGACAAGGGAGGAAAGAACAACCTACACACACACACATTAGTGCCACGCCCAATTAAACTAGGACGCATTTTTGGTTTTTTGAGCATTGAATTTTCCACTCTAAGTTTCTAAAGCATTTATAGGAAAAACCTTTATTGAAAAAATTAGTCTGATTTTGGAATTTGCATGCTTTCCTGAGCTGTAATTAGCCCCCGAGTCTTCATCTCATGGCAAACAGGATTTCTGTAAAGTTATAATCCAAGGCAGACTGAAATCCCAAATGCTGAAAGTATTCAAGATCAACCATTAGGTCCTCATTTATTTAACTAACATCTGACATTTAAGAATTTATGTACAGGGGTGCCTGGGTGGCGCAGTCGGTTAAGCGTCCGACTTCAGCCAGGTCACGATCTCGCGGTCCATGAGTTCGAGCCCAGCGTCAGGCTCTGGGCTGATGGCTCAGAGCCTGGAGCCTGTTTCCGATTCTGTGTCTCCCTCTCTCTCTGCCCCTCCCCCTTCATGCTCTGTCTCTCTCTGTCCCAAAAATAAATAAACGTTAAAAAAAAAATTAAAAAAAAAAAGAATTTATGTACATGCTCTTGAACTGAAGCTATCACTATATATAGAAAGCATAGTTTCTTCTCTTTCTAGCTTTTTCTTGCAAGCTGGGAGGTAAGAATTAAGAATGAATGGATTTTTCAAAACAAACACTCTTTGTATTTCTATAGAAGCCCAAACTGTTCAATCTGCAAAACGATAGTAAGTGAAAATGATATTTCAGTTCCTCATGTTTTTCCTAGGCAAGGAAGCCTTTACTAATTCTGTCTGGCTCAAGACACAATGATGACGGACCCTTCCTAACTTCCAGTCACGCAGACCTCTGCTCTTGATTTCCTCTTACGGGCACCAGGGCTGGCCTCTCATCCCTGCCTCCTGACACAGCCCCTCTCCCTCATCCTGCTAACCTGACCCCTTGTGGCTCTCAATGGACAGTCTCCACAGACAGTCCTCTCTCTCACTTCCCATCAGCAGATACCAAGACTCCAGCTATGGCACACCCCTCTACCCTCGGAATATTCTCTCCTCCACAAAGCCATCTCCTGGCTTTATTCAGACTCTTGGAACCAAATCAATCATTTAACGTGGCTGAACCATCCCAGTGGGAATCTGTTCCAAGTTTCCACCTCTGGTTCCCTTATTGGGGAATTTACTGAGGGCTTACTCTGCACAGGTCCAAAACTAGGCAAGGACTAGGTATAAAAATGGGTTTAAGAAATGTCCAAGTCGGGGGGCATCTGGGTGGCTCAGTGTATTGAGTGTCTGATTCTTTTTTTTTTTTTTTAATTTTTTTTTTCAACGTTTTTATTTATTTTTGGGACAGAGAGAGACAGAGCATGAATGGGGGAGGGGCAGAGAGAGAGAGGGAGACACAGAATCCGAAACAGGCTCCAGGCTCCGAGCCATCAGCCCAGAGCCTGACGCGGGGCTCGAACTCCCAGACCGCGAGATCGTGACCTGGCTGAAGTCGGACGCTTAACCGACTGCGCCACCCAGGCGCCCCGAGTGTCTGATTCTTGATCTCAGCTTAGGTCGTGATCTCAAGGGCCTGAGTTCAAGCCCCGCACTGGGCTCCATGCTGGGCATGGAACCTACTTAAGAAAAATAAAAAAATAAGGAAAAAAATGTCCGAGGGGCAACTGCACAATTCTATCACACATTCACTTCTGATGGAGGTATTGGGCATGAGAGCAATGTTCTTTGCTGGGAGAAGGAGACAAAGACAGTGTTTAATAAAAATCAAATTAAACAAAGAACAGTTGACCCCTACATGGGAAAAAATGGAATTCATTTAATAACTATTTATCAAGTGAATAGTTTATTAATTTAACTTTTTAACTTAAGACTTATTATGTGCCAAACAGTATTCTAGGTGGCTGGGATGCAGCAATGAACCAAACAGGCAACTATTCCTGACCTTGTGGGAGGGACTAAAAATAGCTCATAAACAAAATAAATTGGTAGATTATATGCTATGTGGATGGCGAGTGATGCTATTTTTAAAAAATGAGAATGTTGAGGGAGGGAGGGGACCTAGTATGCTTGAGCAGGCAGTGGGTTAGACCAAACACCTGAGGAGGTGTGGGAGGTGGGGGAAGAACATTCCAAACCATTCTAGAATATTCTAGGTTAGCCAGTGAGTGACTATAGGGCATGGATGAGGGACAGCGAGGCAGCCCGTGATTTGTTTGGTTTAATTCTCAAAGTCTTTCAGTGGAAGCTGAAGAAAAACAACAGCCATGGGGGCAGATTGCTAAAGGCTCAGCCGCAGGGCGTGCCTGGTTCTTCCCTGTGGGCAGACGCTGTGCACTTGACCGTCTTCTGGAAGAACACGGTTGATGCCACGCTGGGTCCTACTGTGCACTGACCTTCATGCATACTGTTACACGTGGATGCCTTTTATTCCTTAAGCCCTCATCATATCCTCTCCCTCTCAGTCCCCAGCTCAGCACAAAGAGGACACTCTTCCTCTGGATCACATCTTGCTTCTCTGGACTGTGATCAAGGCTGATGCCCAGGGCTGTTAACTTAGCACCAGATCCAATGGAAACCCAACGACTCCATGTGGTGACCCTTCCGTCATCCTGACCTTCTCTCCTCTGGTGCGTCTGGAAAAAAATTCAGTGGTTTCTCCGCGAGCTCCTGCATATCTGAACTTCTGCATTCTATGGGCAGTTTCATAACGAAGACGGTGAAGGGATCAGCCACCCAACCTCGGGCACCGGCGCTGGTGACACATAGTGTTCGGAGCACAGCTGCTAATGGGGAAGCTGGTCTTGGGCGAGGGTCAGCTGTGGACGTGATGCGACGATCGGTGTTGAAGGAACTTGGTAAGACAGTGCGCCTCCGGTCCATTAGATCTAATCCCATTAACTCTTGCCTGTGTCCCTACTTCCTCTCTCTCCTTCTGCTCTCTGAGGGGCTAGAGGCTGCTGAGGGAAGTCAGGAAGACAGCTCTAGACAGTGAGACCCCTGATGCATGTCAAGCATATACCAGGGTGTCTGACAAACACATCTGTGAGCCCTCACATGAAAACACACTTGGGATTGTGGCATTGGAACCATGCTATTTTCTAATGTTGGGTAAGGACACTGTGTAGGTGGCAGTGACACCTTCTGCACTAAGCTTTGTGACGGAAGATACAGCAGGAGTCCAGAACCCACATTCCCACCACGGCCTAAATTAGGGATCTGTAAACTTTTAAAACAATTTTATTTATTAATACTTTAGAGAGAGCGCACAAGTGGGGGAAGGACAGAGAGAGAGGGAGACACAGAATCGGAAGCAGACTCCAGGCTCCAAGATGTCAGAACGGAGCCCGATGCAGGGCTTGAACTCACGAACCGTGAGATCATGACCTGAGCTGAAGTTGGACGCTTAACCGACTGAGCCACCCAGGCGCCCCTGGGATCTATAAACTTTTTACGTAAGGGGACAAGTAGTAAATATTTAAGCTTTGCAGGCCACAGGAGGTCTCTGTGACATATTCTTCTTTTTAAGATGAAAAACCTATTCTTAGCTTGAGGGTTGTAAGTGGGATTTGGCTCATGGGCTGTAATTTGCTGAAACGTTACATGAAAGAAGGGTGGGGCGATGATGAACTCAGGGGAGTATATGGTCAGCCTCAAGGTAATTTCTGTACCCTTGGCCCCAGCTGATTCTTGACAAGCAGGCACTCAAGAGGAACTGTTACTAGATTTTGATCTGACTTTTCCAGATTTTAAAAACTGACACCTAAATTGAAAGATTGGCACGCTAATAGGCAGACCCAAGCCGAACACACACTCGGGCCTGCTGTGCTGTGGGCTGCAGTCTGTGACCGGGAACAAGGCCCAGCCCATCAGGACAGGGTCAGGAATCTCAGGCTGCTGGCTCTGGTGATTCCCGTGTCTTAGCTGGTGCTCGGACACGTGTGGCTTCCTCTTCCTCCACCTTCCACCCCTTCCCTTTTGCCTCTCTCTACTTTTCTTCTTTTATTTTTTTTAATCTTTACTTATTTTTGAGAGAGAGAGAGAGAGAGAGAGCGAGTGGAACAGAGACAGAAGGAGACACAGAATCTGAAGCAGGTTCCAGGCTCTGAGCGTCAGCACAGAGCCCGATGCAGGGCTCGAACTCACAAACCGTGAGATCATGACCTGAGTGAAGACGCTTGACCGACTGAGCCACCCAGGTGCCCCTCTCCTTTTCTCTCCTCATGAGGCCCTTCAAAGCTTCAGTGCAAATATATCCTCATCGCACACACAGGGGGTTCACCGTTATACCCACTCTAACACAATCCTGTGAGGCATCTTCATGAATATTCCTCCCACATCAGGATTCCATGAAAGGTATGGAATTCCATGAAAGGCTGGCCTTGTGCCAGCCACACATGAAGAATGAGACCTGAGCACGTGTAGCCCCTGATGATGAGGGGGGTCACGGCATCATCCGGGACACTGAGCTCCATGGAGAAATGATGATATGCCTCAAAGGCAATTGCCAGAAGGATTCCTACGTGTGCTGGGGAGGAGCCCTGATGTCATCCAGGGAGACGGGAACTTGGTTGCCCTTCCAGACAGAGGACTCAGCACACATGCAGAGAATGGCGGGTTGGGGGCAGGAAAGGGCCAGAGGAAGCCGAGTGTACCTTCCAAGTACAGGGGGTGTGGGGAGACCCGGACCTAACTAACCACCTCCCCGACTCATGTCCCCACCCAGGTGGGTACTGACCGATGTCCCCCGGTACCTCAGACTTGGGCAATGCCTCACCACAAAAATGAGTGGGTCTACAGATTCCGGAAGTTTCCATCTGAGGATTCTTATTGCCTGAGAGGCGGCCTCTTTTTTTTTGAGGGGAAAGTGGCCACGAAAGATGGTCATCTGGAGAGGACAGTAACTCCTAGAAGATGAGCCTTTGGGTATCCCTGCTGGGAAGCCGCAGCAACCTGTGGCCACCGCAGGCAATTCTGACGAGGGCATCTTTGGTCAGGACGGTTGCCTTTCTTCTTACGTGAGTTTGCGTGTGAGAAAACCCGCTTTGTTTCTTCCTTTATTTTTTAAATGTTTTTTTAATCTATTTTTGAGAGAGAGAGCATGCAGACAGGGGTGGGGCAGGGAGAGAGGGGGACAGAGGATCTGAAGCAGCTCTGTGCGGACGGCAGCGAGCCTGATGTGGAGCTCCAGCTCGCGAACCGCGAGATCGTGACCTGAGCGGAAGTTGGACGCTCAACCGACTGAACCACCCAGGCTCCCTTGAGAAAATCTGCTTTTTAAAATTCCAGCCACAAAACCTATGCACCCAGACAAAGCCAAATTCTGTTTTGAAGCTTCACTCTGTTCTACCTACCCCTCTCCTTGCATCTTCCCTTCGCTCATCTGAATAGTAATGAATTCCTTCTGGCGGGAAGGAGCAGCCGACAGCAGCCAGCGTGCAGGTAAAATCCAAGAGGCCGCCCTGGAAGCCAAGGAGGTGGCTTCTGCATCTGAGCGTCTGCAGAGATGCTGGGAATCTGTACTGCAGGCCGGTGACCGGAGCGGCTGTTCGCCTGACCGCCCAGCCCGGAGGGACGCGTTGCCATGGCAACGGCCGGCTGCCGCAGAGGCCACGCAGAGCCAGAGAAAAGCAGCAGGATTCATAACGGCGATCAGGAAGGCAGCCCCAAAATGCACCAGGGGAAAATACAGTTTTCTTGAGACGGCTGTCGAGACGGGGCAGCGTTAGGAAGGAAGGAGAAGTTTGCACAGTGCGTCAAAGATTACATTTTGGGGACAGTGTGTCTTCCCTAAATATACAACGTGATGACATTCCAGGAAGTTAGTGGGTTGTTGAAATATTTAAATAAAATTCTATTTCTGCAGGAGCGTGTTGATGCGCATTTCTCACTTGTTTGAGACCTACAGAGTGCTTTCACAGCCTGCCTTTTTCCCCCCAATGACCCACACGGTTGGGTCAGGAGGAGAAAGCCATCATTACATCTGTTTTGCAGATGAGCAATCACACCGAGTTTCTAAGTAAAAGAAATGGCTCAGTCCCGGACACTCAAGCATAAAGCTATCCTATTGCCTGCCCTTAAAAACGGTTTTCAAGAACTGATGTGTTCCTGGGTTGAGAAAAAGTGCTCATCTCTAGTTCGGGAAGAGCTGTCCATTCCAACCCATATTGACAGAAGACGGTATTGACGTAATCAGAAGAATACATGTTTGCATTTTTTTTTTGAGCCAGCAACCTTACTTCCTGGAATTTCACCTAAAAAAATAGCCTTAAATGTCAAAAGATATACCAGAAAGGATGTTCATCACAGTGGTGTTTGTAGTAATAAGAAATGGAAAATTTCTTATTACTACTAATAATATCTATCTTATTATCTAATAAGATCTATATAAGATCTAATAAGATACGATTTGTTAAGTAGATGGTGGAAGGTATCATTAGGAATCGCAGACGAGTACTTAAGGGTATACAAGATTGATGTCCTTCCAGAAGGCCGCTAATGAGGGCCAAAGAGAAGTGCGTGGAAGGAAGAAAGTCAAGAACAGCCCTAATTCCCCCGGTGAAAGCTGAAACAGATCTCCCGTGGACTCTCACTCATTTGGGGATGATCCTCTTAACCCTGGTGATGAAGAAGGGATCTGAGACTACGTTTCCAACTTTATGGCAGTGGTGGGTAGTAGCTGATTATCTCCGATTTCAGGCAGAGAAAGAAAAGCTAGGTTTGGGGCTGGACACTCTTCCTCCCAAGAGATGAGCCCGGCCTTGATTCCTTATTTTTCCTTCCCCCTGTCCTGCCAGGAGGTGGGTTGACAGTCAGCTTTCTCAGTCCTCTACAAACTGGTTAATTCACCCTCTGGTAGCCATGCATGTGGGGGAGCGTGCACACGTGTGTGTGTGTGTGTGTGTGTGTGTGTGTGTGTGTGTGTGTGAGATGACTGATTTACGAGGTGGTATCGCCATGTTCACTAGTAGCTCTAGGTGGTGGGATTATGGAAGAGGTTTTACCTTCTACAAAATGCTGATCTCTAGCCTCTTAATTTTCTTTTTAAAATTTTTTTTGACATTTATTTATTATTAAGAGACAGAGAGAGACAGGGCATGAGTATGGGAGGGGCAGAGAGAGGGGGAGACACAGAATCGGAGGCAGGCTCCAGGCTCTGAGCCGGCAGCACAGAGCCCGACGTGGGGCTCGAACCCGCAAATCTCGAGACGATGACCTGAGCCGAAGTCGGCCGCTTAACCGCCTGAGCCACCCAAGAGCCCCTCGCCTCTTAATTTTCAACACTGACTATGAAATTCTTTGTAATAGGAAAAAGAACAGTAAAGTGTGCTATAGAAATATTGACATTTCTAGCCAACAAAATATCTCCTACCACTGTCCCCCCAACTCCTCACGCACAGAGTTTTCTTGCCATTTTCTACTGAAGCCATCCTCTCACACCTGGGCTGCGTAGGGCCTTGGGCAAGACGTACACTCAAGGCTCTCCTGTCAGCCTGGACTCCACGCATCCAAACCAAGGAAGTGTAAAAATGGCAGCTTTTACAATTGTACAAGTCAACTGTAAACAATCGTAAAAGTGGTCGTGCAGCTCTTTAAATATCACCAGATCGTTAGTCTTCTAGGTTTGCCTTCTAATTCTTGGATACGAGAACCCTGAACGAAGCCTTATTTGAAGAGCAGCGCCTTCAAAGCAGGAGGCAAGGTACTGCCCGCGTCTCTAACAGGGCCTGGCGCCACGGAGGCAACCCTTCAAAGGCCAGACACAGGCAACGGCCTGATTCCTTGTTAGCTGCCTGAGCCCTGAGGGCCGGCTGGGGGGGCTCTGGGGTGTGGGCCTCGCCCGGTCACACGCACCTGCCTCGTCCGCGGTGATGGAGAGCTCGTTGCTGGGCTCGCTCTTGCCAATCCGGTTCTTGGCATACATGCGGATGCTGTAGGTGGAGGAAGGGTGGATATCAATGATGGTGGCCGAGTTCAGCTGAGGGGAAACATCTTTGGTTCTCTGAGCGGAATCCCAGGAGTCTTTTGGGTTTTGTTTTTCAAAAAAGAAGAGATAGAGACGTGAGTTTTTTTTCTCTGCCTCTGACAGTCCACAAGTAGGAATTAAACACACACACACACACACACACACACACACACAGAAAGGAAGGAGGAAGGGAAGAAAGAAAAGTGAACAACTCTAAGTGAATTCTCAAAGCAATGCTCCCAGCGTGTTCCAGCGGGCTGGCCACCAGAGGGGGACATCAGACTCTCGTTACCCACGCTGACGGGGACAAGGGCCGTGGGTGGCTGAGGCCGGGAGGACCTCTGAGGCAACCCCACCCGTGTCCCGGTGGCTATGAAGGAGGACAGTACACGCGGTAAAAGCACATGTCAGTGAGGCGGTAAACAGCCGTAGCAAGGCACTCATATTGTACAGAACAGCAAAGGGGATTACGGTTCAGGCACTGCCCCCCCCCCCCAATCCCTGGTTCTAAAAGGCATTTGAAGAGCAGAAAGACCTCTAGCCATATCAGATCCTTCCTTCTCCAGAAGCAGAGGGCTGAATGTGAAATACCTCCATAAACACGAATCTCAGTCTCCAGCGTCAACGTTTACTTTCAAAGAATTTATTGTAGGGATTCTTTTTCAACCACAGTAATATTAACAAGAACCCATGCCCCATGTGAAGAGGGAGCATTGGAGAGGTGACAGTTTGTACCTGCTGATATGTAGGCTTCAACCAATAAGGAGCAAACAATTCTTATTTCAGAAAACATTTGGGCGGTTGTTAAGGGCGGGGGGTGAGGGATCAAGAGATGGGATCAGTTGTGGGAGAAAAAAGACAGAAGGTGGAAGACAGAGATGACGCTTATGTACTCCCACAGCCCCCGGGGTCCCCTAGGGTGACGTTCGCTTGCAGGAACCTCACTGAGATTCTGCACTCCCTGCTGGATTCTGAGCTCCATGACAGCAGAGACCATGCTCGCCGTGTTCAATGCCGTGTCCCCAGTGTTTGCACAGTGCCTGATGCACAGCAGACAAGCCACGATTAAATGCACATTTAACAGATAGATACATAAATGGCACACACACAGACCTCCGAGCCCCGGGTTCGTTCCCCCCTTCCACGTTAATGATGAGCACGGACGTTTAGAGGGCTGGTCTGCCTAAAGGTAGCCGTGAATGTTAAGAGGTCTTCTGGACCTTGTACCAAAATAGGTTTCTTCAAGGTGGCCTTGGAATGCTGTATCTTATCAGAGAACACAGCACAATGAATACCCATTGCACCTAAAAGGAAAACTGTCACTTGAGTCAAGAAGACTGAAGATAGAAGAACTCGGACGTAGAAGACGATGGCACAAAACTTCCAATGGTGGAAGGGAAGAGTGGGTTTCAACAGAGGATCCGGAAGTGAGGGGATTAAGTGCCAGTGGCCTGACACGTAGACACGAGCCTTGTCCTGCAAGGAGAAAGCCAAGCCTTCTGGAGAAGACGTCTGGAACAAGAGAGGAACGCCCAGGCACTAGAAGGTGCAGAGAAAGTAGCTAACCAGCCCTGGGAGGAAGCTGACACTTGTGGTGTTGATGGCTCTGCCCAGGGCCACGTGGAGGTTTCTGGAATTGCCAGGACGTGTCTGGGAGGTGGCCGAGAGCCCGAAGAGGCATAGTGACACCCACTGACCACCTCCTCCTCCTGCCAATCAATTCATGAGTAGTCCGTGGGGTCGTGGCCAAGGCCGGGGGTCATGGGCTGGAAGCAGAAGGTGTTTTTAGCTTCTTTCTTACAGTTCTTACTCTTTCGCAGAAAAAAGGATGATGTCAACGATCATGATTATTAGAATAAGGCTCAAAACAACACAGGGTGGATTTTGAGCTGAAGGTCAAGAAGACGAGAAAGAATGTTTTATCCCGGAAGATTTGAAAGTAACCGAGTGGAGAAGGAGAAGAAAGCGTAGTTCAATCCGCCAGACACCCTCTGGCAAATGATACAGCATCAAAGGAGGAATAAAAACAAGGAGGTGACTACCCAGGAGAAAAGAGTCAGGACAGGGCTTGGAAATGCGGCTTCTGATCTCAGACGCCGACGTGCGGACAGGCAGGACGTGGATTATTAGCAGAGTGTGCTGGAGAACGTAACCCTGGGCGTTACAAACAACCACAGAGCGATCCTGGCACTTGGGAGGATGGAAATGCACACTGAAATGCAAATACAACTAGGAAGGGTGTACCACGGACAAAATACAGAAACTTAGGGGCACGTCACGAACAGAAATGCAGGCTGGGGAATCTGAGAGGCCTGGGATGCAGGCATGAATGGAGAGTACTGACTGGTTAAGGGCACGGACGGGAAGAGGCAAGGAATGAAATTGTCAGGGGAATTTATCACGGGTCTCCCTGCCCAGTGGAGGAAGGGGACGGTGCTGTCCGGATGCAGAGAACGAATGCAGTGTAAGGAGGGTTTATAAGTCACGCTGGAAGATCGTTCACGAGGGACCATTTACCAAGGTGTGGGCTGGGCTACAGGAGCTTGCAGAGGTTGCTCACACTCCCAGCATCTAGCAAGAGTGTGGAGCTGCTCCCTCTGCGTCGGGGGGGGCCAAGGGATGGGACAGCGTGGTCGGAGTCCAGACAGGGCTGGAACCTCAGAAGAAGAGCCCAATAGAAGCTGCATACACAGAACGCAGCGGCTGCCAGGATCCTTGTCTGATCATTCTCTGTGCCTGGCACTGGGTGAAGCCAAGGAGAGGTCAGAGGGAAGAAAGTCTGTGTTGTAGTCTTGGAGGTCAGCCTCCCCGAGAAGGGCAGATGATGGGTTTGTGCGGCGGGTCAAGGCGGCAGCCAGAGAACAACCAGCGGCACAGGGAACTCGTGTTTGTGGAGTAGGACCTGGTCACCCAGCACTGTGCAGGGCAATTTACAAACGTGACTCCTGCAGTCCTCGAATGTGTGGGCACAGTGGAAACACCCTGGAGCTTTCTGACAATGGCACTTTCAGACCTACTGAATCAGAATCACCGGGTAATGGTGCCCAGGAACCTGTACTTTTAAAAAGCCTCTCTCTGGGGCGCCTGGGTGGTTAATTCTGTTAAGCATCCGACTCCGGCTCAGGTCACAATCTTGTGGACTGTGAGTTCGAGCCCCGCGTCGGGCTCTGTGCTGACAGCCTGCTTCGGATTCTGTGTCTCCTTCTCTCTCTGCCCCTCCCCTGCTTGCGCTCTGACTCTCTCTCTCTCTCTCTCAAAAATAAACATTAAGAAAAATTAAAATAAATGAAAATAAAAAGCCTCTCTCTGGGTCATTCTGATGCATGGCTAGAGTTTGGAGTCATTCATTTGGCTGAATTGTTACAACATCCTGGTGAGGTAAGGATTTTTATTTTCATCATGAAGGTCCAGAAACTCAGGCCATTGACACGGCCGCTCTGAGCTGGGGCTGGGCTTTAACCTCACCTGTGTTACCTTGAAGCTCCAGGTCATTTTCCTGTAGCATATCACCTCCACATATTCTCTGCAGAACACCTAATGAGATTGGGTTTCAATTTTCCAGACACGTGCTGAACATCTCTCATGTTCGGATGCAGGCTTTCTGACAAGTGTGTGACTTGGCTGACTGACGAGGAGTTTGGCCAAGTGCAAGAGAGGGGACTCTGGCCAAGAATGAATGTAGTGCCTATGGACATGTAGAAAAAGGGTCTGGAGGGCTGTGCACGATGGTTTAGACAGGGCATGTCAGAAGCGTTCTTGGAAACAGTGGGCAGGGTTCCCTGACCTGCCCCAGAGAGATGGAGAAGTTCACAGTCATATTCCTGCCTCTGAAACTCCAAGCAATCCCTGTGGGAAAGGACTGAGGGAGCCCACAGGGACCAGGGTGCTTGTACAGGATTAGGGATGCTCGCTGGGGAGCCCCACTTGGGGGTCCAACACCCTAAGTCAGGGGTCAGCAGATCACCAAGGACAAACGTAAGAAGGGTGAACTTGATCTACAGAAGTGTTCGTTGTTAGAGGCCAAAGACCAGGAGGCATGACGGTGACCAGAAGGGCTTTTCTGTACACAAAATGACACTAAATGCTTAAAAATTTAGAGGCAGCTCAGAGAAGGACCAGTTCCACTGCATTAGTTAATAGAAGGGAGACGTAGCACATAGGGAAAGCCTCTTTTGCTCTGTCTGCTCCATGGAGGAGAATGTTCTTGGGGTGAGAGGGAGAAGGGAGGCTGGAGAAAGAAGAAAGTTCTGGACGATGGCACCTACCTGCATAAGAGAGTTTGTGCTTCCTGGGGGCTGGGTGGTTCCATTCTGGGACAAGAGAGCATGCCAAGGCACTGAGGCCCACTGGGCAATCTGTGGGGCACGGTGGAGGAGGAGATGGGTGCCAGAAGAGGGGACGTGGGCACGAGGCAGCCTACCTTCCAAAGAGGGGAAGGAAGTGAGCTGCTGAGCTGGTGGCACACACAGAGCGAGATGCTGGAATTGTTTGGCGAAGGGCTTCTTTGTGTCCATCCGGAGGAGAAGTGGTGATTAGGAACCAAGTAACGTGGAAGACAAAGCAGCCAGTGGAACTGGTTGAACTACATGAAGAGAACTCGATGACACTGGCATGGCCAGACTGAGATGGTCGGGAGGGTGTCGCAGGAGACACCAGTAAGGGGACTTGGGATATTTTCTTTTCCCTGCTAAACAGAAAACCAAGAGAGTCATCTGTCTTCAAATCCTGGAAGGGATAGCATTTGACCAAAGGTTTCAGGGGTGGGAAGGGGGCCACCGGCCTCAGGAAGGTCTGTGTTGGTGCAAGAAATGTGAGAATTCTGACAGTCGTGGCTGGGTCAAGGCAGAATGGTGCTTCCTTGGGGCTAGTGAGTTCCCACTGCTGGGACTGTCCAAGCACAGATGGAATGACGGCTTGCAGGGACCCGCTCTGTTAAGAACACAAAGTACAGCCATACGTAAATTAACAAAGAGTAGAGGAAAGTGCCTTTTGGGTGTGATTTCAGTGCTTAAAACAGAATGAGAATCAACATGCTAACAAATGTTTACTACAAGTGTCATTTGTATGATGCTCGCTGTGGGGGATGCAGGCTCGTAGCACAGGGCTGCAGGGGGATTGCAGGGGTCCCCCAGGGGGTCAAGAGAGCCCTCAGAGGGACAACTTCCCAGCAGGGGAGACGGATCTTAAATATCTTCCCAGTAGAGGATCCAGGTACTAAAGAAGCAGTCAGAAGCCGACCAAATGTTCCAAGGCGTTTAGGATGCTCTATGAGTAGACAAAGGAGCACACTACAAAATGGGTGGTCAGGGAAGGCTTCCTGGAGGAAGTGACATTTAAGCTGTGATTTGAAGGACCAGTTTTCTATGTACGCAGGCTTAAATTAACTATCTTAAATTATGGTTGTCCCTTTCATACACCCAAAATCTAATGAGGAGGCAACAAATACGAGAAAATCCCAGACCAACGTGCTTTTTTACAGCAGTGGATACAGTTACTGCCAGCTGCCAATGCAGATCTTCTGTCCAGGCCTTTCGCACTGAAAGAGGTGGACGGTCTGGAGGGCCCTCCTGGAAATCTGAGGTCATGGAGTCCGGGTTCCTCCCCAGTGACTCTCCTGGGACGCATTCTATCTCAAACTGGGTTCACCGCGCTCCAGGGCTGCGTGAACATCTCAGCCACCCACCAGGCTGGTCCTGTGTGTGGCTGAAAGAGAGTATGACGGATGGATGGAAACTGACTGCAGCCACATCACAGAGAAGGAGCTCTCCTACCTGCGTGATGTAGAGCCCGATCAGTTTGTAATTTGGGAATGCCGTGGAGAGGATTCTTAGATTTGGGTCGCAGGTAAATTAAGTGCCACCAGTATTCACTGAGTGCTCCCAACATGACGGGCACCATGCTAGATGTTGGGACCTAGGGGCACACGATCCCAGAGTTCCTGCCTTCCGGGAACTTATGGGGAGTGCTGGGGGGCGCACTGAGGACTCTTAAATGGGGGACACCAACGGTTTTGGAGGCATTCGATTCATAAGCACTGGGTGCACGCTTGAGTAAGAGCGAAAGCTGCTATTTAATAGAGGTTTGCCATCTGCCAGACACAGGGGCAAGTGTTTTAAAGCAGCTCCCGTCTTTAAAGAATATTCACCAAATACGCATTGGGCGCCCACAGCATGCTGGGTGCTGCGCTAGGTGTTGGGGAAACGGGTTGGGGGAAACTCAATCTGGTGGCACGGGGACTTCCAGCCCAGTGAACATGGCACACCCACCACCAAGTCAACTTGCAATGGCCCTCATCCCACGGAAGGTGGCATTTGTGGTAGCAGGGCTTAGAACTTCTCGGTGGGCAAAACGCAACCCACGACTGCGTCATAAAAGTGTCGGTCCTCCCTAAGGTCATTAACAAATCTGATGCAATCTCAATAGCAATGCCAAAAATATTTTTATGGAGCTAGACAGGTTGATGCGATGGCTCCGTGTGTAGAAAGCTAATAAGACACTGAAAGGAAAAGTCGTAAGGGTGAACCAGGGCCACCAGAAGTTGAACCACAAAGCCTGCGTGACTACCGCAGTCTAGTGCCGAGGCAGAGATGGACAAAACGGTGGCATTGACTAGAAAGTCCAGAAAGAGACACAGGTGCACGTGGAAAGCCAGGAGGCGATAAAAGTGACATCTGAAACCACTGGGGAGAGGTGGGCTTTTTAGTAAATCATGTTAGGGCAGGAGGATTCCCATCTGGGAAAAGGTCAAAGTAGAGACAAATCTCCCAGCATACCCAGGAATCAACTCCAAATGGATTAGAGATCTCAATTTTAAAGAGCAAGAGAAAGAAACCATACACGTAGGAAGCAGGGGGGATTGTTTTATAGCCCGGCTGTAGAGAACAGCTTTTCTAACTTGACTTGACATCCAGATGCGATAAAAGGCAATGTTGATAAACGTGGGAACAGAAAACACAAACAAACTGCCCACCACAGCCCAGCCAGGAAAGAAAGGAGATGATGCTCTAGGAGCACGCGAGCGGGAGGCCAGAAATGCGTCCTTGCAGAGGTGACGTGAGGAGTGGGGTCTAAGGGAGCAGGTGGGGGTAAGCACGGGAACCGTGTGGTCCAGGGAAGGGGGGCGGTTCTCCAGCCGGAGGATGGCTTGTGACCTTTGAAGGACTCATCACAGGGAGAGGTTGTGGTGTCCCATGTCACAGAGGGGAATGCTGAAGGCAGGGGACGAGTGAAGGCACACGGCCAGGTAGAGACAGGGCCAGCAGTGGAGCCAGGACAGGTTGTGCAACCACTGGACCATCACTGGCACCTGGACACCGGCACCGAGGCACTGATCCTGCTGTCCTGGGAGCCCGCCTGGGGACCCACGCCAAGAGCACAGAAGCCCGGGGTCCCGCAGTCAGTGCTCGGCCAGAGGCTGGCGGGGCCATCCCTCCCCCACCCAGGACTCTGTGGACTGTCCCCATGATGTGTGCGTGCGTTTCTCTGGAGAGCTCACTATTACCATCAGTTTCGGGGCCACTCTCTGCTAGGCACATGCTGGCTTCACTAAGGAGTGTTTCCTTTCCTTCAAGACGGGCATGGCGGACCTTGGGATCCCTGGGCTCCTTCCTGACCTAGGTCTTTAGAACAAAGGCAGGGCCTCCTTGCTTCCCTTTGGCCCTGGAAACCCGTTTCTCCCAGTTCCTGAAAGAGCCCTGTTTGGGCCAGCACCGTCTCCAGCCTGCTCGCCGTCACTGTGCCCCCGCCTCCAGCCTGCGCTGGCTGTCCTGTCCGCTGATGACAGTGCCCCAGGCAGCCATGGAGGGCCTCTCCCGAAGCCCCCCCGGGCCCCGTGCACGCATGGCTCACTGCCAGGTCTCTGTTGGGACTCTGGGTCACAAGCTGCTCTAGCGTGCGTTTCCCAACCCAGCTGCGCACTGCAAGTCTCAAGTGCTGTTTCTAAAACCCCCGTTCTTGGGGGTTCTTAGCGTTCACGCATTGCTTTGGGGACACTCCACCCTCGGCCGTCCTTTCCAGCTCCTGCCACCCTCTCGTCCTGCCCCTTGCTCACTCTTCCTGAAGCATTCCTCACTCGTGACCTGCCTCCAGCTGCCCCGAGCTTTGGTTGTCACCAGGGTCTCAGCTCAAAAGATACTATGCAGGTCACGGACAGTGTCACCTAAAGTCTGGTGGCCGGAAAGGAAACAATAAGGCTATGCGTGGTCTGCGAGGAACTTGTTAACCCTACACATGCTGGCGAGGCTCTGATTCCTCTTATGAGAGGCAGGAAAACTTCCCGCCAGAGGCCACAGTGAGGTAGGTGTTCTCCCCTCGGCCTGATGGATCGTAAAGTTCCAAGTGACCCTGGCGTTCGTGATCCCTTTAAGGGGATAAACGGACACACCTGTCACGGTCCTGACACTGGGTCTGTTTTACTCGTGGCCCCTCTGCCGACCTGGCCGAACGCGGGCCTGTCCCTGCGGTCCTTCCAGGACGTCCCCTGCGGGGTCAGTGCCCGTCTCCGCCAGGAGCAGCTCTCCTGCCTCTGCACAGACTTGGCCCACGGACTCCAAGCACAGCTGGAGCCCAGGCTCTGGACGGAGTCCCCGTAGCGAGCAGCCACAGGGAAAATGGCACGTGAGGACAGCAAGGGGGGGCAGGAAAGAGGACATCAGTGGCCAGTGGCCAGGTGCTGTCCGTAGCTGCCCCCTTGCCGGCTGGTGGCAAGAACGCCAGGGTGGCGGGCAGGGAGCAAGCCCGGGGCCCGGAGAGAAAGGAGGGGGCCCAGGGGCAGAGATGGGCCCCTGCACACAGACCGCACCCCAGAAAGGAAATGTGGAGTCCTTTGTGCGAGAAGAGAGACAAACCGGTAAAAGAAGCCCCCTCGGAGTTTCCGTGGAGTCCAGGTTTATTCTTACAGGTGATCATGAATAACAAAGGAGAGCAGTAACAGGGCCTTTTGAAGTGGAAGTAAAGCTGGAGGGAATAAAGAGCTTACCTGATTTATTTTTGCACTCAATATCGTAGCCCGTGATGGGGCTGTTGCCGTCAAACCCCATGGTCCACCTGAGGGTGATTGTGCGAGCTTTCACGTCTTTGATCTCAATTTCGGGAGGGTCTGGGGGCTCTGCGCAATCGACAGGAAAACCCGGGCTTAGTTCAAACATGGCTCAGACAGAGGACGCGGGTGGAAATGCTGAGTACGGCTCCCGAAAAGCCCCGCCAGCCTTTGACAGCAGCTGAAACTTTTACCTGGAAGCATTTTTTTTTTTTTTTCCTATTCGCATAGCAGGGGCGAGAAATTCCACTTTCCCCCAAACGCCAATGTTTACAGCAGGGCTCTGTAAGCAGGCTTTTATCGCGGGGCTGGGCCACCAAACGAGGATGTCACTCTTCTGGTTTGGAATCTCGAGCTCAAAAGAATGTCTGGGCTTCAAATGTTAAACTTCCCTTGTCATTTGCACCGTTTGGCGTAAGGATTCCTAAAGGTGGGCTAACCAGGTACACTGTTACACGTGGTGCACTCCGTGGGCCCGCAGGGCCACCTGACCCAATTCCTTTAAGGACTTTGCTCCCTGTGTTTTGGGGGCTGCACCTTGACATCATCATGGGCATTGCAAGAAACTTTTAACACCAGCTGTGTGCATGTTCAACATTTTCTGGGAATCAGGAGATGTTATGTAGCAAGCTGAGCCCACACAGGGGTCTGAGCCTGGGCATACACTTAGGGATGGGGGGGGCATGGGACAAGCTGAGGGCAAAATACAGGCTGGCACACCGCCCCCCGCCCCCAGTGGAATATGTGTGATATTCCTCAGACAGTCCTGGCGGCCCGAGAACAAAGGAAAGGGGTTGAAGTGCGTGCCATGGTGATGTGGGAAAACTAAGGCAAATGAAAAATTAAGTTCCCTACTGCCTGCAGCCCATTGACAAGTCCCTGAGATAGCAGAGTGACCCCCCCTCCAGGAGCTCAGCTGCCTCAAGGATGACACTTTGCTGGGGACAAAAGGGAATCTTGCCTTAACATTGTCCCAACCTCGAGGACCCTGTAAGTCTGCTTCCTTTATCTCAACTCCCCCAAGATATACGCTGGTGACCCTACTCCAAGCTTCTGGCCCCTGATATAGATCTGAAGGGGCTTGTGACTGAGGTTTTATTAAATGGTAATAAATGGTGTTTCCTTAGCAACAGCTAGCCCCTCAAGGTCCTGGAAACCTTGCTTCCAAAATACCTTAGAGACTTACTCTATCCTGGACCCCCTCCCAACCTGAGGGTAGAGAACGAGCTACCCCTCACGACCCCAGTGCAGCTCTTCCTGTCCGTGGGTTCTGTCCCCGTGCTTTAATAAAATCACCTTTTTGCACCAAAGACGCCTTCAAGGATTCTTTCTTGGCCATCAGCTCCAGACCACCCCACCACCATCCCCAAACCCCCTCACTTACTGTCCTAAAAGCCATGTTTTCCCCCAATTTGGTCTCCTTCCTACCTTGCACTGTGAGCTGAATTATTCCACGGTCCTCCCCATAAGAATTGATAGCATGACAGGAGAAGAAGCCAGAATCTTCTCTAACAGTTGGCAAAATCTATGTGTAAAGCAGAAAGAAATCCATCTTATCCAGTAGTAGGGAGCCAGAGCAACTAAAAGGACTTTTGATGATAAAAATCTCTCCATTCCTACCCTTCCGGTCCCCAGCACACCCGCACACGTGCACACACACCCCCGAGAGCAAATTATTTCAGTGCAATTGTAACGGTGTAGATGGATAGGTTCGACGTACGTTATCAGTGTCAGCTGGTGCTCGTTAAATTGGATGTGTAATTTATGTAGGATGCCACGGTCAGGTTGATGTATATTCCATATATATATATATATTTTTTTTTTTTTTTTCTCATGGTGTGTGCTTAGAGTATCCAGAGTACCTAAAGAAGCAGATCTATAAATCCTGCAGTAAATGCTTGGTCCTACAGGACCGTCATTAGAGTTCTCTCTAGAAGGACTCCAGGATTGGACCTGTGAGTGAATCAATATCAGTGTTTCAAACACAGGGCTTTTTTTTTTTTTCTCTGTGTGGGCTATAGCATCATTCACCCCACCCCCCGCCACTAAAAACACCACTCAGTTAACTACCACTAGTACTAAAAAAAAAATCTAAGAGACTACAATACTTTTTTTCTAGTTTTTGCGATCCTATGTGAAAGACAGAAGCTTTTCTGTTGGATTTGTCCAAGGAAAGCAAACCGCTTTTCCTTAGAAAGCCCATCTAATTTGTTTCTTTTTAACAGCATGTTAAAACATGTGCACAGCGTAAGATGCCATTTTTCTGGGATTAATTATCATTAAGAGACTCGATTCCTACCTTTTTTTTTTTTTTTTTTTTTTTTTGGTTTTTACTACCGTTGGGTTCCCTGCCATGCTCATTGTAATTTTATTCTTAATAACATTGAAAGTAAAGCGCTGTTTTTGCGGGCTGCTCAGGAATCTTGCTTAAGAAGTGGGGAAGAAATGGCAGTCCCGGAAGATTATCTGCTGTTCATCACCCGCACGCCCCCGCTTAGGTGAAAGGACAGGATTATTCTGCCGACAAAGTTAGATGCTGATCCGCTGTGTTTGCTGCGTTTTACCTGCAGCGTTGAGATCACTTCCTCTCCCACCTCCTTGGTGGACACAAGGTAACGGGCCATCTCGGGGTTAATGATACGGTCCTCCTTCTCCCAGCGGACGATGATGGGCTTCTCGCCATGGGCTGCACAGCTCATTTCCTTCTTTTGACCCTGAGTGGCTAGGGTCGTATTTGGATAGGACGTTATCATCGCAGGAACTGAAAATCCAAGAAGGACACGACTTATTTGGCAAAGCAGGATTCTTGACTTCCCACCTCAACACTCGGCTGAATCTGGCTTAAAGGGGTGTTTCCTTGAGGGGCGTCTGGGGGCGCTCAGTCGGTTAAGTGTCCAACTCTCGGTTTTGGCTCAGCTCACGATCTCACGGTTTTGTCAGTTCAAGGCCTGCATCAGGCTCTGCACTGACAGTGTGGAGCCTCCTCGGGATTTTCTCTCTCTCTCTCTCTCTCTCTCTCTCTCTCTCTCTGCCCCTCCCCACCCACATTGTGCTTTCTTTCTCTCAAAATAAATAAATAAACATTTTTAAATAAGAGGTATTTCTTTGAAATAAAATGTATTCAAGAAACCGCTGAGCACGAATCATGAACAGAAAAGGGGCAAGGTGGCAGAAAAGTGAAACCTGACGAAATGAGCCCTAAGCTCATTCATTCAGAAGTTGCCATGGGATTTCATATTCAGGGGGCGCTGCTCTCTTCCCGGCCCACCGAGGGCACACGCCGGTCACGGAATATAGCCTGTGTCCCCGAGGACACATAGGAAAACAACTTTACTTGCTGAATAGATGGGAGAGGGGGCTTCTAGTAGCAAATGACAGTTTCTAACTCTGATTTTCAACTGTGGAACTCTGAAACCTTATCGAGCAACTGAGGCTGGGGCCCTGATCGCTGCTGACCCATCCTCGGAGTGACTTCTAGATATACCCACCGCTGTTACAAACTGTCACCGTCACCTGGAGACCCCAGACCCACCCTTCTCCCGTAACATATGGCAGGCCATCTCATCCCCAGCGCACCAAGAAACCAGAAACCTCTCTTTGTGCAACTTCTCAAGTTCCCTGTCTCCCACCTCAAAATTCATCTAAAGACCTCCATTCTTGGCCATGTGCTGGGTGATGTAGGACTCTGCTCCCACTCCACACACCACTTAGAGATGCAGGGCGGCACAAAACAAGCATCCTTTTAAATGCGCACGCAGCTTCTAAGAAAGTGAGAGAAATCCCAGGAGCCTGAAGCAGAAGTGGCTGTTGAAAGGCCAGAGGTATTATGATGTTGGAGGCAGGGAGTTGAAAGTGGGACCTTCAAACCAGACTGCTCAAAGGGCCCCACCTTCAGAGCGAGGACCTCCAACAAGGACAACCAGACCCACACGGGGGGAAGGGAAAAGCAAACAGCCTTGGCTTGTGTTATGGATGAAGAGAAAAAAAAAAGCCTCCCCTGAAAACCCACAGCTGGTCTGCCTCTATGTGGGTTTGGGGTTAAATTCATGCTAAAGGGGCAATACGCTGGTGTTCCTACTTGGGCCGTGGGCCCGAAGATCCTAGCGAAAGAAACACAAACACACCCCAGTGGGAGGCACACTCCATCCATGCCCATTGGATCTCTCCTGGCCCGTGCTGGGTCCCGTCTTCCCCACAGCGTACCAGAGTGGGTTGAGACATACCACAACGAGTAAGAAACCTACCGGCTCCGTAGCCTGGACGCCCGCAGGAGAACCCACACTTTGAAGTTTCTCTACAGTCAGCAGGTGTGTGGCAGAGATTAGGAGGCGTGGAGTGGACTAACTGAAGGGAAGAAACACCGTGGGCCCCGCATTTTATCCTCGCTGGTGGTGAGATCCCCCTTCCAGTACAACTGAGGGGAAGCCAGACTGGCGCATGGGCCCCAGCCTTCAGTCCCGATCACTCACTTCCTCTAGCCGCTTCAAGAAAAAAATTTAATCTTTACCAACAGCTTTTTTGAGGTCTTATTTACATGCCATAATATTCACCTAAGTGCACAGGGGAAAGGGTTTGTCCATTGTAGTAGTTTTCTAGGAGAGCTGAAACAAATCACCACGAGCTGGGTGGCTTCCAACACCAGAAATCTGTTCTCTCACAGTTCTGGAGGCCAGTCCAAAATCAAGGTGAAGGCAGGGCCATGCTCCCTCCGAACTTCTAGGGAAGAATCATTCCCTGCCTCTTCCAGCTTCCGCTGGCCCCCACGATCCTTGGCTTGTGGCCACAACTCTCCCATCTCTGCCCACACTCACGTCATGTTCTTCCTTAAGGGTTTCCCCGGGTCTTCATGTGGATTTCTTATAAGGATACCAGTCATTGGATTTAGGACCCACCCTCACACAGTATGACTTCATCTTAACTAATTATATCTGCAAAGACCTTATTTCCACATGAATTCACATTCTGAGGTTCATGTAGGCATGAATTTTTTGGGGGGGGCTCATACACATATATTTGTATTATCCAACACACACACACACACACACACACACACACACACACACACACACTATTACAACCCAACAGAAGTACATACAGTTGTATAGTTACCACCACATCAAATTTGGTTTTATTTTTTTTTAAAGGAAAATCATTTTAGTAAGTTTATTTTTGAGAGAGACAGGGAGAGAGAGAGAGAGAGCAGAGGATGGCAGAGAGAGAGGGAGAAGAGAATCCCAAGCTGACAGCACAGAGCCTGATGTGGGGCTCTATCTCATGAACTGCGAGATCGTGACCTGAGCTCAAATCAAGAGTCAGATGCTTAGCTGACTGAGCAACCCAGGTGCCCCAACCATATTAATGTTTAGAGCATTTACATTATCCCAAAAGGATTCCCCTGTCCATTTATAGTCCTTTCCTACTCCCCATCCCAGGCAAACAGTAATCAATATTCTGTCCTTCTAGATTTGCCTTTTCTGGACATTTCCTACAAATGGGATCCCATAGTAGGTATTCTTTTGTGTCTAATTTTTGCCTTTTTTCCCCCACTGAGAATGTTTTCCAGGTTAAGCCATAGTGTAGCATGTATCAGCGTTTTCTCTTTTTTTTTAAAATTTTTTTTATATATTTAAAAAAATATTTATCTTTGAGAGAGAGAGATAGAGTGTGAGACAGGGAGGGGGAGAGAGAGAGGGAGAACAGAATCCAAAGCAAGCTCCAGGCTCTAAGCTGTCAGCACAGAGCCTGATGTGGGGCTCAAACCCACGAACCGTGAGATTGTGACCTGAGCCGAAGTCGGACGCTTAACCAACTGAGTCACCCAGGCGCCCTTATCAGAGCTGCTTCTTTTTTGTTGCTGAATAATACTGCATTGCACGGGATTAACACATTTCGTTTATTCATTCACAGTTGACACACATTGGGATTGTTTCCACTTTTGGGATATTATGAATAATGCTGCTACCAAGATTTGCATGAAGGTTCTCGCTTAGACCTATGGGTTCACTTTTCCCAGGTAGATCTCTACTAGAGAAACCGCTGTGTCACACGGAAATTCTACGTTTCACGTTCTGACAAACTGCCACATTGTCATCCCAAGTGGCTTCACCATTTTTACAATCTCTGTGTCAGAAGACGGAGCACAGAAGAGGAAATGGGGGGAATGTTTCCCTTGAACCATAAAAGCAGGGTAAAGCTATAGGTGAGCTCCAGCTTGATGCTCACCGGCTGTAGAAAGCCCAGCTCGAACCCAGTGCTGCCACCGCAGAGGTGAGGGTGGTGAGGAAGGTTCCAGGAGAGGCTGACCCATGCCATCTGGGAGAATGAGGCAAACACAGGGGATGGAGCCCCTCCTTCTCTGAGATCAGGGCCTGTGAGCAGCATGAGAAGGCTCCACTGAGCTGTGATCCTGGGACAACAGATGGGGACCTTCTCAACATATTCCAATTCCTCACCCCACCGAGGGGAAGGGACTAAAGCCCTGGGAGTTCACCAGCCCCATTCGCTGGTCCAGATAGTCACCAACTGAGGGGCCCTACCCAGACAGAGGGCTGAATGTGCACACCATTTGGAGGGGCCAAAGGGAGACACGGTGTCCCTCTCCAAGGGGGAAGTGGACAGGGGCACTGAATATTTGCGCCTGGGCAGTGCGGGGGACACCCGCTTCCTCGCATGGAGCCTTGTGTGTGAGCCCACCCTGCCCCGTGCACTGTGATGCAAGCTCATTATGGTGCAGGGGACCACTTTCTGGAACACAGTTACGGAGGGAGGCCAGACCAGCCTGTGAGGCTCTTCCCATATGTCTCCTTATCACTTTCCCTTTAGGCACAGAGTGAGGATTTCGTTTAGAGTGGCACCGTTTCAGAAAACCCCAACCACAGGAAATATATTTATGGGGAAAAGGAAGCAATCATAAATTGTGTCTAAGAAGGCCCAAATAGCCCTAAAATATCTATAAAATGCAAGCATGTTAGCAGTAGGAGAAACTGGATGCTCTTTCCAAGTCTCTTCGTGTTCATGGGCAGGACAGATGAGTATAGTTCAATTACTTTCCTGCCTACAGCGGATTAACACCCTCCCGGGAGACAGCAGCTGGCTATTCCCCGGGTAGAACCAGAAAGAAAGGCGGAACTGCCCAAGAGCTGACATGAGAGATGATGGCAGAATGACACAAATCCCAAGATCATGGTGACCAGGCCCACGTGGGGCTCGCAAACACGATGTCTCTCTTCCCTGCACCCTGTGCTCAACATGCCCCCATACCAAGAAGACCATTATCCATCATCATGGGTTTCCAAATGATAACCCTCGACCATTGAGAAAATGTTCACTGGCCTGGTGTGGTTTGCTTAATGAGAGATAGGACTATTTTAAGTATTCGAGAAGATTCCTTTCCAAAATGGTTAATAAAAACATTTTAAGCGTCCAAGAGGGTAGGAGAAATAAGTTGTGTGGACATTTTATTCATGCAAAGGCATGGGATGAACTCAACATCTCTCTATAAGCATCCCTCGATGTCTTCCCTTGAAAATAGGCCAGGAAGGAAGGTGGTAGCAACCACTTTCCCCCAAGAGATTTGGAGAAAGAATCAGGGGCACCTGTTGAATACTGGAGGTGTCAGTAGAACATCGACCCTTGGCAAATGTCCTCAGCGGTGGGGTGCTGGCTACGTAGGATGTATTCAGGCATGCTCATTAATGCATTAAGTCAGGGTCTTTGCCACTGTGAAAAATTCCTTTCTGTGATCATGGTAAAGTCCATATTTGTGTATGTTATCAAGTTACTTAGATATGTGAAATGCAGTTGAGTTTTTAATTTAAAAAAATGTTCTAAGGAGCCAAATTATTTGAGAATCTCCCAAGAGGCTTTCTTTTGCTCCAACAACCACACGATCTTTTAAAGACAGGAATTGGGCGGCGCCTGGGTGGCTCAGTCGGTTAAGTGTCCGACTTCGGCTCAGGTCACGATCTCACGGTCCGTGAGTTCGACCCCTGCGTCGGGCTCTGGGTTGATGGCTCAGAGCCTGGAGCCTGCTTCCGATTCTATGTCTCCCTCTCTCTCTGCCCCTCCCCCATTCATAGACTCTCTGTCCCCGTTCTGTCTCTCTCTGTCTCAAAAATAAATAAACGTTAAAAAACGTTAAAAACGTAAAAACGTAAAAAAGTTAAAAAAATAAAAAAAATAAAGACAGGAATTGGTTGCCTATTGTAAGACTCACTGGATAAAACTGAGGGCAAAAATGTGGATAGAAATAGGAAAAATGATTCAAATATCCGAGATCAAGACAGTCTCTGTTATGTCTAACCCATAATTGTCAACTTGTTGCTAAAAAAGACACATAGATAACAACATATTTGCTCTCACTTGGGATGTATGTTGATGTGTGGATTTATCTGGGGGTTAAAGCAAAGGGTCACTTGGCGGCTTTGCATCCACTAGGTCTGTGACAACCATCGTGGACCTCACTGTAACAGATGTTGAACAATGGGGGCGTCTGGGGTGAGGGAGTGAGCCAAGGTGTACTGGTGGGGACATGTGTAATGTTGATTGGTGGCTTCTGCATTTTAAATCCAACGCCAGGTGGAGACCTCGGCAGCAACGGCCAGGGCTGCAGGGATTTGGGGCCCTGGATGGGCTTGTTTGGCATCTCAAGCAGACACCAGTGGATTTGTATAGAACCACAGAGGGTGGGACTTAGGAGTTAATGAGTCAGTGCCTGTCCACTCTTATAGATGCTACACCATCAGGCTCGGTTTATTGTTTTGTGGATTGTCTGGATTTAAAAAAGGGATGGAGAAAAAGTTAATGGCAAAGATTAAATGTCTGAAGCTATTACATTTTACATAGTGCCAAGTATTGTGAAACCATCCTTCCAGGATGCAAGGTTCAGCAAAGAAGTCTGATGCATCTGATTCAGCAAACAGTTCCCTCGCACCATTGACAAATGAATGACATTCCCCAATATGTCTTCCTGTTTTACTTCCATCTTCCTTGTTACTACAAATAAAAGCACCAAGAAACCTTTGCCTTGGAACAACACTGTTCAATAGGAACAGCCATGTGGTAGCTACAGACACAAGAGTTCACAGAAAGGCAGCTAACGTATTTTATGAGAAGGAGTTGGCTCAATGGAATTGATGAGGCTGATATGGCCTATTTTATTATTATTTGTACATTTTTTTTGGAGATCTGGTGGTTAAATGTTTCCTAGTGTACTGTTGGATGTATGCAGAAAAATTTGCAGACCAGAAAAAATAATACCAGCTGTCAAAATGGGTAGGTGGCTGCTGGGGGAAATTCTTCCGTGTGGGGGGACCTTGTATGAAAGCAACACTTCTAACCCCTCCCCCGAATGGAGGGGCAATGACTAACCTGACTTGAGGGTTGGGGAGGAACTGACAAGTGTGACCCAGTTCCTTCCAGATATCTGTTGGCAGAGGGCACGTGTTCCGATCTACAAACTTCCTGTAGTGAAAGAAGATGTGCCTGAGTGAGAGGTGTGTGCATCTCCAGCCTGGGAAGAGACTGGGGTAAGTCTCCCTAATTCTAGAATGTAGCATCTGCAAACGCACATCTTCCAGAAAGCTAGTATCCAACCACTCTACTTCTGTGTCTATCTCTTGCTTGATTCTGAACTCAGGGGTATTATTTTGGGGGGCCCTCTTAAACTGTGACAGTAGGTATGGACTGTTCACCAAGCAGAAATTTCTAGTTACCTCTGGAAGCCCAGGCTCCTCTTTCCCCAGTTTTTAGCAAGAGACATTATTAAAAATATACCCTAATAAAATAATGTATTTCCAAGTTCTTCTTGTAGTTGGGTGCTGCCAGCTCAAGGCAATGATGCATCCAGGTGTCCTAGGAGTTGAGCTCCCTTTAGGCTTTCTCTGTTTCCTCCTGTGCCAGCCTGACATCAGGGTCTGATACCTGGAGTTCCAGCT